>NW_026596356.1:1736095-1851528 GCF_907164565.1 Psammomys obesus | reverse complement strand
TCACACATGTACACAATTACTTACTACAACACTGCACAGAACAGCACAAACTTGGAAGCAATTTAAATGTCCATCAAAGAACTCTGTTAACTACAGGGGGCATAGAGAGATGGCAGAAAATATGCAGACATAAATATAAATGAAGAATGGTTTACTGTTTACTATTCTTGCCATGGAAAGAAGTGTAAGATTATTCCTTTTATCCTAGCACTTGGGAGGCAGAAGCCGTTGGATCTCTGAATTTGAGGCCTGCCTGGTTTACAAAGTGAGTTTGAGGACAGTCACAGTCTGTGTGAAAAAATAAAATAAAATAAAAATTAAAAAGAAAGGAAAGTATGAAAATAAAAGTGAGTGTGTCTGTATTCTGTGTTCATGAACATGGTGTGTGTGTGTGTCCTTACATAAGATAACTCTGGAAGAATACAAGACAAACTGATAGCACTGGTTCCTGCCAGCCAGCTGGAGGACAAGTATATGACATCTGTTGTTATTCACCCTTATGAACTTTTGTTGTTTTTTTTTTAAAGTTTCTTTCATATACATGAAAAGGTAAACTAAGGGCTGGGGAGCTGGCTCAGCAGTTAAGAGCGCTGTCTGCTCTTCCAGAGGTCCTGAGTTCAATTCCCAGCAACCACATGGTGGCTCACAACCATCTATAATGAGATCTGATGCCCTCTTCTGGCATGCAGATGCACATGTAGATAGAGCACTCATATACATACAAATAAATAAATAAATAAATATTAAAAGAACAAAAGGTAAATCAATGAAACAAAAATATTAAAACTCTTCTCAGCAGGCCAGTTCAGCTCTCAGCAAATACAGTCCTCCCTATACTTGCTCTGTGGTCCAAGTTCATCATTCTGGCTGCTCTAGTTCAGAAATTAGAATTTCTTCCTTCCCAGGTACAGAGCACAGGAAGAAAACTGTGTGTTGTGAGGCACCGTTGCTCTACAAGAAAATCCTGAAAATTACTTCTAGTTCTTGATTCACCGAGCTGACACCACAGTCTGTCCTAGCTCTCTGTACCTGACTCTGACAACTGCTCATAGCCTGCTGGGTCCCCCAGTGGGATCCACCTGTGCCCCACCCTCACGCCCCATAATCTAGACCGGCTCAGAGAGAATCCTTCTAAAGGACCCTTCTGATGGACGTGTTCTAGGATACCACCAAGGTTTTCTTTCACGTTCCATCCTCTCATCTGGTATTTACTTCCCATGTCAGTCACTCTATTACAACCCTGCCTTTCAGAAGTAAATCTAATATTCAGTCCTGGGGAGCTTGAAATGACCCAGGAAGGATGTAAAAGGCTAATGAGGAAAACTAAAGCAAACATCTGTATTCACCCACTTCTCACGTGTACCACTACAGACCTAATCCTTGGAAAGGCTAGTCATCAGGAAGCCTGTACTTCCAAGGCCCGAGGTCTCACAGATTGGCCACCAGTACCATCTGTACAACTCAAGCACAAGCAGCAGGGCACTGACTGAAGCCACAGTGACTTAGGGTATGATCAGAATAGAGTGTAGTGATCCTATTAAAAACTGACCCTATTTTCATTGAAACAAAAATTGAATCTGAGGACAATGGCCAAGCTGCAGAGAGAAGTGTTATAGCTTCAATGTGAAATGCCTCACTCGGGAAGGCTCATGTGTTAAAGACTTTGCTGATGGGATTTTGGGGGAAGTGACTTGATCATGAGGGCTATAACTTCATTGATTATCCCATTGATGGGTTTATACTTTCATGGTAAAAAAGGAAAGTCATAGGAGGTGGGGCCAGGTTAGAGAAAGTGTTTCAACAGAGGCATGACTTTAGAGGTGTATCTTGCTTCAACCCTTTCCTGTTTCTCTGTACTCCTTAGCTGCCATGACTTGAACAGCCTTCTCTGTCACATGCTCCTACTGTCAGTGTTCTGCCTCACTGCAGTGAAGCCAGCCTGGAACTCCTGAAACACTGAGCCTATAAATCTGCCTTCTTCCAATTTATTTGCATGCCTATTTGCCATGGTAATTGTTAGAGTTTGCATGTGGAAGGACCCTCATGGACTCACGTGTTTATACCGGTCTCTATCTGATGGCACTGTCTTGGGGGGCTCTAGAACATTTAGGAGGTGAAGTCTGGCTGGAGTAAGCAGGTCACTTAGGACTGAACCCAGCCTTATTCTAATCAGAGCTCTTTCCATTTCCTGATCTAATGATAAGTAATAAGCCATGCCTTTAGATTCTACTACCATGAGTGGAGTCCTACTGACCATGCTTTTCTTACCATAGCATACTGTATTGCTTAAATGTGAGTCAAAGATAAATAACAAGCCAGGTATGATGGTGCACGCCTTTAATACCAGCACTAGGTAGGCAGGAACAGGGAGGTTTCTGAGTTCTAAGACAGCCTGGTCCACAAAGGGAGTTCCAGAAGAGGCAGGGCTATATGGAGAAACTCTGCCTCAAAAAGTAAATATGATGATGATGATGATGATGATGATGATAAAACAATGATGACAATAATAATAAACTTTTTCCCCCTTCTTGCTTCTACTGGGGATTTTGTCACTGCAACAAGAAAAATGTCTAACACAGTGACACAAAGTTAACTATCAGAAATGTTACCATCTGGCTATCTCAAAAAGAAAAACAAAGTCTTGCCTTTGCTAAACCACACTCAGCCTTAGGCACAAGTACTCACTGGTTAAAAAAAAAAAAATGGTGTAGTATAGAAACAGAACAGGCATTCCCTTTATTCACGTAATTCCAACCACAAGTGACCTGATCTAGCAAAATGTTCTCACTCAAACATTTCCATCACATGACAGCAATAAGGCTTAAGCGGCACTCATGGTATTCAGCCACTGGTTCTCCAGATAGCTACCAACAGAGGCTGAGATCCTGGGCCGATCAGCAGAGTATGTTCAGTTACGATAAGGAGGAATGTGTTTCAGGTCATGTGGTTGCTCACTGCCTCTCACAGGTTTGAACAGCCTACAACATTCCTCCACATGGAAACCTAATATTTGTACTGGCAAATATTTGAAGGGCAGTGATCTTGCAGGATGGAGGCCAGGAGCTTGCCTCATGCATGAACAGCCTGATGGAAAACCACCCCAAACTTGGATTTGAAAACAATCCTTCAGAGAAGAAAGCAAGCTACTGGGGAGGTGGCTACTTTAGTACATGTATCACAGAAGGGGAAATGCATCTCCTTCTGAAATTCTCAAAAAGGAACTGGGTTACCTAGCTCCACACTAATTCTGCATTTTCTTCACAGATAGCCTGACTTTCACACTCACACACTCCAAGTGTTGTTATCCCCGGAGAGCCAGGCGCAGTCAGGCATGAAACCCACAATGACCCTACAGCTTCTGCTGGAATCTTTAAGAAAGACTCTCTATAGATGTCAGTCTAGAGCTATGGATGGCTACATTTGACATGAAGGGGTCAGCCTTCCTGAGAACAAGGCAAACAGAGAATCAAGGACTGCCCTAAAATGGGCTTTTAGATGCACGCTGAGATTGTCTGGTTCCAATCATGCTGTACTCTAGCCTTAGACTTCTCAAGTTGTGTCTTCTATCAACTCCTTTATCTCCTCTTTCCCTACCCCCCCTTTTTTTCCTTAATCATTTTAAATTGAGTCTCTGACAATGTACACCCTTCCCAGAGGTCATTGAGTTCCGCCTCTGAGCCCTAATGCATGCTCATATATATTATATACCCTGGAGCACTGATAAAATGACTAACCCAGGAGATTTGACTGTTTCTCTGCGAACAATGAAGAGTCCACACAGATCAGCTTTCAGTCTAGGTGAACTTTTCAGCATGTGAAAAATGTGTCATAGTTTACCTTTCCATTGTCAATGTGAGCAATACAATCAATAAAAGCTAGCTACTACTACATGGTCTACACTAAGCTAAGGGCCACATACACAAGTTCTCCTTCAGTCCTCAGAATGACTTAAGAAAGAGCAAGCATTACTACCATCTTATAGAAATAAATAAGCAAAAAAAAGAAGAATTAGATATTTGGGAGTTAAATTAATGGCCAGGAGGTCAAAGCTAGGGAATATCCAAGCATGACTCAAAGCCAGAGATGAGATCCAACAACCTGCACTCTCCATAGGAGCTCCTGTATACAGCTTACTACAGGTCTCTTTCTTTGGCCACTACACAGCTTACTGAGAAACATGCTCTCAAAATCAATGCAAGGAACATCCCCTGGAATACTGTAAGTGGTCCAAGCTCTATTATCGACTCAGAAAAACATGGCAGGTCAATGTAAATAATGTTAGCACTTCCCAGAAAGGACCAATTTCCATCTTTTGACTTCTTGAGAGGGATAAATAGAGGGAACTGAATATAAATCAAGTTTTTACAAAATGCCAAATACAATGATAACACTCAACATCTGTGATTTAATTGGTCTTTAGCACATTAACTATTTTTATAAAGAAACTGATGTTCATACAAATTATGTAACTAATTTGTTGAGGTCCAGAGAGCTAATGAATAGATCAGTTAGTAAACAAGCCAAGGTTTTCCTAAATGTAGAACTCCCTTCTTCCATGAATTACAATGCCAAGTGTGAACATAAAACATGAAGGCAATTATCTAAGTTAAAACACACTGCTCCTTGGAAAGGGGTGTTCTGCACTTAAAACTCTCTGAACTCTATCCAAAATAGATGCTGGCATATTCTAGCCCATGATATATGGAGTCTGAAGAACAAAATGAAACAAGCAAGTATTCTTTCAGAGATGGCCTGAATGTGGACTCACCCACACAGCCCATCAAGAGGAAAGGAAAAAAAGCACAGACTTGGGGAGTGTGGGCAATGAAAACTATCTCAAGCCTTCTGGGAGGTAGCTTCCTTCCTGTTGTTGTCATTACCTTAGTTTTCACAAAAGACATCTTGTGTCTCTCCACATGTGTCTGATCCTTCGTTCTCAACTGCTTCCCTTTCCATCCCTGTCAGCAGTTTGAGGATAGAGCCTTAAAGCCAAAACTGAGTGGTTTGGGCATTGCTGAAATGTGCAATGACAGCAAAACCTGATAACTTGGTATTAAACAGATCATTGTGTCTCTAGTGCATGAATATTCCTGGTACCCAGTGACTGCTGGGACTGCAGTTGGCCAGATGGCCTAGAAGCCTAGTGCAACATGGGCCCTACCCCCACCCAACCCCAATATGGTGCATCACACTCACCTCTGCTTTTCTCTGTTTTTCCTCTTGTTCTTTCTGCTCTTTCTCCATACCAACCAGCTTGAGCTTCAGCTCAGACACTTCAGTCATGAGATCCAACTTCTGAGTCTCTAGAGATGTGCGACTTAGCAGCTCCTGTAGGCAAAAATGGATCTCAGCATCATAAGCCGCCATGGCAACAAGACCAGAAGCAGTTCTGTCCATAGCACATGAGACAACATCTACACTGTGTAACAGCGGAGGGTTGGAACTACTGCATAGCAGTCACAGATCTGTTAGGGAGAGGTCTGGCTGGCCCTAGGTTATTTGGGGACAGCACAACCCCTGACATCACCCAGCATCTTTGAAAGACATTTCTCAAAAAATATTTCTCCATAGTAACTACTATTAATTATTTTCAGAGAAAATGAATAGGCACTTTCAAATGATGAACATTTTCCATCTCTGTTTTCAAGGCGAAGCAGCAACAGAACAAATGAATATGAATTCCTGCTGACAACACAGTTTTTGAATTTCTAGACCAGCTCTTGGGTACAATCAAGGATCATTCTTGTCTCAACAAATCTCAAAGTAAGACATTATTACAATAAATCCAGAGAAGTCAGAGTATAAAGTGGATTCCTACGAGTGGTCCAGTGAGATGGCTCTTTCCTGAACAATATCAAAATTACAAGTAGCTACTATGGGATATAGAAAAGGTTATTCTATACTTACTGTGGAATGACCAAGTTTATTATTTCTATTCCTGTTGTCACTAGAACAGCAGCAGACAACCAAATACCCCAGTTCCTGGATACCAAGCCTGCCATTAACACACACTTATTAAGCAAGAGGACGCAACAAAGGATACAGGCAGGACAACTGCTGTGGAATTATGAAGAACCAGAAGTCTTTTCAGAGGTACATGGCAGTATGTTTTCCATCAGCAAATGGTGATGTTTTGATGGCTAAAATCTTGGTGTATGGTAGGCCCTTATCCATGCAGGCCTGAGAACATACATGGTAACCAGAAGAGCAACTGAAGAAGAAACAACCTCTTGCATGGTTTGAACATCGAGTATCATCTCAGGCAACCCAACCCCAGCACAAAGACTGATGATCTGATCTCTGAGACACCAAACTATCCTGTCATCATGAACCAAAACAGAGGAAAGGGAGTTTGACTAGGAATAGATACTTCACTAAAGGCCACCAGTCTTTGATGAATCCGAGCTACAAACTAGCTGAATTAACTAGGTGTCTAGAAGGCCTCTTGAGCCCGAGGCCAGGGAAACAGCCTTTTCCTGGTCAGCCAGACTTGAGGCTGGATGACAGGACAGAAACCGGAACACTACGGCATTAGACACATAGGATGCTTGGTGACAAGGAATCAGATGAGATGTCCAAGTTAATGACAAACTCAGGTCTGCTGAGTGCCTTCTCTGCACTAGGCACTGCTGGCTGCTTTTGTACACATTCTCCTAAACACACCTCCCCAGGGATTTGGCAGCAAACACTGGAATCTGAATTTTACAGATGAGAAAACAGGGCCAGGGAGAATAAGCAAATCTGCTAGCTAAGAACATAACGTCAATCACAGTCTATTTGACTTTAGAATTCATTTCTGTTGGCTGTATCATCCTGTTTTCCAAGCTGCAGTGGGAAGGGGAATGTTGTGAACCAAAGAATTTAAAGAGAAATAATAAAATGTTGAAAAGGGCAGTCAAAAAATATTCCCTGAGCCCAGGAAGTGAACACTTGGCCTGCCATGGTTTCACTGAACACATACTATCCACAGACTTCAGTTGCTGAGGCCAAGCAGGCTGGAAAGCACCCTAAGCAGTTCTTCCCCTGGGTGGGGGTGAGGTGGGAGGGTGGGGGAGGCAGGATACACCAAGATGATGAGTTCTCTTGGCTTTGAGTACGTGAAGCTCGTAAGATGGTCAGAATCTTCCTTGTTTATCACATACTCTCTTCCATACCCCCTTCCCTCTTCCCATATCCCTCCCTTTCTACATCTGGTTTTCTGAGTCTCTCCATCCTTGAATCTATATGCTTTGTTCTAAAACTAACTTAAGGCAGTTTTCAAACTAGATAACCCTAGTTCAAAAATCTAACAAAAGCTAGGGAAATGGCTCAATGTGTAAAGGGCTTGCCATGTAAATGTGGGAATCTGAGTTCAGATCCCTAGAACCTATGTCATAGGTTGCTGGGCATAGTAGCAAATGTCTATAATCCTGATGCTACTATGGAGAAATGGGCTGCAGACACAGAAGAGTCCATGAATGTTGGCATACTACCTAGTCTGATGTTCACAGGCCATGCGAGCTGTCTCAAACAAGGTAGAAGGCAAGAAATAACACCTGAAACTTTTTTATGACCTCCACATATATGTCATAGCATGTGGGATATATATCATGTGCATCTGTGTGCACACACAGGGACACTGTACACACAAAAGAAATCATAAAAGTTAAAACAGGTAAGAGGAGACATTGAAGGCAGAGTTATAGTTAGTAGGAAACTAATAAGTTAGTATAAACAACTGAGGATGAACCACAACATGAAGATACAGCTTCCTATGCACAGGGACAAAAGGACAACTCCACAGGTAAAATCCATAAAGACAATTACTTTGTTGTGCTGAGATCTAAGGGGGAAAAGGCGGGGGGGGGGTATGAAAGACTTCATCTGTTTTAAACACCGACTAGAGGCCAACACCTAGGAACATGACAACTGAAAGCACGATCCCTGTGGGCTGCCCAGTGATCTTAGGATGATACCCATGAACTTCTGTCTGGGAATCAGCATTCCAGACACTGCTTTGGTGAACATTTAAAGAGCCTTACAATGTGTCTAGGTTTTCTTCTGCTGTCACTACTGTCAAAGACCCCCAACCATTTAAACTCCCAGGTTGTAATTAGTCACACCAATGTTGCCACTGATGAGGACAGCGCTGTAATTTGTTCCAATAGCCATCCTAATTAGTCACGCCGCTGTTTGCATTGGTCATGCTAACATTCCAAGTGGACATTTGGGTTGGACATGCTCAAGTTTTAATTGGAAACCCAAGGCTGTTTAATTAATGACAGTTTGCTGATAATAAAGCTTTTACGGCCCCCCTGGTTGTTTTCACCTCTTTTAAGCCTTTTGTTGATATCCCTGCCTTATCCTTGTCGTGAAGAAAGACTATTCTAGCCCATGAACTCAAAAAAGCCAGGCTTTGCATCCACACATCACATTTGTGTTCACTGCAGCACTGTTCACAATAGCTAAGTCAGGGAACCAAAGTAGGTATCTACCCTTTGACAAATGGATTAAAATTTTAAAAAGTGTACATATACACAATGGAAAGTTTTTCAGCCATAAACAAGAACAAAGTTATGTCACTTGTAAGAGCTGGAAATAATCATATTAAACATACATTTTGTCTCTCGGTTTGGGACCTAGATTTTATATAACTACATAAAGTCATATGTGTACCTGGTGTAAAGTACAACTGAAACCGTGTCGAGGGAAAAGGAAAGTTTACAGGAAGGGCGGGGATAGGAAAAGGAATGAGACTAGGTATGGGGGAGATCCACTGGACCAAAGTATGAAAAGTTTTTGAAAAACTCACTGGATCATAAAAGGGGAGACATCAAAGTGCACACTGGTAAGAAAGCAATCAGAAGTGAGGCAAGAGAGGGTAATGAGGGAAATATGATCAAATTAGATTACAGACACATGTGAAGATGTCATATGAGACCCATTACACACAATTAGTATAGACTAATAAAAAGACCAAAAAGAAAAAAAAGAAAGAAAAGAAAGAAAGAAAAGAAAAGAAAGAAAGAAAGAAAGAAAGAAAGAAAGAAAGAAAGAAAGAAAGAAGATACCTAATACTGATCGTTGTTGGAAAAAAAAAAGTTAGCCTTCAACAAGTTTAAGCCAACCCCAGTTCAGTTTTCTATCTCAAAACCCAGCAAGGCCACTGGCCATTATTACAAACCGGAATCTCTGAAGTGCACAACTCCACAGGCATTAGCTGTCCTGCAGCCTCAATGTTCGCTTCTACTGCCAACATGAACAGCAGTTGGATTTGACCTGGTATGTTACCCTCTGCCCAGTCATTTCAGGTGAAGAACAGTCTGCTCCCACCAATCTAGCCTCCAGAACACCCATCTCCCCATCTTGGTACTGCCTCCAACCCAACTCACTGAGAATTCCTGTCTCCCATCTCAGGCCAGCCTCCACACCACTATCTATTCCCATCAATGGTCCTAAGGCAGGGCTGTTCACGTCTAGCACATTTTCCCAAATATCCAGAAGCAAGGCAGTTTCCACTTCCCCCAGGCAGTTTAATCAATGGCTTTTCTACCTACATTAGGCGATCTGCGTCCCCTCAGGAGCTTCAGCATCCTTGTGAATGACCGTTCCGTCCCGTATCTGCTTGCAGGCCTTCTGTTCAGCTTCACACCCACCTCAGTTCCTGAGGGCTTTGCTTCTCAGTGGCAGGGTCACAACTAGGTATTCTACACCCAGAATGTGTTTGCTTTGTCTCCAAAGTCTTCAGCTATTAAGTTCTCTAGCCTGACCTTTTCAACTATCCCTCTTGCTCTCTCAACCTAGAATTTCTTCTTCTGTGTCCACTGGTTACTTAGTAACCCCCTGTTTTCCTGGTCTATCAACTTTCTTTAGCAATATTTGTCTCCCTGGCCACTCTGTACTTTGAGGTTGTTCATTTCATTTGTATTCATATCTACACCAGAAAAGACTTTCCTCTTTCCCCCTGTCCCCAGACTGATGGCCTTTGTTTACCAGGGCCCAGGTGGAGCCAAATCTCAGTTTTTATTTGTTTCCACTCCTAATGACCTGAGCATGGCTACTGAAAGTAATTTAATCATGCCCATCAGTTTCAATACAGACTCACCATATCTGATTACACCTTATCTGCCAGTACTGTCTGATAAAACTTCTACTCATGCCTGCCTCTCAGTGACTGTTCCAAATCTTTCCTATCCCTCCAAGTCTTAGACCCAACAATGTCCTCTTGTTAAATAACTTCTCCTTTTATCTACCAAAACAATAAAAACCTACTACCATTCACAGAACTTATATTCTTTTTATTTCAGAGTTTTCCACATCATCTAATTCATCTCTTTTCAGTTCCTGTCTTAGTGAGAGCAAATGTGCATACTTCATTCTAAAGCTAGTCTGACATGATGTCACACTGTCATCTTCTCTCTCAGGGTCTCTCATTTTCTATCCTCAAAAGATGTGTCAACATATCTATAACCTTATCACTCAGAGGCTGAGTGAGAGGGAACCTAGACTGAGCTACAGTGACCCTGCAGACCTCCTCTACCGAGAGAGAGAGAGAAGCACAGAGAAAAACAGAGAGAGAGAAATAGAGAGAGGGAAAGAGAAACTGAGAGAAACACACACACAGAAACAGAGAGAGAGGAAAAGAGAGCACACAATGCTTCTAGAACTTTGTTTCTGAAATGCACCCTTTTGACTGACCTTCCCACCTCTGTCCTTCTCTTCAAGGCACCCTTACACAACTTGGTGAATATCAGTTACCTGGGCAGGTAACCAGTAGTCTTAGTGGTGTCCCTTGATCTTCCTCTAGCTAGTAACTCAGACAGACGATCATTCACCAGGACCTAGCCACTCCCTCACCTTTGTGCTGCCTTGGAAGGAGTTCCCACCAAGCTCTGTGCTAGTCTGGGAGAGGACCATCAATCATGCACTCTGACCGGCATTTAATCTTGTCCTTACCATCAGCTCTCATTCCTTAGGCTATAAACATGATCAGATTTCTGACATTCTAAAGAAGCCTCTGAACTCCCCTGCCCCTAGAGTTATCAGCACCAGCTGTCCTGTCTCTGCATAAGTTAGGCTGTGTGTGCATACCATGTGCACGTGTGCACACATACATGCATGCATACATGTATGAGGGAGAGAGACCCTTCTCTCCTATCCCCTTCTCCCATGCCTCTTCTTCCTTTCACTCCTCAACAACGTATCTGTCTCCCTGCAGCCTGCCTCATGCCTTCACCTAAGCAGGAGGCACAAACAGTTTTAATTCGGGATTCAATGTCTAAGCTTCAGTCATGGCTTATTCTTTTTACAGACTCCACAGCATCAATTCAGCCTAAGTACCTGTCTGCCACCTTGTCTTCCCTGTACCATGTGTCCCTGACCATTCAGTTTGCTTTCCCATCTCCTCTAACGGCTGCCTTTTCTCTGTCTACTTTAAGGAAAATGACCTTGCATCCCTGATAGCTGTCACTCCAGCTGTCCAGTCAGCTATGGATGTACCCTGCCTGTCTGGAGTTGCAAGAAACCTGCCCAGGCTTCCTGACCTGCGGGGTGGGACCCCACTGGGCACTTCATGGAGTTCTGCAGCTACCATGATGGAGGGGAGAGACAGCAGCAGGCAAGTAGCAGGCTGAGGGTAAGGTAAGAAAGTTTCCCAAGCAACACTGTGCTTCCTGCTCCTAACTGTTTCAAGGTTGCCTGCAATTTAAAGGGAAGAGGGCAAGGAGGAGGAGGGGCATGGAAGACTCACTTCACTGATTGTGAAACTGGGTAAGGATGCTTTAGGGGGGAAAAAGTGAACAAAATTATCACTTGTCCCTCTCTTGAAGTACAAGAACATATTGTATCTCAGAAATGACAGAGAATTTACATTTTGGAACAACTGGTCATTTCTTTTTTCCAAGGCTCAGGTCCTGAGGAGCTGATTAAAAAAAAAAAAAAAAAAAAAGGCTGCCTTTCAACTCAGTCTCTCCTTAAAGGGCCACATCTTGAAGCAATTACCTCCATCTTTAAGAGTGGAACATGACCCAGGGAATTACTGACCAATGACAGGGGACTGCAGAATGCCTGGCAACCTGAAACCAGAAAGGAAAAATGGGCTGTGAAGAGAGACAAGAAAGCAAAATGTTGTCCCTTTGCCCTTTCATGTCAAAGGCTCCGGCCTTTCCAGGGAGCCAGGCTCATGAGGAACACTGCAGAAAAGGGGTTTTCCTCACCCTACTCTGGTTCCATTTGAGCCTCATTTCCCACTGACCGAGTCTCTTTGAACCCACAGCCTCACCTGCAACATGGGTTAATGTACCATTCTGCACTAATGCCTAGACATACAACATCAAATTAAGATGAAGAAACTAGGTATTTGTGACTTAAAATCTCTCGGAGGGGTTTCAGACAATATTTAAATGTCCATTTTTCTCACTCATGACTTGCTGCCTTCTCACTTCCTCAGACAGATCTATGTGCATGTCAGATCACGTGTGGGGTTCTGTTTAATACTGTTTTTGATTAAAAAGAAACAGGTTACAGGGCCTGTGCCCACGCCTTACAATCCTTGCATAGTGTCTTCAGGTACACTGGCCACTTGTATGACAATCTTTTTTTAACCAAACTTGAATAACTGTACACAACTTTTTGAGTGTTTACAACCTCCATGGGTATAGCCTTTGGCTTTGTCATGAAGTCTGGGTACTTCCTGTTTTTCCCTGGAGCTTTCTAACTCAATAGGACTTCCTTTCACTGGCATAGCCCTCTCCTTCACCTCCAGGCTGCCTTGGAAGAAGTTTCCACCAAGCTCTGAGCTCATCAAGGATAGGACCTGCATTTACTGGTAGAGCAGTGTTCTAATCGGCATTTGCTCTATCCCTCACCATCAAGTTATTCTCCTATGAGGAAAGAGCAGAGATGTACAATTTAGAATCCAGACTGTCATCTGTACTCTTTGCAAGAAAGCAAAGCAGAGGGCCAGAGCTCAGGGGCAGTAGTGCTTTCCTAGCATGTAGGAGGCCCAGTGTCAATAATAATAACAACAACAAATTTTAAAAAGTAAAAACAGATTTATTGTTTTTCCCAGATCAATATCCAGGCTCACCAACTCCCAGTCACTCTCCACCTCAGTCGGTGTTACATAAATGCTAGGGCTCCAGTTCAGGCAGGAAGCTTTGAACACACTAATAATGTCCCCTATTTCTCAGGACAGGGTGGTGGTTTCACAAAGTCAGGACAATTTGCATCCTTCCTTCCTTCCCAAGGTATCTAGGTGGACCTGGCCCTGAGTCAGCTCTGTCTACTTCCGGCTTATTTAATACCAAGACAAGTTCTTGGTGTTTTCTGGAAGATTGAATGGGTTCATGGTCAGTTTTGCCAGCTGGCAGGTGGGAGATAATTAGTGAACAGGGACGGGGCTGGGCCAGTCTGAGGAGGCTTGCCCATGAGTTGGGTGAGAGGTTAACCTCTTCCTTTTAGGATCTTGGAAGGAGTCTGACATTGGTACACCAGCTATGGGAAAAGACAGCTCAGTGGGACTGCTGGAGCTGAACAAAGTCTCTGTGGCAGTTTAAAAGGATGACATTCCCCACCCCTACCCCTGCTCCAGGCACATATTTTAAATGCTTGGTCCCCAGTTGTTCGGACTATCTGAGAAGGACTAAGAAGTGTGATCTTGTTGGGGGAGCTTTGCCACTTGGGAGTTGGGATCTGAAGTTTTAAAAATGCACACCGTTCCTACTTAGCTCTCATTGCCTCAAGCCTGTACACCAGGATGTAAACTCTCAGTTACTGCTCCAGCACTGCCTGACCAATGCTATGTCCCCAGCCATGACCACCATAGACTATCCCTCTGGACACATTAACTCCAATAAGCTCTTCACTAAATTGCCTTGGTCATGTTGCCTTATCACAGCAGCAAAAAAGTAAGAAAGACAGTCTCCCAGTGATATATAGCCAGTTGGCGGGGGGGGGGGGGGGGGGGGGGGGGGGGGGGGGGGGGGCAGGTCCAGAGCATACATTGTACACTAGAGGTCTCCAGGCCAGGTATGACCTAGAGTTCACACAGGACATTTCGAAATTTGAAATGAGTTGTCAATTTTTAAGATAGCTTTAATTTTTACCTCTGCATAAAATAACAAACTAGCCTGTCTTGTATCACTGGGTCCACAAAGGCAGTAAATTAGCATTGAATAACAGTTTTAGACAGGATGCATTAGTGTGCTCTGTTATCTGTACCAGCACATCCAGAGGAAGTGCTAGGTTCCAGGAAGACAGAGGGACCTACTGGAGATAAGGAAAGACCTCATTCAGAGCAATGGGCCAGGTCTGGCAGGACAGGAATGGCTATCCAGGCTGGCAGAAAGAAACACTTGTGTCCATTCTCTACCTCTAGGTCATGAGTCATTCCTGTTCTAACCACCAGAAGCCAAGAGCCCGCAGCCAAGGATATCTGAGCCAAACTGGGCACGTCTCTACCTAAGGCATAGGATATACACATACTCCAGGCTGTGAACAGCACTGCACAGCACTGTGGTGCAAGAACCAATGGTCTTCACAAACAGCATCAAGCAGATTGCAGGATAGCAGTAGCATTGAACTTGAGATCCAGAGTTAGAACCACCAAGTCCAACAAACATCTAGTAAGAGCTGAGGCTCAAATGCATCCCACAGTTTGAACATGTACTCTTTATGAAATGCTACTCTTCAAAGATTGAGGGGCCTTACTGGAAGTTATAGACCCAGATCTTGGTTAGGTTCTAGCCTGATACCCTTATTCCAAATTGTAGCAGGTGATGAATGGCATCACCTCTACTGCATAACAAACCAATGACTGATACCTCACTCACAGCACATGGGAACAATTTAGAATAAAAAGCTAATCCACCTAAGACTTTTAAAAAGTTCAAAACACTTTCTGTTGACAATGCTGACAGAGAAGCCAGCCTCTGCCCACGCAGTGCTGGCTACCTCCATCAAGCTCCTTGACAGACAGGAGCACTGGCACAGCGGGAAGGAGGCAGTCCAGAGGTGAGTCCACAGTCAGGCACACAACTCCAGCACTACAATGAAGCCATTCTCTAACCTCTGAAGATGTGGCACATAGCCAGGTCCCATCTTCCTGCAATGCCAGCCCTGTGACTTTTTTCTCATGTATTCACTCTCATGTTCAAGTTTTCACGGTCTCTTTTTGAACTGTATACAATAGTCTATCATCTTCCTTCCTTATCCTCCCCCATCAAAACCTCAGGCTAAAACATCAAGCCACCTGTGTTTCATGCAAGATTTGTTTTCCCCATCAGATTTTTTCCAGATATTCAAAAGACAGATTCATCTTTTCTTCTATTAAAGACCTTCCATTACTAATCATAATTTCTCAGGAAAAATTATAAGAAAGAAAAATGATATATAATCCAAACAGAATCAAACTGAGCCGAGAATAGTGTAATTTATTAATCAGGAGTGAAAACACAGGAAATTAGTAACAATCTACAAGCAGCTGCAACTAGATTTTATAAAGACATGTCCACTGAGATACTCATTTACCTTTTCTCCCCCAAATTCTCCAAATGCACCCAAACAAAACTAACACACCCTGAAACTATGACATTTATGCTAAGACCAACAGTAGAATTCAAAGCCTGTGCTCACAGGCTGATCTTGACAGTTAAAAAAAAAGTAGAGCTTTGCAAAAAGGATTATAATCAGTCATCTAAGTAAAGCCAATTATTTTAAGGGAATGGCTTTTGTTCTTTGAACATAGGGTGAGCCGCTTATGTCAGGTATTGAATCAACAGCTACAAAGCACACATACACAAGCTTCCAGTTGTGCTGTAATTTTCAAAATAGACAAAAATGCAAGGCTGACTTAAGCAAAGGAAATCTATGAATAGATTCAATCAAAAGTCTCATGATGTGCTCAGCAGACTTTAAAGACTCACAGACAACTCAGCACCCCTCTGTGGGCCCCACGTCACCTCTGACAATGATACCACTATTTGGGGGCTGAAGAATGGTTAGTTCAATTCTGATATTTCTACTTAAAAGAACTGTTAAGTGGTAGTAGAGATGGCTACATGGCTATATTTTTCAAATGGAAAAGAGTCACCACATCATATTTAGGCATACAGACTCTAAGGACTAGGCTGTTCCTCCATGGGACTAGAGCTTTGCAAATCATGTGTACACACACTGGGGCCAGGAAAAGGATATACGGAGAGGACTCTATTTACAAAGTAAGGAAGCAGCTAACTATTGCTTTCCTTTTTGATGCCTACTAAATTACAGTAAGATAGCATTTGTGTGATAGTTTTTAATCAGAAGTAACTACAGAGGGAATGATGAGAGTAAGGGGTGGGGGAAAAGGCAGAAAATAAGCTGACAAGTTGACTTTCTACAAGCCCAGATGCCACCCCTGACAGACCACAGCTTCTATGATAAGATAAGATGACATGGCCGGCAGAAAGAAAGTGCTCCTGGGACTCTGCCTAACCAGCTCAACAAGTTATTCTCCACTGGGCAGCCCCGCCTTCAACGTTCAGGTTGGTTTCACCTGCTGTCTAAACATTGCACAGTACACAGCCAACCCCACCTCCAGGCATCATGGGAGAGTAAGTAGGAGCCTGTAAAGAGCCATTTAACACCAGAGCTGCTTCAGGCCCAAAGCCCTCTACTCCACTTGCCCCGTACCTGCTGAAGCATCTCTTCGGCAGCATTGAGTTTCACCTGGTGTCCTTCCAGACACACTTCAAGGTCCCGAATCTTCTCTCCTTGGGCTTCCACTTGGTCTGTGAGGACGCTCACCTATTATGGAGCATAAACAACAGTGAAGGATCTGGACTGTGTATGAGGCAGGGAAGTCCCCACTGTAGGGTGGGTGAACTGTGATAGCAGCCCACTGAGACTCACCTGACAGAAGGCCTTCCTTTAGGGTGAGTGAGGTTGAGAAAGTGTACCGGAGAAAGGCAACTCCAGTTAAAATCTCACCTTACCAGGGAATTTTAGCCACTGCCTCAATGACGTTGGTCACATTTCTTGCTCTTGACAGACTCGAAAGGAAAGCACCTACCCAAGAGTCATGAGGGCTGCCTCTGGGTTGGACTCCTGCTCCTAATCTCTCTAATAGGGCAGCCTGACTTCAAGGCATATCTCAGCTCTTGCCAGGGCTCTGCCACCTCATGGGAAGAGCTGTCCAAACCTTTATGGAAACCAACCAATGACCTAACCTCTCTCATTCAGGTGTGGAGACTACTCACCTATCAAGCCAGTGTTTGGAAGTAATTAAGGAATGTGGGACGTAAAGGGCATGTATTAGCACTGACAAACTTGGCTCCAGAAAGGTTTCTGTACTTTACAGGTCAAAACATGACTCCAAGTCATACAAACACCACAGCCACATGCACACACGTGGCAGTTTTTTTCCTGAGGAAAACCTGAGAATGTCTATGAAAATATTAAGAAAAATACATTTAAATTATGCTCTATATAATACTGTAACTGTTTTAATAGCTCTTCTATATGCCAACTGACCCCTAGGATCCTTTCGTTTATTTATTATGAGATAATTCCATACATGAAGATGAAGGATCATAGCTGACCTTCTAAAACTGAAGAAATCAATGAACAATAAATTTATATCTTTTTCATTGAAGATATGGTCCTTTATATATAGGTTATTCTAGTTAATTTCCCATTCTGTAATGATTAATGAAGCCTGAAAAAGTTAATCTAAGTTCATTTATGAGTGTCTAAATGAATTTTATGAATTAGAAAGTTCCCATTCTCGAAGGCACACATTTAAATGATCCTGTCAACTTTATACATTGTACTTCTAGACTCAAATAATGAGTGAATGATTGAAACACTTGAAGCTGATGAAGTTTGTGTGCATGTGGGTGTGCTGACAATTCAATAATCCAAAGACGGGCTCCTTCCACTGACTAGGCCCATTTAAACAACATTTGTACATGTGTTTGTTTTACTGTCAATATTTTTAATTTTATGTGTATGTGTATGTCTGCATGCATGTGTGTGCAGTGCCTGCAGAGGACAGAAGACAGTGTCAGATACCCCGAACTGAGACTACTGTGGGAGCTGGGAATCAAACACAGGCCCTCTGAAGAACTCTTGGTGCTCTGAACTGCTAAGCCATGTCTCTAGTCCTGTTGTTTTGTTTGGTTGTGATCCTTGTTAAACACCCTTCGCAGCACTGGTCTTTTCCACTAGTAACTCCACTTTCAAGAGTGAGAATGGCTGTGCTTCCGGGGATTTGGGATTTCTGTTTGGGAAGGTGTTTTATGGTTGGTCTTAATACAAAGAATAAAATTTATAAAGCTGCACCATACTTAGGGAGCAGCTGAGTACAGTCACAGGTCAGCTATACAGAAGAACAAAGACATGGGGCTGCAGGGGGTGAGTCAGGAGGTATGGAAACTGGCTCTAAAGATTTTAGGATTCCATCTTGATTCTTTAATAATTTTGAGCCCTATATTAAACATAAATTCAGGTATTGGGAGGGGACCGAAATTAATCTTGTTCTTCTACAAATAGATCCAGGAAAACTTATTCTGAGCCAAGGGCTCCGACTCATTCAGTCTGACTCAACTGTAGGAGTTACACAAGAGACTGTGCCCTGCTAACAATCTCCAAACCAGCTCCACAGGCCACTATTGAACAGGGCAGAATTGAGAATGGAAGAGTTCCTGATGGTGTGCCCACAGCTTCTAGCAGAAAAGAAACCGTGAGAGTCAACTTTCACCTTTCTTAGTCAACCAACTCTCTGATTGTGTTCCAATTGTTTAAACAGGGATTAGTCAAGAATTTGTAAAAACAGAAACAGCCGTGAAAGGGAGCATTATTACATAGGGACTTCTTTATTAATTGTAATTTCCTCTAAATAGCAGTGTGTTGTTTCAATCACGAAGGGTCCTGGTTCAAAAGTTTGCAAATTTATACTGCGAATTGCTACACAATTCTAAGCTGGACTGTCTTTCATGGATCATGTCTTGGAGATGAAGTTTCAAATTGAACATCCCTCAAGGGACCTGAGCTATAAAAGCAGGCCCCTGCTACCCACCCCCAAGGGGGCTCTCACCCCTTCTTTTCAGGGACTTCAGTCACAACAGCCCCTTACTGTTCTGTCCACACACCAAGGACACTCTACCTCTGTGGGTGGCTGGGCTGACCAGCTCCTTTGCCTGGAATGCACACCTCCAGGTATCTGTGGGTCCCTCCCTGGCTTCCTCCTGCCAGGGAACTCCAAAGTGCACATGCCTCATTTCCATTTATTTTTCTCCCTGGTATTTAGCACTACCTGAAATATTTTGGTATTGGTTCCAGTTTGTGCTCTCTCTCACCATTTTATTCACTGATACAGTCACAGGATCCAAAACCCGTATCTGATAAATCATATATTCAATTACTTTATAATGATTAGTTATTTTAAAGGTCAATGAAGCAAATTAAAAAAATAAAACTAGTTTACAAAATTATGTTTGGAATGAACATAATCATTTAAAAGAGATGAGAGAGGTACAACCAAAAGACAGATGTTAACTGCATCTGCTTCTTGAAATTCTCAGAATTTTCACTTTCCAAAAGACTTGATTAATCTTATGTTTATAAAATAAAACGAGATGGCTGGGATTACAGGTATGCATCATTTCAGTGCCCTGGGGATAGAATCCAGGAGTTTCACTCATATCAGGCATTCTACCAACTGCATCCCCACCTCCATCCCCAACTTATTCATCATTCTTCAAGCTTTTTAAGAAGCTGAAATTAGAACAGTAATCTCTACATTCTCCAAACTGTCAATTCATATGTAATGCAGAGCACACCCTGAATACCCACTTGCTAAATATATTTGTGCATTTGAGGGATAATACAGCAAAGAGCTCCTGCTGCAGTGCAGGCTCTCTGGAAGAACACCTAAGGTTCTATCCAACGAAGAAAGAAGGACTTTTGAAAGCCAGAGGCTGTTTTGGTACCTTTTCGCTACAAGAAATTTCAAAAAGCTCGCTCCTCTCATAGAACAAGAGAGCCAGCAAAGGCCTAGCCCATGTTACCAGGGCAGGCAAGTGGTCTGTCTTGACCCAGCTTCAGACTCATGGACCTGATTCCATTAGCAGTCTGAGGCCTGTGTCACTCAAGGCTGTTTTATTAGTGACAGAGGATGTACTCATCTCCCTTAGACTTACAGGCTCCTGGATGACTGGGCCCATTTTGCTCATTGCTAGCACCCAGTTTCAGCCTGCCCACAGGGATTTTAGTGTGCAGATAGATGCTGGGCAGCACAAAATAAATAAATGGATTCGCAGCCCAACACTTTCCAACAGAGAACTCCCCCTGGGCCTCCCTTTCCTGGGGAAGCTATGGAGCAAGAGGGACTCACCTGTAGTATGAGGGACTCTTTATCTCCTTCTAGCCGTGCCAGGCGTTCCTGGTAGGTTTCATTACTAGCAGCAGTGTGGTGATTTACCTGGGACTGAAGAGGGGGAAAAACACACACTTAAAGGGCTAGAAAAACACTGCCCACTTCCAAATGCAGCACACAGCATGTGTGCTTAGTAAGGACAGTTTCTGTGATGCTGTGTGCAAAGCCAATCCCAGAACAGGAGACCTGATTTCAAGACAGCTCGGAGGACCAGATGACATGCCACTAAAAGGTGTGTCCTAGAAGATGGTGAAACCACTCCTGATGACTTCATCCTTGGCTGCAACGGCCTCCGTGGTGCTTCCAACCAACCAGCAGGGCTTGACCTGATGGGCTGGGGCATGCTGGGTCTGGTTCAGCCAGAGGCACAGCCCATGAAGGGTCTGCTTGGGTGGAGACTAGAGTAGCACCACTTGCCAAGGATGTATGTGGGGGAAAGTAGGGCAACAATCTCGAATCCTCAACTTCTCTATTTGGGTTCTGCAGATTCATTCTACCCTGAACATCACAGTCATACAGAGAACTGAGGAAGCCAACTGCAAGGTCCACTCCAAACCCAGGCATGATCAGAGCATTGCCTGATGATAGCGTGTCTCAGCAGTGCTTAGGCTGACAGCAGAAAGCTACAATGACACAATCTTGAGAGAGATCAAAATAAGTAACACCCAGAGGATCTCAAAGAGTGAAGTGAAACAGAGGAAAAAGAATAAATGTAAAGTAACTAGAAACTAGAAAGAAAAGGAAAGATAGGGGTACAGATCATAAAGGATGATAGACTCCTACACCTGAGCCAGCTGCAGGAGCTGTCACTTCACAGAGTCTGGCAGGGAGGGGTGGAAGAGCTACTAATGGCACTCAGCTGGGACCCAGCCCACCCGTGCTTACTTCCTCCATGCTGAATGAGGCCCACAAGCAGCTGTGCCCGTCTGAAGCCGTACATCTCACTGCTCAGTGCGAAAGCTGTTATCCTCATAATCTGGGCTGGTCTAGTGTCAGTGATCAATTCCTGAGGAAGGTGTTTATCACCAGAGAAAAGCACAATTGTGCAAACGGGCAGCTTCAGAAAGGCCTGACTTATCATGAAGTTATCTCCCCACATTTCAACTTACAGGATGGGCCCTCCAACCTCTCTGTGTGAGGAAGAATACCTTCTCCGCCCTTCATCCCAGCCTAGAACAGCATGGGGCCTAAGCCTCACTAGAAAGAGAAGCACTGGGTTTCTGTTGAAGGGACAGTAGTGGGCTGAGCCTGTGGCACTTCCCAGACAGCTGTGTCATATACAGTTGGTGCATGGCACCTGGTGACACCATTGTCTTGTCTTTCCTTCCAGTCCAGCTCAAGCCATCTCATCCACTGTTACAGTCTCTCTTTCATGCCATAGACAAAGGGCCTTCATAATCACAATGTCTTCTTTGTAGAAGTTCATTGTTGCTTGCGTAGCTAAAACTCTAGGTACTCCCACATGGCAGACTTTCCCTAGCATCCAGGGATGGGTCACAATCAGCTTTTTTTTTTTTTTTTCTTTTTCCTGAATTGGATAAGATGACAACTCTTATCAGCAGGACAAATTCTCCAGCTAAAGGACTCATTAAGGTTTTTCTGAAGACAGAGAGGAAAGTTGCTAGTCACCCAAATGACAATGGATGTTTGATTCTAAGGTCAAAACTGCCATATTTATAAATGACTCTACTATTCATCTGAAGAGTAAAAACTTGTCCAACAGGAAGTGGATAAGAGAAGGCCAAGGGCTAAGGGGTAGATCTGGCCACAAGACTCCAGCAAGCTCCCATGGCCACGGCGCTGTATTCAGTTATTTATAGTCTGCCCCTACAGTAACTGCTACTATTTTATGTTCCCATTACAACATCATTTTTGCTTGTTTTGTGTGAGACAGGGTTGAACCCTGTATCTCAGTTTGGCCTTTACCTCACCATGTAGCCCAAGCTGGCTCTGAACTCACTGCCAATCCTTCCTTAACCTCCCAAGTACTGGGATCACAGACATGTACCACCACGCCCAGCTGTTAACATCTATTTTAAATACAAGCCTAACTTTCCCATATCAGCAGTAAGGCTCAGTCACCTCTGACAGTTTGCAATACTCTACAAAGCCAGAATGGCTCTGACTGGGAGACCAGTGATAACTCATAAGCCTCTTTTCCCACAGTTCTCTGCAGAGGCAATATTTAGATACTTGCCAACAAATGTAAAGTGGCTGCTATCTCTTTGGCTGGATCTAACATCTGCTCTCTCTAAACCTACCAATTAAGGCTTCCCATGGGAAACCAGTTTGCATGATGCCCAGATCCTGCCAAATTCTCTCTGCTTTTGTTCTTGAATCTTCCTGTGATTCCCCTACATGTGCCTCACAGCCCATGTCCATAAACAATAAAGGCTCTTATTCTCCCACAATGGCTACCACTGATGCTCTGCCTGAATTCTGACCCCTGACAGTGAGAGACCTAGGAAATCCAGGCAGGTGGCACTCATACAAGGTGGTTCTTGCATTAACACTCTTCTGTCTGGGCCTCTGGTGGTTTCTGGGAACAGTATCTACTAGCTGAGTTGATAACAAAAATCATTCAAACTAGTCCCTCATTATAATACAAGGTCTACCTATACAGGCACCCACTGCAGCAACCATTTGTACTCACTGGCCCAAAAGCCATGGTAAGACACTCAGTTAGTACAGAAAATACCTGTTCCAGAGTTCACAGCACACAGTAGGAATCGCTGAAGGCACAGGCTCCATTCTAGCAGCCAGGAGAAGCAAAGGAACACAATGTGTTTAAAAAAAAAAAAGCTGTACACACAGGAGGCTGGGAGGCTCAGTAAGGAGGATCATATGAAGGCAGCCTGGGCTACATAGTGAGATCCCAACAGATGGGTCAGTTCTAGAAAATTAAACTGACTACCTAAAAGAAGTCTATCTATTTCTGGGCAAGAAATGAATTGCTCTTGTTTTCACAGAGAGACTTCATGTAATAGGATAAATTATGTCTGTGATGGTACTATAAACAGAGCTTGGAAAACTCACTGCTTCTCTGAGATGCTTACAAAATAGATGAAGGATAACACACACAGCAAAGGTCACAGCAGCTCTGTGAGATCAGCACAGTATCGTCCAAGCACGGTACCCTCAGCACACAGCACGCATTTGCACAGCATTCAACAGAAGCTGGGCACTCACTTTGCAGTGTCATTCATCTATTTCTTTCTATGAAATGAACGCTATTTTTAGTCCCATTTTACAGATAAAGGACTATGGAGCAAGTAGACCATATGCTCAAATTATTATGTAGTAAATTAGTATGCTTCTGTTGTTTGGGCTTAGTTTGGGGCTAGTTCAACTATAAAATTTGGTTTTTGTATTGTTTTATTGACTGTGACTATTCTCACAGTTGGAAAATATCTCTAGGGGAGTAGTTAAACAAAAGATGGCTCATCCATAATATGAACCATTACTTGCAGCATTTAAAACATAAGGCTCATATTTATGTCTCCCACAAAAATACAAGATGGGTAATAAACAAAGCAAGATATAAAAGTGGCCCATAGCACGATGATGAAAGCAACACAATTCCACAGCTATTTACATATGTGTAGAAAAATAGAAAAACTTCCAAAAGGTTGCCTCACAGCCTTCTGGGAAAGTGGTAAGGCTACAGAAGGGCAGGGATGAGATAAAGGCTAGTAGGAGCTTAGCCATAACATTTGAGTTTCAGAAAAATACTTCTTAGACAAGATTGCGCAGTAAAAGCACTTGCTGCCAAGCCTGATGACCTGAGTTTGATTCCCAAGATTTACACAATAAAAGGCAAAACCTCTGATTTTGAAAGTTGTCCTTTGCTCTCTATATGTGCATTGGGTATGCAAACACTAAATAGGTAGGTAGGTAGGTAGGTAGATAGATAGATAGATAGATAGATAGATAGATAGATGTAAATGATAAAAATTGTTTTAATACTATAAGTTGGGGTAGTTAGCTAAAAGTATTAGGGGGAGGGGAACATGTAATTTGTATGAAACTTAGAATGTGGAAGAACATTCCTTATCCCTTGCATTTTAACTAAGGAATGGTACAGTAAAACATACCTCTCTCACATCACAAATTTGAATTTGAACAAGGAGTAAAGGGTCTCTAAAGATTCCTTGTATGTTTGTCATCAAGAACTTGTAAAGTTTCACTGTCATAGTTAAAGACAAACCATATTTGTCCCTTTCTCCAAAGACAGGATAAAGGTTGAGACTCCATCCCTTAAAATTCAAATCTCAGGGGCTGGAGAGATGACTCAGTGGTTAAGGCACTCAGAGGACCGAGGTTCATTTCCCTACATCAAAAGGCTTACTACCTCTTGTAACTGCAGATCTAGGAGATCTGACACCCCCTTCTGGACTCCTCAGGAACCTTCACTCATGTGGTATACAGGCTTAAGTGCAGACACACATACACATAAAATTAAAAAATTTAAATATTTTAAAAACCAAAAAACCCTCAAATCTCTTGGAGGCAAATTACAAAACAAGAACAAGAGCTGTCATTTCAACACCTTCCCTAAGCCTTAGGAGTCATGCTCTAAAGTCCCTGGGAACAGGAACAACACATTTCTTTGACTCTTAAAGGTCATCTCACTTTCTATAGGATTGGCTACCACCACTGGGACTGAGCATGCCTAACACACACATAGCTTGAGTAACAGCCTAAGGGTGGGCTGTTTCTAAATGCCAGAATGACAGGTGTTATGAAGATGTGGTGCCACAGATGGTATTGGGGGGGGCTGGAAATCTTGGGGTATATCCTGTTAATCAGTCTCAGCTATTAGAAGGTCAAGAGATGGAGGGAAGCCTACGTGTGTCTAAGATGGATACAACTGGCTACCAAGATCCCAACAGGAGAAGTATCTCCATAAAGAGAACTTTGGATCCATACAAGAAAATTGACCTAACAGACTACTGTTAAACACTTCACATTTGTCCCTGGATATCTAAGATGTTTACTCTTTTTTAAAAAAGAATAATTTGCTTAATTTATTTACTTTTTATTGGTCTGCATGTGTGTATATCCACCACGTGTATACCAGGTGCCCATAGAGGTCAGAAGAAGGTGTCAAGATCCCCTGGAACTGGAATTACATACAGTCGTGAGCTGCCATGCAGGTTCTGGAAATCGAAACCAGGTCTTCTGCAGAAATAAGTGCTCTTAACCACTGAGCCAACTCTCCAGCTTCCAAATGTTTACTCTGGTTAAGTTCCTCCTGCACAGAAAGCCTGAAGTTGAAGGCAGACTCAAGGAATAAAATGACTTCCTACATCTTGTAGACACTGCACTTTTAGTTAGTGTGAACCTAGCAGGGGATAGATACGTAGGTCTCCAAGAAGAAACCTTAGGCACTTGTGAGAACTTCCCCTTGTTGTTTTCCTAAGGAAAAGAAATGAAAAAAAATTTGGATTAATTGCTTTTGGCAGAATATCCTCAATTCTGCCTTAAAGGAATCATCACTTGTCCAGAGTGGCCAAGATCATCACCTCTATCGTAGCCATGAGTCCTGAGTCATAAAAGGAACATGCACCCCCCCCCCAAAAAAAAAAAAAAAAAGGAAGACAGGAAGCAAGCAAAACAGGAAAGAAAAAAAGAGACAATGATAAGAGAGAGGAGAGACAGAGAGGGGAAGGGAGGAAAGGAGAGACTCAGAGAAAGAAAGAAAGAGAGAGAATATCATCCAAAAAAACAGGACGCTGTCTAAAAGCAGAGATATGTAGCCCTCTCTGGGCTTGGACTAGTTCAAACCGAATTTCTGTAATTTGTAACCAAAAGCCTTGCTCAGGCATCTCTCAGCATGATCCCTGAAGTTTACTCCTCTGGAAACAGACGCATAGGAAAGAATTCCTGCAATTTGCATATAGTACTGAATTACAAAGGAATTCTGCCTTCCCTTGCTTGATTTGCTTGGGTTGGTAATTTTTAAAACCACGCAGTCAGTTCTAAACCCACTGGATTATCATATCAAGGGCTAATGTGAGGCCCAGGGCGTGTCTGTGAGGGGTGTACTGGGATTAAAGGGGGAGTGAGCCTCCTTTGTTTGAGGAATAGATGACTATCTACCACCTGTCTGCCTCCAAGAAGGTAAAGACAGAGATGAATACAAAAATAAACTGACCCAGAGGCATGTACTAGGGTGGGGTGGTTAAAAAGAATATAGACGAAAACCAGAAATAAACAGAAAGTGAAGTCCAAAAGATAAAGGTGAACAGAGAGACATACAATGAGAGGTAAATAAGAATATAAGCCTACCTATTTAAAAGGCTATGTTGAAAGAACTTGTTATGTCCTGCATAGCAGTACACATGGGCAGGTCCAGGAGCTAGGAGCCTCAAAGCTGCAGGTTCTCTGGGCCCAGTCAATTGTCCAACTGAACTTCAAGGCAGACAAACCCTAACATGTTCCTGGGAGCTTCCACATTCATTTACAGTTTCTACTGCCTCCTCCTCAGCTGTCAGAGAACAGGAAATTTTAGGAGCCAGGCTGCCATCTCAGGCAGGTCAGCTCATCTCAGACATCCAGTTCACTCAGTGGAAAAAAAAAAGACTGTCCACAGAGCAGTACTAGGTGGTCTACATACATGAAAATGTGTGGGAATAAAAATGCAGAACACTTTTTAAAAAGGGTGCTTTCGTAAGTCCTTGGCATTATACAGCCTTTGAATGTGCAAAAGAACATGGAAATCATTTAAATGGCTTTGTCTAAGCTCAGAGACCAAGGCTCAGTTAGAAGCAGTTAATTCCCACTCCTGAGAGTTTTAATTAACTCCCCCACTTTGTTCAAGAGAACAAGAGGCAGTATTTCTGATCAGGACATCTAAAAGATCTATACAAACAACCCACAGGAATGATAACCAAAATGTTTTCAGGCTGGAAAGGAAAATAAGAAAAGCCTAACTGACCACACAAAACAGGACTGGAGTCATACCTTTGGCACACACAGATGAAGACACATTCACTTTTCCATTGCCTTGAAAAGGTGCCTGTGGTTTGAGTCAGATCTTCATGACCACAATTTTTCCCCTTTGCAAAACATTTTGCTGTGCACTCTAAGTACTCTGTGCTACATACATGTTTATAATGAATAAAGTAAAAATTTTAATAGCCATAAAAGCTGAAATTTGAGGGGCTAGGAGATGGCTCAGTGGGCATACTGGGTTTTCCATGAAAGGGTGATGACTTAGATTCAAATGCAAGGCTGAGCACGTACCTATAACCCAGGGCAGGAGTGAAGCAGACAGGACTGTTAGAACTTGCTGGCCCAAGGCAGGAGTGAAGTGGAGACAGGAGGACTCTTAGAACTTGCTGGCTACCAGCCTAGCCAAAACCCTGTAAGTACCAGGCTCAGCGAGGAATGCCACCTCAAGGGAATATGGTGGAGAACTGAGAGACAGCATGACATCTAACAATATCATCTTCTGGCCTCTCAATACACAGACAGACCATAGATACTTCAAAATAAATGAGTTTTACTTCTGTTCCAATCTAGATATTTGGCCAGGTAAATCACCACTAGCAGCCTCTTTAAAGCTATCACTAACTATAGTGGCTCATCCGATTTCCTGCTGGTTGCTTGTTCCTAGCCTGTCCTCTCCACTGGATCCTGATCAAGGGATAGCTAGCTATGTACAGCTCTTCATGGAGTTCTGGATGGCATTGCGGTGCTTGATGCCTCGGATGGGGTGAAACAGAATCCCAAAGACATTACTTAAAGCCTGTCCAGTGTCTACTGGGAGAACACAGCCTTCACTGAAGACATACACTGGTGTATTCTCAGGGATGCTGGGTGAGAGCAGCTCTGCATCATTCCTTGATGGACACATCCGGAAGACTACCATCAATGCTGTACTTTACTGAGCTTAGTGACATTGTTCGTTCCAGATCAAATGGAGCAAAGGAGACGCCACAAATGGGGTGTCATTGGTTTGAAGGGAAACACTAAGGATATGGGAAGACCCTAAGATGGACCCTCAACTATAGCTTTGGCTATTGTATCACTTTCAGAGCCAAAGCTACTGATCTAAGGTTGTCAGAGTACATCTGTCCTCCTGCCTTGACATCAAATACCAAGGTCTTTAGGCTTAGCAAGATGCAGTCCCATTTCCATCAGCACTTCCTATAAGTCCTGGATTCTAGCTCGTTGTTGTTACAGAGCACACACTGTTCCAACTGGTCAGTTTGATGTTTACTTACATCAAAGCACTATACCTCTAAATATGCTGAGATTTTAAGTACACCACACTGGGCAATTTCTTGAAATGTTTTTGTTTATTGTGACAAAGTCTTGATGTGTAATCCTAGGCTGGCCTTGAACTGATCTTCTGCTTTATCTTCCTGAGAGCTGGAATTATAAGCACGTACTACCTGATTCATTAGCCACTTAGATAACATGTGCTTTTAGACGAATGTGAAAGTAAAAGAAAAAAGTTAGTACTTCCAGGCTGCCTAGACATGAGAGCACGTCAAATCCCGAAGACCGAGGGTCAGTGAGCAACAACACTAAGCACAGGGCTTCAGAATGTCAGAGACACTAAAACTATGGCTGAAGCTCAAAAGCATTACTGCAATGGTTAATGCCATCAACTTGACAGAGTCTAGAATTGCTCTGGGGAGAAATCTCTGTTTTCTAGACTGGGTTAACTAAAGCAGGAAGACCCACCCTAAATGTCAGGAACACCATTCCTTGGGCTAGAGTCCAAAGATAAATAAAAAGGAGAAAGTGGCTTTTTATGTGAATTCTTGGAATATGAACTCAGGGTTCAAGCTTTCACTGAAAGACTGGTTAACCAGTGAGCTATCTCCCCAGACCTCCCCCCCCCAAATTCAGGCTTTTATGACTAGCTTTTATAACTAGTCATTGACAGCTATTGAAATTCTTATTGTAATCACAATAAACTGTATTCATATCTCTCGGCTTCCTGACTTTGCAATGTGACTGGCTACCCCATTCTTCTACTACCATTCCTTCATTGCCACATTGACTGCACCCTCAAACGGTGAGCCAAGAGAACTCCTTCCATCCTTAAATTGCTTGTCACAGGTATTTTATCACAGAGAATATAAAGAAAGGTACCAAATACATTCCATGGAAGCCTTTAAAAACAGACCTTAGGGAATCCCTGCCTGGTACTGTAAACCTGGCCAACTCCCTATGGCTGGTGAAGCCATGGAACCTAGAGGAAAACCTACTACTGTCATTTTCCTAAACCAATATAATTCCCAACTACCTCCTAAATACCTACTGTTTAATCCATAGATAAGAGAATAGCTCTTTCAGACTTACCAAAGAAACTTCTTTGTGTGGCAACCACACCTACTCAAAAAGCAAAGAACAACTGACTGTGAGGTGCCTGAACCCAACTGATATATCTACAACACAACCCTACATCACCAAAGTAACCAAACAGTATGAGTACAGGCAGTACCTGCACATAGGGAAACATCCCCTACATTCCTTGGCTTTCTGGTAGTCATAAACTCATTTTATCGCAAGACAAGTTCTACTTTCTCTACTATCTTATCTTTGGCATAGAGTTAAAGTGCAATATGAACATAGAATGAAAGCAGGCTACCATTAGTCCAGCAAAGGAGATCCTATCCTAACCTTGACCCAGTACCCTCCTCTATTTGGTTTCAATTACACACACTGGGAGGTCAAGTGTTGCTGGTGGAATTCTCATCATCTAGTGATCTAAATATCCACCTTTAGGAAATTCAGCAGAGTCCACAAGTAATGGATTAAATAGCTTCTTGGTTAACCAACATTTGTGTCATCATATTTCACTCATGCATTTATTCAATGACTAGGGTATTACTGAGCATCTTAACAAGTATAATAAAAACATTCGGAGAAAGTTGTGTGTACAGCAAGGGCATAGGAAAGAGACGAATAGATTCTTACCTTCAAAGGAAAGAATAGACTTTGTAGAGGAGGCCCCACTTACAGGATTAAGTGTGAAAGCTATAAAAGAGTTCTGGGAGAACAGCAGCACCCTTGGAAATAGCCTTCCCAAGACACATGGGCCATGATAATCACTATCCTTCAGACATTAAGAATTCTACAAGCTTTCTACTAAGCAAAGAGTAGAGTGAGGCTCCGAGCTCATCTTCCTGACACCATGCACTTGGAGAGAAACACATGTAATTTAACAAGATTGTGTCTCAAAGTTATAAACATGGCTCAGCTCTGGCTGCTGCTAAACATCCTTTATATGTGGCTAGATATATAGGGAGCTTAAAGCACTGAGCTACGAAAGTGTTATTTGCACATTTGTGCCAACACCCTGTAAAAGGGGTGATGCTAAAAATCAGGAGGAGAGAAAGAAGAGGAGACTCTCTTTGAAGAATTTCCTCATCTTGCCAGTTCTAATAGATGCAGTAACTCATTACTGAAAACATCTTCAGAGATAGGGCGGCATCACTAAGTACCGGAGTCAGGGTGGAATGAGCACTGTGTTTTAGCTATCTGGAGGCACTATAGCTAATTGTCTAGTACCTCTTAGACAGCTAAGCTTTTACAGGAAGGCCAGCAGCCCTACAAGATCCTCAAGTGGGTGACTGTAGGGGGCTGGAGCATTAGGTCAGTCAGTGGTGTGCATACCTAGGATGCACACGGGCCTGGGTTCGATTTCCCAGCACTGTATAAATAGGGTGTAGTAGCACATACCTGTAATCTCAGCACTTGGGAAGTAGAGGCAAAATGATCAGAAGTTCAAAGTCATCTTCAATTAGTTAGTTTAGGACCAGCTTAGGCTACATGAGACTTTAAAAGGTAGGAATAAATTCAGGTGAAAATGGATAAAAAAATGTTGCTTAGGAAGTTTATATAGCATGGACATTGCAGAAGAGAGTTTTAAAGATAAAAAAGGCAGTGTGTTTGGAAATGGAAGGAAAAAGAAAGCAGAGACAATAAATTTTTAACTCCTTCAAGAACCCTAATAGCAGAAGGTGAGTTTTAAGGCAACACAAAGATGCAAGTACAGAGATAACAGAGATAACGATAGTTTTGATTTGTTTTTTTTCCCCTGAGAACCAAAAAAAACTGTTCCTCCAAGAGCAACAGAGCAGACAGGGAGCTACTGAGAAAAGAAATAGAAAACTAGAAGAGCAGGGTGAGGTCCAAACAGACATTAGGACAGCCTTGGCTAAGAGAGAAGGCCCTGGCCCCAAGACACAGAAGGAATATCAGAAGTAATAGCTGTGAGCATGGTTATACTTTGAGAAGGGAAAGAAAGATGAAAGATTGATCAAAATTTGGCCCTCACCCTGTCCCCATGAAGTCAGTAATGACATTGGTTGACAAAAGAGCACATAAAGGAGCTACCACAGAGGACAGCGCAGGTGTACAGAGCCGAGTCACAAGATGCCTCAGAGGTGCCGCCAGACCATCAAACAAGCAATGCCTCCGCTTCTTTGAGGGACTCACAAGCTCTTCTACTAAAGACCCTGGCAAGATGCTACTTGACAAGATTCCACAGGGTAGAGGGGCCAGTGGGCTCTCATCAAGAAGCTGGTAGACAGAAGTAATGGGTGCAGTGGTCAGAGATGGCTAGACTCTAGTTCCCAAACTACATACTGGGGATCTTGGTGAGCAGGCACGTTAGGTGTGTTTGCTACAAACTGGCAGTGCCTGTAGCAAACTAACCAGAAGGAGCCCTTGAGAAACTGCACATATCTGCCTGCTGCACAGGCTGTGAAAACTTACTCAGAATCAAGGTTGGGCATGTGGCTCTGCAGTTACCAACGGCTGCCAAATGATGATGGTGATCTTCCTGAGCTAACACTTGCGATGTGCCTTCTAAGTTCTTTCCATATGCTGAACTAGTCATTTCTAATTACAGTCAGGGAAGTGGAGTTCCAGGCAAGCTGTATACATTGTCTTGGCTCCCCCAAAAGTGAGATAGATATGAAGCAGGGAGTCTAGGTCTGTGTTGTTAATGGGTAGAAGTGGCCTATCACAGAAGCTGCTGGCTATGTCTTTAGCGACCATTACAGTCTAAATGAACAGAAGGTAAGACAGGTAGGTGTGTGTCGGTTTTTGCAGTGTTTCTGACCCAAGTGGCCAGGCTACTTGCTCAACCATTTGAGTTTGCAATGACACAGAATAAGGTGTCAGGTTTACAGCTTAAATGTAGTCACATTTTACTACAGAACTACGGTAAACTGCATGGTACACTCAGGTGGCTCCATTTTGTAACTGACTACAGAGTGGAAATTTTCTTATACACTGCAAGTGCTGAAGCCAGGCAGCAGTGTGAAGGTGCTCACACCACGATTTGAGTTCTCTTCCTGGGAAAATGAACTCCTGCTCAGAGGGCAGTGGGTTGGTCCCACAGACACTGCGGGGAGCAATCTTCAAAAGATTCCTTCATGGTTATGTGGGCTGGATCTACTGATCTCAGTGCAGGCCATGGAGAAACCGCTGATGAGTCAGGGATCCAGACAGCTGAGGGGGATGGGGGCCTCTGGGTACTTGTAGCAGGAATTACCTAGTGCTTGAAGTGGAGGGTGAGCTCCTAGCAGTTTCTACTTAAACCAGAGATAAGCTGAGCAGAGCCAGCAGTCAGTGGGCTTCTGGTTACATGTGCTGGGCCAGGTTGCAGTCATCTCTTCTATGTCTTCGGTTGGGTTGGTTGCAGACCTTGATCTGGAACATGAGGAGGAACCTAGAGCTAGAGAAGTAAATGGCATGGACATCTAGAAGACCAGTCCATCATTGCCTGCTCCTTTTTCACTTTCTCCTTCCTGCTAACAGCATAAGCAGCTAACCATAAGGTAGCTGAACATTTCCTATACACAAGCTGCAGTGTGCTAAGCATTAGCCTTACTTGATCCTCAAAAAGACCTACGTGTAGAAAACACTATTGAAAGCTTCCTTATCATCTAAGTAAAAACAAGTCCCGACTTTTGAATAAATAGGCCTAAGATAACATATCTGGGCTGTGTGGCAAAGCCAGGATTTAAATCCAGACTGCAACTGTATGCCTATAGCTATTACAGTACACAATACCCAATTCCCACTCAAAGGCCCCAAAGTGATGTTTGTTTTCCATGCAAACACTATTCTTCCAACTTGTACCCAGCAACGCCTCAAAATAGATGTCAAGACTCACAGCCAAACACTGGGTAATGTGTAGAGCATCTTGTGGAAAAGTGGGAGGAAAGAGAAAAGGACCTGGAGGTGACAGGAACACCACAAGAAGATCAACAGGACCTAGAGGGGCTTGCTGAGACTGAAGCATCAATCAAAAACCACACATGAACTGGACCTAGGCCCCTTACAAAGATGCAGCAGATGGGCAGCTTAGGCCTCATGTGGGTCCTCTAGTAAAGTGGGGACTGAATAGAACACAGACTCACTACCCAGCTTTTTTATCACTTTCCCTTGGCAGGACTGCCCTGCCAGGCCACAGGGGAAGAGGACACACTCAGTCCAATACAACTTGATGCTCTGGGCTGGATGGGAAAGGGAACTACCCTTTACTGAGGAACAGGGGAGATGGCAGGAGGGTAGAACTGGGAGGGGAGGATGGTACTGGGAGGGGAGGATGGATAGAGCTACAACAAGGATGTAAAGTAAATAAAAAATAATAATTTAAAAAGAAAACAAAATTAAACAAAAAACAGAATATATACTTGGGGACTACTAAAGCATGAAATGCAAAGGGTAGGTTGAAAAATGGGTTGGGACCAAAGCCTGAGGAAGCTCAAGAGGCTTCATTTCCTCTTCCAGAGGAAGTGAGTCCCAGAGGCTCAGGGTCAGTGTCACACACAACAGGAGCATCTTCTGGCTTGGGGAGATTAAACAACCTGGCACAAGGATCCAGGGTAAAGAAGAGAACCCATCCACCACAGAATATATTTTGACTGACACATCCAATACTCAATGTTCGATTTACTGTCGTTAAGGGCTCTTAAAATCCTAAAAGCAAAGGAAATATATTTGCTATGGGTCCTGTAGGGGTTCTGAAGTTGTCACCTGGCTCACAGAGTTCATTAGCAAACTTTACGGGCACCAGAACTTACATCCTGTGACTTGGAGCAGATAGAACCTTCTCATTCTGCTGTGTGGAAAGAACTGGCTCCTAAAGAAAAACAGAATCTCTCAGGACCAGTCACAACATCCCTGCAGGGCTACAGCTGTGGCTCCTAGTATCCCAGGCACATGGTGACTTGCAGGCCCTCTCAGTTAAAAGCTTTATTTTGGAAATGAAGACACAAGAACTACACGGTAAGTATGTTTCCTAGATCCCGCCAGGATCTCCCTACCATAGCTTTTTAAAAGCTGAGGTTGGTGCCAACCTTTGCCAAAAGGTCTGGTAGTCTCAGCATGCTCTCTGGTGGCTGGGACACCCTACTCCCTGCAAAGGTTTAGCACGGACAGGATTTCTGTCGCATTCAGAACCAATCATTTTCTGCATATTTGGCAGAACTGAAGAAGGAACAGGATGAAGAGAAAGAGAAAAATGGTTCAAGACCAGGCTGCACAACCACTAAGATACCAGCAATCTCAACGTTCTCAGCCTCTCCTCTTGGGCTGGCACTAGCTGACTCCTATCAGGCATCTAACTCTCTAATCATGTCTCAGCCGCCTCACTTTCCCAACACAGCTTTACCACATGACACTTCGCATTAACAGGGATCCTCTTCAAATACAAGTTAGACCCCACGATGGAGCCCATGTTTCTTCCTCATTACAAACACCGTCATTATAAACCACTGTCACCCATTGCCCCTACATGGTCTTCACTATTCTGTGTGATTTGGCATCCACCTGTCTCTACCCACCATGACTGAGTCCAGCAACAATAGCTTTCTCTGTCTTGAAACCATCTACACTCTCTTGCCTCTGCACATGCGCCACCCACTGTTGCTTTGGCCTGAAAAGTTTCTCATCCCATTTCCACCTGACTTGTTACTATTGTTTCTTCAGGTCTCTGTAAAGGTCTATTTCCTCATGGAGAGCTCCTGACCCTCTTCTTCAACCATCAACAGCCCTCCTGAGCCTTCCTTAGTGCACACTTGTAATCCAACATTTATTTCCAGGGACTGTGTGACCTCCATTTCCCGCTAAGGTGGAGGAGGTTGGTTCAACTTTGCTCACTGCTGTACACACAGTACCAGGAGTTCTGTATTTGCTAAGGAAGCACTGTAGTTGCAAAGGGCACACACACAAAAGCCAGCCAGCCCAGTGCCTGGGAGCTGGACAGGGAAGATCTGTTTGTCCCTTCCAAGCAGGAGACTTCCTGTCCTTCTGCAGTTACAATGTCAACCTCTTATCTGTCAGGTGCTCTTGCCCTCCTCTCTCCCAAACAGCCTAGAATTCAGCCTAGAATTCCTCAGTGTGAAATGAATGTGAACCCATCTTACAAGAGAACAACACTAGAGTTCTGAGTACAATGCCACCTGGCCCCCAAGGTTCATTCACTCCTTACTCAAACTCTACACAAATGCCTATGCCCTGAAGAAATGGTACAGACAGCTTGCAAACAAAATCCTGGGCTTCAGAACACTGAAGAGAGAACTACTCCGGGGCCTTTCTCTGGAAACACAGAAGCTCACTGGGCTGCCAACAAATATACCCTCTGCTCCGGATAACACCAGGGCTGAGAATGAGTTAAATGACTTCCGAATGCAGGCACTTAAGACAGCAGCAGCTTCCGATCTGTGTCCTGAAACCCAAAAGCACTGGGTAGAATTTTCTGCTCACAGTGTATGGGGATCCTGAATACTTAAGAGCCAAAGTTAAAATAACTGATCTTTCCTCACTCTGTTCTTGCCTTTCAATACAGAGGCTCATTCACTAGGCTGTCAGAGCAGAAACAAAGGCAGCTGCCTGTTTTCTCCCTTGGTGTCTATAATTAGATTCTCATGAAGAACTTGGCCACAACAGAATTCGCTGGACAAATACCTCCCTCTATTATACGTACATACACACACACACACACACACACACATACATACACATACACACACATACGTACATACACACGGCCAAAACACACCCCAAAGTGTCTCTCCCCTTACTCATCTCCAGAGAGACCCAGACAAAGCAGCCAGTCACTTACCCTCTTCAGCCACGAGAAATGCTTGTAAACATCAATGTCCCCATCCATGCTGGGTACCCATGTCAGCAGTTAGAGTCCTTGGTTGAGAACAAGCCCTTTTTGCGGGCTGCAGCTCAAGCCCTCTCCTCCTCCCTGCCTCTTGCCCCCTCCCCCGCAGGAACAACAAGCTGGGTTCTAGTTTCCCTACTTCTCTGGCCTGTGTCCTGTAGCCTTTCTTTCCCTGCACAGGGTCAGCTACAAGTTTTAGACTTGACGGTGCTGCTCCAGCGTCCTCCCCCACCGCCCCCACAGACAGGCTGGCCGGGAGGCAGGCAGGCAGGCACACAGACACATGGACACACACACACACACACCAGGACTGACTTCAGAGTCCTTCAGAGCAATCAAACCTCATCAAAAGGGCAGCAAGAAGTTGTAAACACACATACACTTGAACTAATACACTCACACATGGGCAATAGGAACCCTCTCAGTGATAATACCAGTGCCTGCCAGAGGGAAACAGTCCGGAAGAAAATGCCTTGTCTGGCTTCTCCTTTCTGGAGTGGCTGGAACTCATTACTGAGAGCCCCCGATTTCCTGTCTCTGCTTCACTCTGCATTTACCCACAGGCTCCCAGCTGCTCTCAGTTTATTTGGGACTAGGGAGACAACTAAAAATAAGCACAACTCCCAGAGGAGCTCACTGGTTCTCTCTCTCTCTCTCTCTCTCTCTCACACACACACACACACACAACACACACACACACACATACACACATGCATGCACAAAACACTCCCCAAAGCCCACACCTACCCTTCTCACAGATGGGCCATGGGCTGTGCCTCAATGAAAGCCTGGGTTTCCAAAAAGGATGGACTTCGAACCAGGTCCTGTTCCAGTTCTGGGCTCAGAGGTATGCCAGGCCTAGGTAGGGTTACTGCTGTCATTGGCACTGGTGGCACTATTCACCAGAGACCGGTTGCTACAACCTCAAAACCTTTACCACTGGCTCCTTCAGGGTGTGCTGCTCTGGGCTGCGAGCCACCACTGTCAGGGTCCGCCAGGTCACATTTGACATCAGGGCTTACTGCTTCAGTCATGTCCCAGGACTGCCTCCTGGCTGTCTTCACTGACATAGAACCTGCTTCACAAAGCAAGCGGGTGATAGACAGGCTGAGTTTCCATGAGATGTGGGGAGTGGCTTCAGGTAAGAAGGAGCCCTGGAAAGCCTGGAGGAGAAGGGGAATTGTGGGGTTTCTCACTGGTGGGTCACATGCTGGCTTCCCAGGGTACCCTCTAATACTCCCCAGATGCTGCCACACCACCTCTCTTCATACTTTAACTTCTCCTCTGAGATACTTTCAGAGCTCCCCCTAAAGCAGCTTTTCTCCCTTGCCCAACTCTTAATGTGTGGCCTTTGGCTATGACTGATTATGAAAGTGATCTTTGATGTGGGTGCACTGGGAATGGTGGTTACATGCAATGGCTCTGTGCTCAGCTGTCTGTCATGAATGACTTGCAGACACACATCATGTGACTGGGAGGGCCTTCCTGTGTCTTTCCTGGAAATCCCAGCATAAAGAGAAGATTCCACCGGGTTTCAACAGCCCCCTCAACAGGGCATCAATGTTCACCACAGCCCAGAAGCCAAGCCAAAAAAATCAGGGCACAAATCAGGCTAGCAGCAAAGTCAGAGATCACGGAGGCCAGGGGAGGAGGGCTCCGGCAGGCAGCTGGCATGAAGGGAGGAGTAAATTCCTGCAGACACACCCAGATCAGAGGGCAGAAGGAGAAAACAGCTCACTGCCCTGCCCTGAGCTCTGGATCCCTCCCCTCACCCTGGCCTAGTTCTAGTGTGATCTAAGACCCTCCATCTAAACCCAGTGTTGTTTACCCCCCCTCCCCCGAGACCTCAGTATAGTGTGTGAAGAGTACAGGTGTAGGGAGGTCTTTTAAAAAAATATTGTCTAGGATCTTAGGAAAGTCAAATGAGGAAACCCAATAAGCAAACACTTAGCACCAAGGCAAAAGAAATGTACTTCCTGCCCTGAGTAGATAAAGAAGTCTCTTTCACAGTAAGTAATAAAAGTGTGCAGAGGTTGGGGAGCTGATTTGGAGGCAGAATCCCACTCTCTGAGGATGAGGGAGACTCCCGCTTTCCACAGAGTGGCTTAGTGCCTGCCTTTACTTCTGCTGGGAGACGAGGAGTCAGGAATGAAGCAATACCCACAAACTTACTCCCGTGACAACTCTTCCTCAGCTCCTTCATGGTACATCCCACTTCTTCCACTGTTGACTAGAGCTTTTCTTCAAAGACCCTAGAGATTTCCAGCCCATGGCAAACCACAGCTGATGGTGGACAAGGTTTGACTTTGCCCAGTACAATTTTTGTGACACAGAAGAGGCTTAAGCACTCTCAGAATCAAAGAACAAGGCTCAACATAGTGAGGCTAGAAAAGTCTAATATTCTACTTAGAGAGAGTGTTTAATGGCCTGTTTGCCTAAAAGGGGTAAAACCAGGGCCAATATCATCTATTGACTCACTTTTGTCTGTGATGGTCTAGGAGTGGGTGGGAAGGGAAGCAGAAAGAAAAACAGAGGAGCTGAGCTGAATTCTTGGCACTTTTATGCGTCTGAAAATGGCAGCGCTTGCCTGAGTCTTTGACTGTTTCATTAAAAACACCAAAGCATGTTTTACTTATCGTACTTCAACCCCTAAATCCACAAAGAACGCTCCAAAGGATCTAGAGCAGAGCATGAACATATGGATGGCAGGAAAGACAGCGGAAGGAATAAATGAGGTACTTGAACACAGGAACTTTAGGCACCTACAACCTCAGAAACCACCAGGAATGCAGCCGGAGCTCCCTCGAAGTACTGTAGGCGAACCCAGATGCACCACACCCAGGCCAAAGGCCATCCTGGTCAGGGGTGCCTTCAGATAGGACTGTAAATACATTTATTATATATATGTAAAAGAAATACATATACACACACAGACCATTGACTCTCTATGGCTCTTTATGGGTCTAAAGCTGGTTTTCATCCTATTATCAAGATGGTCCAAAACATACACACACACACACACACACACACACACACACACACCCCACAGGGGAGCAGCATGGCTTCACCTGACCTAAGCTTGCATTTAGGTTGCCCTTGATATTTCAGTGAGGAGAGGGGCCGCACTTTATGTTTCTATTATACTGCTCCTTCAGGCTTGGGTATGGGGAGTGCTGGGAATCAAAAGGGTACACAAATAGGGGTCACCACACTGACTTTGATAACCTGCAGGGCTTTCTGAGAACCATCTCATCTGTACCCACACTCAACTGTACCCACTCCTGTATCCTGAGGCAGCCAGCTGGGTGCTGAGAATGAGTGGTCAGGGAAGGGAAACATAGGTACAAGGCCAGAGTGGTGGGCCTGGGATGGGGGAACTTGTGGCTCACTTTCACCATCACCCAGGGGCCCTCTAGGGTTGTCACCTCCCTGGCCAGCATTCTGAGAATGAATAACTGGCTCTTGAGCTCTCCATCCTGCCAGCTACCAGGAGTCAGTAGCACACTATAGGGCAAAACTATTTACCAACCCACCATCTGCATCCCAGAGCCTTGGCCTCTAGGACATGGTGACTGCTGTAAAGACACCCCCACCAATCCCATCAGTCTGACACAGGCCGTGCTCAAGCAAACAGGGGCCCTCTGCTGTTATCAGAGAGGAAGGAGAGGGGTAAGGGAAATCCTGACTATGAGCTTGCATCCTGGCCATCGCTACCCTCCACGAATGTCCCCAGAACATACAAGCTTGGAGTACCCACCTGCCCAATGGGTCAGGACAAGAGACAAATGCTAAAGTGCTTGACTGCTATTTGTAGCATGAAATTGGTCACAGCCAATGTTAAACCAAGAAGTGTGGCTGAGCTTTGGTAAACCTTATTTATAGATGATGAAATTTGATTTTTTTTTATTGTTTCTACTTCATGAAATAGTCTTGTGATTTTTTTTTCTTCAGTTATTAAAATGTGAAAATCATTCTTAGCTGATCCAAGGGCATGACAAACAGGCAACAGGCCAAACACAGGCCAGAGTTCACAAACTTCTAGGTTAGGACTAAGCTTCTTCTCCAATAATGAGTTGTCTGGGTAGGAGGGGCTTGTAGTGAAAATGCCAAGTCTGAACAGCAGGGTAGGACTGGAGCCTGGATTTAATTGCTAACAAACTTCCATGGAGATACTCACATGGATGGTCCCAGGACCACACCTGGAGTAATAAAAAATAAGAAACCCACTACAAGAAGTTCCCCCAGAGAACTCAGGCCTGGCAGAATGCATTCCTGTGGCTGGCCAGCCACAGCACTGCTGAAGGGGCAGAAGGCTCTGGGCGGTGTATCACAGGCCTTCTTTGTGGGTTGAGGCTAAGTGGATGTCAACATGCTTAGACCTCAAGTCATGCTAACCTGGCAACACTCCTACACCACGTCTCCTGGGCCTGGGGCAGGAAATTCAGAGGGAAAGATTTATTTGCCATTTCACCAGTGTTTGTACATTCTTTGCCATTTATAAACACTGGTTCCTGGAGGCTGGAATAGTCTCTTTTGGTCAGGTCCTGAAAGGATCCAGATTGCTAGAATTTACTTGCCGGGGGGAGGAGGGCAATAAAAACCCAGGGAGAAAAAAAATAAAACTGTTAAATCTGCAGTAACTGAGAGTCCCTCAAATGTTGGTTGCTGTGCCAGGAAAATTGTGTTCATAATCCCCCAAGGCACAAGGAGTGTTTCTAGGGCAGGGCTGACAGATACCACGTGGCCCAGGAAATGCCTCCTGGAATGTGGAGAGTCATCCTCCTGTGCCCCGGCCAAAGGAAGATGGGTCAAGGAACCTAGAGAGGCTTTCTTGCCATTAACAAGGGAAAGGTCAAATCTATGCTCCTCTAAGGTTTAGAGCTCGCAGGTCTCCTTCCACAGCCCTACAATGAAGCCTTCCCTGTCAGCTGTTTGTCCACTAGTTTCTAAAGAAAACAAGAAAGGACTCTTGTTTTTGGCTGACTGGGATGTAATGCTCAGCAGCCTCACAGGAAAAAGAAAAAACAAAAATTCAAACTATTTTCTCTTATAAAACTTACTACCTTATTCCTGGTCCTTGACCTCTTAGTCATTCTAGCTTTTGTCCCCGAGTGCCACCTACTGGCTTCCTGAAGTACTGCACATGGATAAAGCACCACCACTGCACCCTGTCCACCAGGGACTGGGGGTACAGAGGGGGACTGATCCCTACCTATTTCTGAGCGCTCGCTCAACGGTACACTATACCCACCTTTGGAGAGGTATGAAACACATACTGGAAATTAGCTCATTTATGCTGCACCTTTTTTGTTTACAAAACTAAGTATTCCCCAACCTCTGTGTGTGCGGATGTGGTGTATACACTGACAATCAAGCTCAAGGCCTCCTGCAGTCTAAGCATGCACACTACTATTAAGCTATAAGCCACTGAATGGCATCCCCATCTTCTCTTTTTTTAAAACCTGGAGGAGGAAAAGATTTCCCTACAAATCCCCTGCTTGTAGCTTTGTACAATTAAACTGTTCAATAAAAACATATCCAGATTTGCATGGTCCTGCTGGAGAAATGAATCACTCGCAAGAGAAACCCAAGCTCACGTTTTTTGTTTTATTTTTAATAACCCGTGAGGCAGCCTTTTCTCCTACTTTGCCTGAATCACCTCTAGATTTCCAATATGGAAAACAGATTTACTTGCTTGGTTGAGTGAAGAATTGTACATTGAATGTGGCAGGGGAGAAGGCTCAGGCTTTGTGTGAGGAGCTGCAAATGAAGGAGCCATAATCTGTGACAAGGTGGCTAGCTGATGCAGGCAAAGGCCAAGGTCCTTCCAAGGCTTTTCTCTTTCTTTGGTGGAAGACTAGCTCAAAAGCTGTGTGAGGGGCCTACATTGACTACCTAAGATTTCAGAAGTACACATATACCTGACATGGGGCCTCCCAGAGTGACAAGCAGAGGCTGCCCATGCAAGACACATCTCTGCACAGTTCTTGAAATGCAAGCCTCAACTGAGGCTCCCCAAATGGTTTCCACTTTGAAAACTAAGAAATGTGGACTAAAACCAGGGCTGGTGTTTCAAAGGAGGGCTGTTGCTCCAGTCTCCAGAATAAAATGCTAATTCATGGGGGCTGGGGATTCAGCTCAGCTGGTAGAATGTTTGCCTGGCACACACAAACCCCTGGCATCCCCCCCCCACACACACACCATATAACCCTAGAATAGTGACACAGGCCTAGAGCCCTAGCACTAGAGAGGTAGAAGCACAATGATCAAAACTTTAAGCTAATTCTCGGCTGTGCAGTGAGTTAAAGGTCTAGCTTAGACTACATGAAACCCTTCTCAATACATACAACACACATACATACACATAAAAGGAGAGAGGGAGAGGGAGAAAGAGAGGGAGAGGGAGAGAAAGAGGGAGAGGGAAAGGGAGAGCTAGGCAAGATCTTCCAGATAATTAAACTAAGTGGATATTTCCAATAGGAAGCTGAGCCTCAGAGTACAGGAAAGGATGGAGCACTGGCCTTTTAAAACTCCTTCCTACCTCCTAACTCACCTTGCCTTGGTTCAACTGCTTTCACAGCAGGCTTCACACTGTCAGCCAAACATAAAGGATGACAGTCCTATCTCCTAAAGGAGACATTTCTGCTGCCTGCAGGACAGGGGGAGCACCTCACTGAATCCTCTTTGCTGGCAGCCTTAGCATGCCTGGAACTCCAAGAAATTCTTTGTACAAAAACCTTTCTTTTTTTTACATTGTATGGTTTTGGCTTCTTTGTCAAAAATCAAGAATCTGTAGGTGTGTGGATTTATTTCTGGGTCTTCTATTTGGTTTCATTGATCCACCATTCTGTTTCTATGCCAATACCATGCAGTTTTTATTACTATTGCTCTGTACTACAGGTTGAGATCAGGGATGGAGATACTTCCAGACGATCTGTTGTTGTACAGGCTTGTTTTAGCAATACTGTTTTTTTTGTTTTTCCACATGAGGTTGAGAATTTTTTTTAAGGTCTGTAAAGAATTGTGTTGGTATTTTGATGGGAATTGCATTGAATCTGTAGATTGCTTTTGGCAGGACGGCCATTTTTACTGTTAATCCTACCAATCCAATCCCTGAGCACGGGAAATCTTTCCATCTTCTCATATCTTCTTCAATTTCTTTCTTCGGGGACTTGACTTTTTTTCAAAAAGGTCTTTTACTTGCTTGGTTAGAATCACACCAAGGTACTTTAGTGGTTATTGTGAAGGGTATAGTTTCCCTAATTTCTTTCTCAGCCCTTTTTTTTTTGGTATACAGGAGGGATTCTGATTTTTTTTTTTTAAGTTAATTTTGTATCCAGCCACTTTGCTGAAGGTGTTTATCAGAACAGGAGCCTACCACAGAGGGCCTCGGAAACTCTACCCAGCAGGGTATAAAAGCAGATGCTGAGATTCATAACCAAACTTTGGGCAGAGTGCAGAGAAGATAGTAAGACCTGGAGAGGACAGGAGCTCCACAAGGAGAGCAACAGAACCAAAATATCTGGGCACAGGGGTCTTTTCTGAGACTGATATTCCAACCAAGGACCATTCATGGATATGACCTAGAACTCCTGCTCAGATGTAGCCCATGGCAGCTCAATATACAATTGGGTACCCTAGTAATGGGAACAGGGACTGTCTCTGACATGAACTCAGTGGCTGGCTCTTTGACACACACACCCCCGGCCCCGAGCGGGGAGCAGCCTTGCCAGGCCACAGAGGAGGACAATGCAGCCAGTTCTTATGAGACTTGATAAGCTAGGGTCAGATGGAAGGGGAGGAGGACCTTCCCTATCAGTGGACTTGGAGAGGGGCATGAGAGGAGATGAGGGAGGGAGGGTGGGATTGGGAGGAAATATGGGAGAGGGCTGGCTACAGCTGGTATACAAAGTGAATAAACTGTAATTAATAAAAAAAAAAAAAAAAAAAAACCCTGTCAATCAGCTTTCCATGAGCAGGCCCAGAATTCAGGCACAGACTCCAAGGAAATCTTAATCACTTGCCCCCTGTTTCACTGACACCCTGGGGACAAATACTGGGTCAGAGAGCCCTGCAAACCCTCTGTCAAGCCTGGAGGCCACTTCTCATCCTAGGTATTGTCAAAGGGCAGGGCAAGGGTCTAGGCCTCCTAGCTCTAGAAACTTATAGCTTAGCACTGATCAATCTTGGGCAGGTCTGCTGCTCTCTGAGGTAATCCTGGCAGATTCTGACCAAGACTCTTGCTGGCTATGATGCTACAACTGTGCCTCAGCCCCAGAGAGGTAGAAGGAACAAGCCCTATGCTTGCACACACCCAGCTGTCCACTCTGACACAGCAGGACCAGGAGCTCCCTCTCCATCTATTGTCCTATCCTAATAGATAGGCAATCCCCCATAGCCAATGCTACATACCTAGCAAGCCCCTTTATCTTAGGGACCCTATGGTGTCTAAAGAGCTAGCATCCCTGAAGAACTGCAGCAGCAGGAAGCCATACTTCCCAAGACCATAATCCTTCCTCTCTGACCAGCAAAGGTCATCTGACACAAGGGTAGCTAATCTTCAGTTCTGTTGAAAAGGGAGACAGCTCAGTGAATGAAAGCAAATCCTGTGTGTGAAAGCCTGACAGCCTGGGTTCAGATCCCCAGAACCCACCTAAAAGCCAGATGTGGAGTGTATCTGTAATCACAACTTACCTATGGTGAGATGGGAGGCAGGAGAACAGAAGACTCCCTTGTTAGCTCATGGGCCAGAGAGCCAGTAATGACAAAAAAAAAAAAAAAAAAGATCCTGTCTTAGAAACAAGGCAGAGGGTGAAGAACAACACCCAAGGTAATCCCCTGACCTCCACATACACCATCACACATAACCAGGCACACGCACATACCAAGAAATATTTAAGTTTTATATTTCTATTTCACTGGCATTTAATATTTTTATGCACCTGCAGGACTTAGCACTAAACTTATTTAGCAGCTCAATGAGATTCTTTGCTTTGTGGATTTGAGGTTTTAATGGACAAGCATGTTGGGGATGTAGCTCATTTGGTAAAGTGCTTTGCTAGTATGTAACAGGTCCTGGGTTCAACACCAGCATCACCTAAAACTAGGTGCACGCCTATCCTAAGAGCTTGTATCAAAAATAAATTATAAAAAGGAAATTTAGAAATGACTGGCTGGTTAACTAGGAAAATAAATAAATAAACACACACACACACACACACACTCATATACATATTCGCCATAAACATTTTGGAATGTCTTCCTAGGGGCCATTCTTTCCCTCTACTCTTCCTTTCTGAAAGCAGCTACCTTCTGCAAGCCAGACCTCAGCTCACCTTGGACTACTTACTGAAGTCAAGGTAGGGTGAATTTCTCATCTGTAATGCTTGAGACTGGCAGTATTTTAGTTGTTTTTTTTTTTTTTGTTTGTTTGTTTGTTTGTTTTGTTTTGCTTTTCTAAAAAAGATTTTATTATTATTATTAAATACACAGAATCTACTTGGAAAGCATACCCAATCAAAAGATATAAAATAAAATTTTAAAATTCTGAAATCTAAAATGTTCCAAATCTGAAACCTTATATGTCTTGAGCAGGGGTACCCAAGTTGTTCTTGGTCTAAATGCCCTATTATTCTTTTCTAGCTTCCTCTAATGCTCCAGTAGTATCTTGGCCACTGGACCAATGGGAAGGGTGCTGGAGGATCTCAGAAAAACACCTCCCTCTTTAATTAAAAATAAATAAAAATGGACATATTGATCAAAAGAAACTGATCAACTCTGGACAGAGCTGAAGAGCCATGTGAAGACATGGCACCTTAGCTTCATCAGCCACTGAAGTATACACCTGATGAAACTCCAGCCTGAGGAGATGGTGGGACAGAAAGGAGGGAGGAGCTGGAGCCTTTGAAGTCATCTAGAGCCAGTAACTTCATGTGGGCATGCTCAGCCTCCCCACTTTTCTAGTGATCTAACCCTGTTGACGCTGCTTTGTTAGGAGAAAGTACTCCAACAGAGAGTGATGTTATGAGGCAGAGCTGGACTATGTCAACAACAACAACAACAAAACAGCAACTCTGAGGCATGTCTGTCTACAAGACACAGACAGGCACCTAATGTGCAGTCTGTGTTGAACAGGAGAAACAGGTTCATCCTGCCTGCTCCCTTAAACTGCTTTTTCTCATTCCAACTCCAATCTTAATCTACCTAAAGGTCTTAAACAAACAAACAAAAAAACAAACTTGGCATGATGGCACACGCCTTTAATCCTAGCTTTCAGGAGGCAAAGGCAGAAAGAATTCTATGAGTTCAAGCCAGCCTCGTCTACACAGCAAGTTCTAAGACAACCAGGGCTATATAGACCCTGTCTAAACAAGAAGTCTTAAAATAAAATCAAGTGGCATCTTAGTGATTAAAGCAATGCTTTTAAATTTTAATGAATCACTTCAAGATAGTTTAATGCCTGATCTGAAGTAGACATCTTTTCACATGCTCCTAGCCAAATAGAGCAAAATTTGTGTGGCAAATCTTTCACCACAAGGACCAACCTAAAGCACCCAGTGACCTGTTCACTGCTCTGAATTAGTGGCTGTACAGACGAGACCTAGTGTGGAATGCGTGTAGAGCAGAGTGTAAGCTGACTTTAGGTCAGCCAGACCTAAAAAGCAGACAGGCCATTTCTGCTCAGAATCAAACCTTAACATGCAGCTCTGGTTTCCTGGAATGTTTACGTGAACTTCTGACCCCAGGAAAGTACACCATTCATAGGTGGCTGACAGGCACAATTACTCTAAAAGATTTATGGATTCAATAGCTTTTAGAGGGATTGGTCTTAAGCTGTGGATTCTTGCTATCATTATAAATAATCAGCCACTAAAAATGTGGCTGATTTGCACACACTAAAAATGTGTGCAACCCTGAACACAAGGTGTTTCCCCAAGCACCATGTCGACTGCATTTGAACAAAATTATTTTTAATACATTTCCCCCAAATATTTTAAAGGTTAGATCAATTTTTTTCATGCCACACATTAAAAATAGCAATGTATTTGTGTGAACTGTGACACAGAAGTCAAACCATGAACCTATTGGAGGAAGAAGCAGATACCTAGATATTTGCTGTGAGATTGTCAGGCCTTTGTAGGGCAACAAAGAAGAGACCCAAACGGTTAAGAGTGATAGAGTTAACTACAATCTTCTAAAACCCTATGGCTTGAAAAGCATAGCACTTAGGAAATTACATGCCCAAATAAAATAAAAGGTCATTTCAATATGGTAACAACAAAACACCAATAGAAAAAAATGAGCACAAGATATAAACAGAGGGTAAAAACAGACCTGCCCAAGGGGTTACGGTGGTAACCAGGCTGTGTGGGAAGAAATTTTAGAACTATTTTTGGACTTAACCTTTTAGAGCCTCCATTTGAACATCTTACTTTGATAATTTAACTGTATTAGTAAAACAAGTTATATGTGACTATGTATATACGAGGAATATTTTCATGCAGGGTATGAGATGAAAAGCTTAGAAACTGTAGAGAATACTAATAAGCTAATAAAAGAACAGTTAGCCTTCACTAGAGAAAAAATGTACAAGAACAGCAGTAAACCTTTTTCCCTTTTGAAACTGCTAAAGCCATTTTTTTTTTAATTGTGGTGATTATATCTGAACTTAGGATAACATGGGATAGACTTGCTTCAAACTGAGCCAATGAAAATAAAGAAAATAAAATTCTTCTGAAAAGAGATTTAGAAAAATGTGTGAAAGGCTTAAAGATATTAACATTTGTGGATTATGGTTGCCAGGTTTAACCAACTGCTCAAGCAATAACTGATCACTGTTTTTCACTGCTTATCTAAAAACCAAGTTTAACTGGACATTCTAGATTTTACCTTGATTTCTACAATTACACTTCTAGAAAAAGACAGTCACTGCGGCAATGCCACATCTGGTGAAAGGCTTAAAACAATCTAAATGTCAGCATTAGAAAGACTGCCACATAAATTGAGGTACATCCCTGTACTACCCTGTACGGGTGCATGACACACACACTAGACAGCAGCCTATATAATGAAAATATTGAATAACACATGTAATGAAGATAATGAGGAACTGGTCAGTGTTGAGGATGGCATGGGATGAGATTTGCTGACAGATCCCTCTAGAACAGAAAGGACACTAAGGCATCTAGAATGGAGGCTGTTTAATCATAAATGACATAATTTATGGATAAGGATGTCTCAACTTCCAAGATCAACCTCTCCCTCCCAATTTGATGTTCCTGTTCCTGCCTCCCACCTCTGCACATGTTTTCTAATTCTGAACAGGTCTTCAGGGTTCTAGCATTAGAAGACTATACTCCAGCCTTCATCCTCAAATCAAGCTTAGGTGACTACACTAGGGTACCCTCCTTCACTCCCTCTTATCCTTCTCTGGCTTCCCAGCATCCTTCCCTTGGTCCTCAATGGCCACATCTTAGCTAACCTGAATGAGCCAGCTCCTCATCTTAGATGCTTTGTATGCTTTAAAGCTATAGCAAGTCTGCAGATTGACTACTCATCCCCTTCCCCTACAGACCAGTAAGTCCCCAGGCCTGATCAGGAGAAGCAGAAAAGAAGTTTAAAAAAAAAATCTCCATTACACTTTTGGGGCAAGAAGTAGTTCTAGGGCGAGGATCGGATCATGGGCAGAAACAAAGAAATGAATGAAGCAAACAGGCTTTAGGTTGTGGGTTAAAACTCCAGTAAGGGAGTCTAGCAAATCACATATTTAGGGGTGTCTGTTTGACCTGGATTTTCTCACTTTAGAAGAGAGTGACTGTAGACCAAAGGAAGGCAGAATAAATAGCTTAAATAGCTTGACTAGGATTTTTACTCCTGCTGAAGACCACCCAGTGGCGATGTACCCAAAGCTATATGGGAAGTAAGACAGGACTGGGAGATGCAGACAGACATCCTTAGGTCTGGCCACTGGTAACATTCCATTGTTGCATAATTGCATGTCCCACAATTCCCTTATCACACCATAAACCAACTCACCAAGCTGTCTTCAAACCACTCCTTTATGTAGGCAGCTGTTGGGCCAGGGACCTGGCTCAGGAGGGCTTCTCTTTCCTGAGGAAGTGCCAACATCTCCAGAGCCAGTCTCAGGTCCTCAATGAGATGGAGCACAGGTACAGAGTTCATACCGGAAGATGAAGGAGACAGCTCAGGCTCACAGGTCCCATCACCAACATCTGCAACTGCTTTAGTGCCTGGGACAAAAGAGAGATGGAGACCTTGGTGAGAAGAGTAATGTCACAAGAGTGATTGTCTCAAGAACAGAGAGAATGAGAAGAGGGAATGGGCCGAAGGCTCACTCCCACCTCACATGGACATGTGACAGCAGCATCTTTATTTTGAGCTAGAATGGTAGAAAGAGAGGCCCATCGAGCTGGGTACAGCCCATGGAGCCTGACATACAAAACTCACACATGAAGACAACAGATAAAACACAGGCAGCCCTCACCAGTGACTAACACCAGTGAGACCCAATTCCTCACCTTTTACAAATGCATTTGTTTTCTTTTAAGTCAGTGTTAGACGGCACAGATGGCTACTCCAGACTCCTCCCTACGGGCATTCCATTCCTCTCCCTGGGCCTGGTCACTGCTATCACTAGAACACCATGGCAGTGACTGTGCCAATCACAGTCTGGGACTTAAGAGGATTGACACCTCCTGCCAATTACCTTCTAACAAAGGCCAGCTACTCTGCAGGAAAGATAGCCCCAGCTGCCACCAGCCACCTCCCTGTGGTGACAGACTGAATGAAGCCATCCGGGGTTCTCCAAATGGAGATGAGACATCCCAGATAAAGTAACATGGGCCATCCCTATGGAACATTACCAATCACGGACTTACAAAGAAACAAATGGCAAAGGCTATTTGAGTTACTTGGGTTAACTGACCACAGTAAAGGACAAGGATTACTATATTCATTTTGCTAACTGATTATAGTGATGTAGATGCCCTGGGTGCTCCAATTGGGAGATTGCTGTATTAAAACTGTATTATTCCTATGTACATCCAGAGCCCGTCTCCCCATGGTGGATAGCATGGACGCTGAGAACAGAATCTACACCAGGCAGACCTGCGTCCCTGGCATCCAGCAGATGCTGAAATACCACTTGTTCAAATGGTTGCACACACACTCGAGTGAATAGCTGAAGAGAAAGAAATAAGTGCCCAGATTTTCTCAGAGGTCTGAGATGTGTGGGGTCAGTTCTTTCTAATTTAGTATGTCTAAAATGGGACTGTTTTTTTTATCTTTCTGAACCCTATCATTCAACTACAGAAAAGCCTAAACTGACCTCACAGAGTCTGACATGTGCTTTCGGAATGAGAAGTCCTCCATAAAATGTAGTTTAAAGGATTTTTTTTTTTTTTTTTTTTTTTTTTAGGGCACTTGGATTGTAAAGGCCATGTGCCTGGCATCTAACTTCTGGTCCCTTTCTACTTTGAGAAGCCAGTATCATTCTTGCCAGGCAGTTTGGGCTGGAAAAATCCACACAGAAGGAAACAATTACCACAGAATTTGATTGCCAGTTTGCCTTCTGAAAATGTATGACAGAGGCACTCGTGGGTCACAATCCATAAACAAGCCAGGCTCTGGGGAGCTAGGAGACAGTGCAAATATCCATGCTCTGGTGTGTGCTCAGCACTTTCTGGCTCCTACAGATCCAATTTAAAGCTGATTGGGAATTGCACAAGCCAAACCTCAGGGAAGAAAACAGTCAGAAACTCAGCAAGCCCTCCAACGTCCACATAATTGCTCATTCCTCTGTGTTCTGAATGCATACTCTTCCTTTTTATAAAGTTTGTGTGCATGTGTGTATGTGTGTGTATATGCCTGTGCATGCAGCAGTCAGGATAATTTGGGGGATGCTGGTTTTCTCCTTCTATTATGGGTCACAGGGACTGAGCTCAGGACACTGGGCTTGCACAGCAAGTATATTTATCCACCAAGCCATCTTTTAGACCACACATTCTAACTGCAAATATTTTCATACAGGTAAAGTGTAGAATGAGTTTGGCTGAAAGAGAATGAAAATACAGGTTTGTTTGTTTTTTTTTAAATCAACTTTATGTGATGTTGTGGCCTTGAGTATTTTATACCACATACAAAAATGAAATTTTGAAAGATGAAGGTTATTTCTAAGCATTAAAGTACAAGAGTATAAATTATAGAAGAAAATTGGATTAGTTTAAGATTTGATAAGCACAAGAATAACTGAGCAAAATATAACAAAACACTGCTCACTACTATATAAAATTAACTTCTGCTACATAAAAAAACAAGTCTAAAAGTGCTACTTATAACACTTATACTAAAACATTAATAGATCCTTCATAAAGAGACACCTTATGAATCAATCAAAAAAAAAAGTCCCAATTAACTTCTCATACACAAAGCAGGCATAGGATTTTACACAGCTTACTCTGGAGCATCTACAAAAACACAAACAGAAAACTGAAATACAGAAATAAAAGGTTTTCTGGATAGTCACAGAACATTTAAAATGGGAGTTCAGTTTTTCATGGATAAAATTACTGAAATGAAGTTGAAAATGCAATGATCAATGTTGACAAGCATTTAGTGAGAACACTCAGAGCCTGTTAATAGATACAAAAATTAGCCCAATTCTTTGTAAGCAAAGAATACTGTAAAAATATTTATACTTTTTAACTAGAAATTCCAATTTTACAAATCTAACTTAAGAAAATATAATCATATGTGAATCAAAGATGAACACGCAGTAGTGATCTCTGTGGTATGCTAATTCTGAAAAAGTAGGGGTTAAAAACCACCAACTGAGTATTTAAGTTACTTAGAAAATATTCAAGAATATTCATATATAATCTATATGATTATATAACATTCAGAGAGAAAGAGAGAGAGACTGTCCAAGGAACTAGAAGCATGGGGCCATATACTAATTTATAAAATATATAATTAAGAGAGTGAAGAGATGGCACTGGCTGCTCTCCCAGTGGACCTGGTTCAATTCCTGACATTCACATGACCCCTCACAATCATCTATGACTCCAGTCCCAGGGGATCTGATGCCCTCTTCTGGCCTCCATGGGCATAGCATGCATGTGGTAGAGGCAGGCAAAATACCCATAACATGTAAGATCAAAAAGATTTTTAAAAAGAAAATATAATTAATGCATATGAATGTTTAAAGATACATACACAGATTGAATAATTTTTTAAATGTTGGTGATGCCTTTCAGAAGTGAGCAACCGCAACGTGGCATTTAGTTTGCACAGGCACTCCAGGTTAAAACATGCTTTCTAAATCCACACTGGATATTAGGCAATGCCAGCACAAGAGATTTCAAAGGTGTGTGTGTGTGTGTGTGTGTGTGTGTGTGTGTGTGTGTGTGTGTGATCTGTGTACTATACATGTGTGCAAATGTGCTGGTATCTTCCTCTATTGCTGTTCACGTCATTTTTTTTTTTTTTTTTGAGCTCGTGGCTTCAGCTTGACTGGCCAGCCAGTGAAGTTCTGGCATCCAACTGCTTCCCTACCCCCACTCCAGGCACGGTAGCTATAGAAGCATGCACCATGCCTGCCTTTTACATGGGTGCTGGAGATCTGAGTTCAAGTCTTCTTGCATACCAATGCACTCTCTGGGCATTCTCATTATCCCTCTGGCCCTTCTTTAAATATTAAAGGAATGAGTGACTATAGACACATTCTCTCCCTGACCCGATAAGCTTTATTTCTCACAGTAATTGCACAAGTGAAGAACTGGTATATTTTCAAACTATCTCAGAAATCAACTGCCATGTCACATGATCTGTTGGAAAGCATGCAAAGCCTGAGGGGGATCGCCTGGCAAATAGACCAAACTCACCAGGAGTTCCCTTCACCCACAGTGAATAAACAGAAAAGCTGAAACAGGGCCCCAGTTCAGACATAGGCTTGAAAAAGAATTAAAACCTTGAGGACTGTGGTAAAACCAGCTCAAATTGACTCTAGAGGAAGGACCCAGGGTTGGAGCTAGGTCCACCATGCCTCCTGAGAGCCGAGTGAAAGTCTGTATAAACAGTAGCCATAAATATTGACTGTTTCATTCAAGAGGCTCTGAGAAAATTCACCCATAGCAGAGAAACCTATAGAGCCTCAGGCATGTCCGTAAAGCCATGCATACCTACACAATGTGAGAAATGCAAACTACAGGTCTCTGCATACCACAAGTGCAAGACATGCCTACTATGAATTCTTTCCTAAAAATCCCCAAGTAGAAATCAGTACACAGCACACACAATGGTCCAGAGTGGACATCTACAGCTAAACATTGCCAAAGGCACAGTCTCCCAGAGGGCGTAGCTCCCCGTGACACACATTCTCTGCTGATGACCAGCTCCTACACAAAATTACAACCACAAATCAAAACCAACAACCACATGCAGTAAATAAGAGAATGTATGCCTTCATCCTGGGGTCAACAGAACAAGACAACAGATCAACATGGTAAATGCTGATGTGTGTGGCAAGGGATTCCTCCCTAAATTATTTCTCAGAAAAAGGTGATTCATCTTATATTCAAGTGCTAAAAACAAGTTTATCTCTCTGGGAACACACTATACACTATCTCCAAATAAGAAAGCACTGTTTAGGAAATACAAGTCAGCACAAAGGTCTCTAACTTTGGATGCTTACAGAAATCACAAGGGTATTTTGCCAACTACAGATGCTTAGGTCCGACTTCAGAGAATCAAATTTAATTGGTCTCAGATGTGACCTCGGGTAATGAAAGCGTTTACAGGCATTCCAAGATGCAGCCGAAGTGGAGACATTGCATTAGAAGCTCACTCAACCAATGCTAGTTTCTGATGCCTACACAGGCGACCTGGAAATTTTTATTTTAAGAAGGAAAACCCAAACTTAATATAGATACAGCAATTTTAGTTAACTTGTTTAATTTAATGTCCAGATAGTTGTTGAGCATAAGATAAAGCAGAAGTACAAAATTTTGTTAATAGTGGTTACTAACAATTTTTATTAGTATACATTAGCTATAAACAAAAACGGATGTCATGACATTTTCATACATGTCTAGTTGTAAATACATGCACATTTGGGTGTAGAGGGTGCACCTGTGTGCAACATAATTAGAATAGGTACTTAGATCAAACTTCTAAAAACTGCCAAAAAAGAAATAAAAAATCATCAATAATCTGATAACAAACTCAAAATCCTGTAACAATCATCAATAATATTATAGAGAAACTATATTATTGTTATAATCTTTTTGATAGAGAAAAGAGCAAGCCAAATGCTTTCACAAGTTAATTCAATCAAACATTTCAGAACTAAATAGTTCCAATCTAACAGAATATTTAGTTTAGCCTAAAAAGGAGGAAACTCACTTTATAAGGACAGAGTACCAAGACAGGTGGTAGAGAAAATGGTGAATGGTGTCATCCATCCCAGAACTGTCCAACACAGTGATCTTGATTACTGCAAAAGAAAACTACAGCCTGTCTCCCTCTTAAGCTCAGATATATAAATCCTCTGCAAAAATTATGAAAAACAAATCACATATTGAGTAAAGAGAAGAATCAAGTTCATCTCTCAGGAAATGATAAATCAAGCAGACACAACCAGACAGAAAGTGAAACAGATCAGGTGATAAATGGTGTGGGAGTCCAATGCCTCCCCTCACTAGAGGATGTTTTTTTAAAGCACACACATGCAGAACACTTTCCCAAACTGGCCATATACCAAGCCATACGGGAGGTCCCAACAGAAAACTAAGAACTCGGGAGTTCAAAGCATATGTTTGAAGAAAGCCCCAACATTCACCCTAGGGCTGGATGTGGCTCAGCTGCTAGAATGCTTCTGAGCCCTAGATTTGATCCCTAGCACTAAACCACATGTGGTAGTGCACACCTGTAAGTCTAGCACTATAGAAGCAGAGGCAGGACTCTTACCTACATTAAGAGTTCAAGGTCAACCTCAGCTATATTGGTCACTATCTACAAAATGAGCAAATATGCAAACCTAAGAATATTGAAATGTGGGATCTTAGAAAGAAGATTAGGAACCAGATGTGGTGTCACCTGCCTGGGAATCCAAAACTTAGAAGCTGTGGCAAGAGAATCATAAACTGGAGGTCAGCCTGGGAAACAAACCAAAAAAAAAAAAAGGTAAGGGGAAAGGAAAGAAAAAGGGAAGAGGGTTAACAGAGAGAGGAAGGGAACCTTAAAGGAAGAAAGAAGGGGTAGGTGAAAAATAAAAGGGAACTAGAAGGGGGCAAGTGAGGTTGAAAAGGAAAATGGCATGATAGAGGGAGAGGGAGGCGTAAGGGAGCACAGGAGAAGAACAAGGTAAGTAAATGTGAGGGTCCGAATGCATCAAGTCTGCTGACTGCCATGGATATGGGTCAGCTGTGTCAGCAGTGGATTCCCAATAAAAGCATGAGCTCTGTCCTTTCTCTGGCAAATTTTCTTGCCTTCTGCCTTCTATGGGATGACACAAAAGATGTCCCTCATCAGAGGTTACATCAGCGGTTCTCAGCTTCCTTAATGTTGCAACCCTTTAACAGAGTTGCTCATGTTATGGTGACCCCCCAACCATAAAGTTATTTTCATTTTTACTTCATAACTGTAATTTTGCTACAGTTATGGATCATAACATAAATATCTGTGTTTTCTGGTTGTCTTAGGCAACTGTATAAAAAGGTCATTTGACCCCCAAAGAAGTCACAACACATAGGTCGAAAACCTACTGTGTTATATACTTGACACAGAAATTTTCTGTTGTGTTTAGAACAGTGAGAATTTTTTTTTCTTTATAAATCACCCGGTCTCAAGTGCTCTGTTTACAATAGCACAAAATGAACTAAAACATCCTTGTTTCTTTACTTCCACTGGAATATAAGGTAGATTTCACCTTGTGCTATGTTTACCATCTCTCCACTTCCTTCTTTCAGTTGATCCCTGCACCCCTTTACCCCCAAAAAAGAATAGTTCTTCTGACTAAAGAGCTAAAGAAACATTGAATTCCATTCTTGGCCATCTTCTGTATGTTAGCACTCTCATTGGGGAAATCTGAGACCAGTCTACCCTTCGGAGTAAAATCTGCAGCCAGAGGTTAAGTTCAATTTGTTGTGTTTAAGGTAGAATACATGATGGACAATGTTTATGATCCTAATCATAGCTTCAGGTCAAGCCAACTTCTAAAGTCAGTAATATAGCAGAGCTCCATCTGTATGAACTATTCATACCACCTGACCCATGTCTACATTCTAGTCAATGTGTCTGTCACTTCACATGGATCAAGGACTTTATGGGTGTAAATGAGATAAACCAGGCAACACTTAACAGTTGTGATTATCCTTCCATGGTCTAAAGGAAAAAGGGGCCATGCATTATGGAATGTCACAAAACTCTGACAGCCATTGGATAGGCACAGAAAGCAAGTTATACCGAGAAAAACTAAGATACCCATAGATATTTTTTTAAAAAAAATGCATACACACTCCTTCCAAAGCCATAGAACTGAAGGGAACATTTGGAGCTCAGAACCTCTGTGGTAAAAAGCAACTGAGTCAGTGTTTGGTTTATTAATCACTGCCAAATCCTCCATGGGCTAGTCTGAGCTTTTTTGTTTTACAATTTTTATTTGTAATTATATGTATGTAGGGACAACTATGTAAGGGTTTATGCATGTGAGTACAATGCCTGTGGAGGCCAGAAGAGGGCAGCAGATCCCTAGGAAGCTGTTAGTGTACCTTGGGTGCTGGGAACTGAAGTCAGGTCCACTGTAAGAGTAATACACACTCTCAACTGCTTAACCATCAACTGCTGAGCCATCACTTCAGGCTCCCAAGGTCTGAGCTTTAATGGGCCACTTGAGGGAAGGGGACATGTCTTCAGGCCTTGAGCAAAGGTGAGAATGAATGGAAGATTTCTGTATAAAGCCAGGATACAAAATCAAACAAACTCAGCCAATCAATTTTAAAACCAAAGTTTTAACACTTGAGTTTGGAACACAAACAATCTAGTATTTATGTAAAACACCCATAATTTGAGGGGTCAAAGGCCACCATCTAAGGGCTGAGGCAGTAGCTCAGTTGCAGAGTGCTTGCCCAGCATGCATGAGGCCCTGGCTTCAATCCCTAGCACCACAACACAAAAAAATGAGTAAAAAGTACACCATCTTCTACAAGTTCTTGAGGATTGCTGAGATGCATATGAGATGCATATGACAAAAACAATCACCAAGAAAGTGCAAATAATCACAGAGAAAGTTCAATAACTACACTCAGAAGTTCATATAACTAGAAAATAGAGATCTCTGGATATAACAACTAGAAAAACATCTGGCTGGCTATGGTGGCACACACCTGTAATCCCAGAACTCAGGGAGGCAGAGGCAGGTGGATATCTGTGAGTTCAAGGCCAGTCTGGTCTACAAAGTGAGTCCAGGACAGCCCAGGCTACAAAAACCAAAAACCAAAAACCAGAAGAAGAAGAGGAGGAGGAAGAGAAGGAGAAGGAAGAGAAATGCATGCATGGCCATGTTGTGCACATGTGGAGCATTAGTGAATAGTAGTGATGGTCTTTCTAGGACATCCATCATGCAAGCATCAGTAAACTTCACCCCACGAGTCACCACAACTAATGCAAGGTAGAAATCAATTTAAAATATATTGCTTCTTTTTAAAGCTGAGATTCTGGAGAAGAAGTATATCTAAGTAAGTGAGAAAATAAATAGACATCAAAGAAATTAAACAGAGATAGAAAAGTGCAGGTATGTGGTGAAGAGATATCAGTATATACATATGTAACTATTCACAGAACAGACACAACCAAACACACACATACATGGCAACTGATTGATAAAACCAAAAGTAGCTAGTTCAAAGTAGTAAGAAAAAGACTCTCTGTCACGAGACTGGTCCTCAAAAAGGCGGCACAGATAATATAAAGAATAAAAACAGGACCAGGGAGATGGCTCAGTCGGTCAAGTGCTTGGTGTATAAGCGTGAGGGCCTGAGCTTGAATGTCAGCACACACAGAGAAGCAGTGTGTGCTATCATACACTTGTGTTTACCGCACCAGAAGTCAGAGACAGGAGGTGCTCTGGGGCTCACTGGCCAGCCAGCCTTGCCAAACCAGCAAACCTGTAGCCTCATCTCAAAAAGCGAGGTGGAGGCTCAGGACACGGTTCAACTGGTAAAGTGCTGGCCATGCAAGCATGACGACCTGATCCGGGACCCACAGAAAGAGTCAGGCATGGTGGCCATACCTGCCATCCCAGCATTCTGAGGAGACAAAGAGAATCCAGAGGTTTGTTCCTGCTAGCCCAATTGTGAGCCCCAGGCTTAGTGACAGACCCTGTCTCAAAACTTAAGCTTGAGATAAACAGAAGACACAGATGTTACACTCTCTTCTCTATATAAATGTGAACTTCCATATATCTGTACACACATATAGCACACACAAATGCACACATGTGCTGAAAAAGACCCAAGATTAACTTCTGACCTCTACTTACAGGGAGACACGTGTACATATACTTGTACATGTGTGTGCACACACACAGAATAAAGACAAATGTGATGAACAAAATAGGACTATATGCTGACAAAATGGAGGATGTCAGGAAAAATCAACATATTCCTAGAAAACCGTAAGTTGCCCCAAAATAATAATGACAACAACAAGTACAACCCCTCTTCCAACAGGACTCAATAAGCCCGCAGGACCAAGCAGGTCTAGTCCTCCACCTACAACTACAGCAGTGTTTAAGGAACGACCCCTGACTTGTCCAAACTCTCTCAGCAACAGAAAATGAGACCACACTTTCCCTGCAGATGGGGAAATGGGCTCTGCCAGCTAAGAAAAAGTATACTGTTGCCTGCCAAACAGCAGATGCCCCAGTGGAGCATTCTGACAGTGTTACCCCAAAGGGAACCCTGACACTGCAGTCCCTAGACACCTCTAAATCTATTCCACCCTTCCCTTTAAAAGAAGGTGGGGTGGGGTAGCAAAGACGTCTCAGTGGGTAAAAGTGCTCGCCACCAAAACTAAAGAGCAGAGTTTGATACTCAGAACCCACACTGTGGAAGGAGAAAACCACTGCAGAAACTGTCATGTGCTCTCTACATGTATGCCACAGCACACATGCACACACAGGCACACACACGTGCGCGTGCATACACACATACATGCACGATTTCTTTATTTTTTAAATAAAATATGTTTATCTTATTTAGGGACAGTATTTCCCTATGTCTGGCCTCAACTCATAATCCTCCTGCCTCAGCCCCGTGCATGCTAAGGTTAGACGTGTGCTGCCATATACCCACCTTGCAGTTTTCTTCTGAACAGAGCTGTTGCAGAGCTCTCAGCCTAAATACTGAATGGGAAACAAGCAGCAGAGGTGGCATGCTGTTATTGATGACCGGCTACACTGAGGTACCTCAGAGGACCGGACAAAACCAGCTAAGGAGTACTGGACGACAGCCACATCCTCAACCACAAACCCCGTGCGGCTGATATTCAAGGGCCAAAGGAACCATCTCAATCTTGACCAGAACCTTTTCACCCCCGTGAAATCTTTGTTTCTTCCTTCATCCAAAGCCAGACACTAATCAGGGCTGGCAGAAAGCCTAGAAGATGGGTAACCACTTCCTTAGCTGTCCTAAAACAGTCTTTATTCCTTATCGATAAGTACAGCTTAGAGATAACTGCATGAGTGACCCTCTGCCAAAGCAAAGAGGAATAAGTGGTCCTCTGTGTCCTGACCATGGGGCTCTGGTCTTATGCCAACAGGGGCCTGACAGAATAGCCACTGAACCTGTGCATTCAGACAGTAAAGCTCTATGTAAACTCAACATCCATGTCGGCTGCCCTGTGCCATCCGCAGGGATGTAATTAGGCAACACATGGCTGGATTTCCACTGCCAACAACACAATTCAATTACGGTATTGTCTGCAGATGGAGTCATGGGGACTAATGAGAAGGAAGATTAGATGGAAGGTTAACATCCTACTGCAAACTCCAACAACAGTCTTTGTATTAGAAACAAATCATTACTGACACTGGTCCAAGGGTCTTTAATAGTCACCTCCCCTGAACTTTCTCCCTCAAACATCTGGGATTTCAATCAAATATCTTCATACGTATAGTGGGCGCATTCAGATTCAAGAACTCACATTTATATGATTAACAGTCCTGCTTTTTTTTACAGGCATTTCTTTTTGCATTTACAAAAGCCAATTTGTATCTTGAAAGCTTCCCACCCCCACCCAAGCCACTGATCACCTTGGGAGGAACATCATCACACTGAGGTTCTGGGGAGGGGAGGGACATATTTGCCAGCAGGGCAGACTGGTCCAGTGGGATGGCCCTACTGTCCTCATCATGCATAACAATGGCAATTGGCAGCATTATTCCCATTAATTGAACAGCACTGTGCCTTTTGACAATGAAAGTAACATTAATAATTAATATCAATAAAGCTGAGATGTTGTTTCATTACATGGAAACTGAGCTTCGGGATTGTGCAAGCTGTCAAGGACACCACAGAGGAAGTAACTGGCTAAAATGGAACTGAAACCCCACAGTCATAATTACACAAATTCTAAGTTCTTTGGGCCAAGTAGTCCCAGTCTTCTTAAAAATGAGGCTGGTGTTAGAAACTTTAAGAAAAGGTGTCCTGAAGAAAGGCATTCAGCAATTATCATTCTCTCCACTAAGAATATCACAGAGGTGCATGCTCTCCAGACAGTAATAAACTCAGTGCTAAATTGTGTCAAACACTGCTGTGTAATCACAAAAGCAAACAAAGTATTGACATGATAGATGTTTACTAAGCAGCTATTGTGTGTTGCAGACTGATGGAGAGATGCAGTGAGCCTCTGTCCTCTTGGAACTAACATTCTGATGCAATAAAAAGAATATGAATGTAACAGGCCATACCTGTGCTATAAAGACATAGTGATAAGGCAGGAGAGATAGCTCAGTCCAAACATAGTGTGCTTGCTTCTCCCTGACTCCTGATTTCCCATACAGGCATCCCTAAAGCAACAGAGCCTCTGAACCTCTCTGTCGCTGACATTTAACTGGATCCTTGGGGTCTTGCCTGGGCTCAGGATCTCCAGATGAGAATCTAGGACAAGTGTGAAGGTATATCCTGTATAGAACATGGGAGACTCCTTTCCTCACTTTCCAGGGCAAAGTGTCCTCTTCTTTATCCTGTTCCATTGCCCTCCATCCTGGAAGGGTGTATCTGAACAGGCTTTCTAGGTTTCTGTCTTGAACAGCTGTGAGGGATTTGTAGCAGAAAAACCTGAGCCCTTCTTGGCAGGTGGGTAGGAAGGAGTAACTATATACAGACTACTTGGTTCTGCTCCTAGCCCTACAAGTTGTCTTTGTGATTTGAGCATCAGTTTCCTCCTATTTAAATGGGACCAAGAACAGCTCCCACCTGAGGTAGGGGCTGTGTTACAACAGTTCTTGGCATATAATGAGTAAAATAAAGGCTTTTTGTTGAGACAAGGACTTAATATATAGCTCAGGCTAGCCTGAAACTTGTAGTGATCCTCCTGCCTCAGCTTCTCAAATGCTGAGATTACAGGTAATCTGGCTAAAATGCAAGCTCTTGGTAAATTAAAGAGGGCCAGAGAAGCTTTACCATGCTGAGTCTGATCCTCCAAGGCTACACTCAGCTTCTCACTGCAGACACTCCTTCCCACCCATCCGGGTTTTATGGTGTCTGTTATACAGGGTGTGCACATTCATCTCTGGACTCACCCAGGCTCCGGAATATTGAGATATAGTCCTGATTGGTCTCTGCTTCTCTCCTTACAGACTGTCTCACACACTGAGCATCAGAGGGCACCAGAGAAAGTTACTGAAGTCACATTCCTCTTCCCACACCATCAGGATAACAGCTGAAGTTCTCCCCATACCAGCCATGCCATAATGTGACTTGTTTCTTCTATGTCTGGGGCTGTGTCCCTTTTCCTCATCTGGTTTATCAACTGTTAACTGTGTACACGGACTTTCACTAACCCCTGGCTTTATCTCATGCAGGATTTGCATATCATTCAGTCCTCCTGACCTGTTTATATTTCTTTTTGAGTGTGTCTGTGTGTGAATATGTGTGTATGTATGCATGTGTGTGTCCGTGTGTGTCTCCATGTGTGTCTGTGTAAGTAAGTGTGTGTTTATGTATATGTATGTGTATGTGTATGGGACTGTGTGTATGCATATGTGCATATGTGTGTATTTGCATGTGTGTGCATGTATGTGTATTCAGAGGACAATCTTTGTTATCATTCCTTTGATGCTGTCTACCTGATGTTTTGAGACAGGTGTCTATTTGGCCTCACTCATTAAGCTGACTGTCAGTGAGCCCCAGAGATCCTCCTACCCTGATGCTTCCCTGATGCTGGAGTTAATAAACAAGGACCACCACACCTGGATATTTTATATGGTTCTGGGGATTGAACTTTGGTCCGCATGTTTATCCCACACAAGGCTACCTTCTTTACGAAGCACCCTATTTATCCCTCAAAGAGTTAATACTGTCAAGACATCAGTTCTTATGCTTTTGAGCACAGACGGGGGTTGAATGCAGGACCTTACACATGCTAACCAAGTGCTCTGCTATTTAGCTACATCTCTAGGTCCAATGCAGTGTGACAATTCAACATAATTCCAACCATAATCGCAACAGGCTATCTTCTCTGTTGGACAAACTGATTCTCAAGGAGACAGAGAGATGATGTAGGGAAAGGAGCACGCACAAGCTCAAGACTCAGGCTGGCAAACACAATGGTAATGAAAGAAGTAGCCATACTAACACAAGATCTGACTTTAAGGCTTACTATAGAACCACAGTAATTAACAAATTGTGACAGTGGGAAAAGAACAAAACAGAAACTTCAAAAAATAAACTTACAAAATTGCTGTCAGTAGTCTTTGACAAAGAAACAAAAGAAATACAGTGGAGAAACAGTAATGATCTCATTCATTCCTCACAACCATCTATGAATCCTGGCTGGGGATCAGTCCTCAGGCTAGGGCTCAAATGTATGACCTGTTGGCCAACACTCTAACCCAGTGGCTTTTATCTCAGTTCATGTAAGAACGTCTATATCTGGCTTTTGAAGTTCACTGCTAGGATATCCACTCTCTTGACAGTGCCTTCTCAATAAGTTATCACAGAATCTAACTTAAAACAAGACATCCCAAACTATAGACACTTGGAAAAGCAGGACACTGGTCATAGCCTTTCAAGGACATACAGAAATTGAGAGCCTGCCAGATGACAGCTCGGTTGAGTTACAGTGGAACCTGTAACATGAGGAAGCTGTGCGATACAGACAGCCTCCTTCACCCTAGGCTCCAACTCCCAGAACCTTCCGTACTTCTGCAATGGGAAGAAGCAAACAACAGGAAAGAAATATCAGATGTACTGAGAACTTCCTACAGTCAAGCCCCTCTCAGCGATCTCTCATTCTGCATCTCTTCCTGTGACTACACAGCTCACATAGTGGGGAGCAAAGGCCTAAAGCACCACACTATCTGCAAATAAGGGCACTGAGGTGTGTCTGGTAAGGAGAAAAAAAAAAAAAAAACCTGGGACCCTCTGGTAGGGTTTGCAATAACAGCCTTGTTAGAGTTTGGCTTCCTCATTGCTCCTGTCAGGGAATTAATCAGCCCGAACCACACTGGTAGTCTTCCCCAAGTGTCCACAATATACTGTAGCCTTTCCAAAGTCCCTACTGACTAATGCAAAAAATAAAACCCAACACTTCTGGTGAATTTTAAAAAATGATAGGAGAAAAAGAATACTGTAATCATGGTATGAATCAAAACTGTCCGCCAGCTCCTGACCACAGTAGATGACAGCTAGGGAAATGAGCAGATGTTGATTAGGGAACAAAGTCAGCTCAATTTCAAGCTTCAGTTCCACAGTAATAAGCCACGCTGCGCTCTGAAAATTTTACAACAGAATCAATCTCATTGCACCTAAACTGCCGCACAGCCAGGATCCAAACTGTAACAGAGCTCTACGTAGGCACTACACCCACCAGGTCAACAGAGATGCCTAAATTATCATTCCAGTAGTGGAGAGTTCCATGGGGGGGGGGGGGCGCAAGTACATTAAACTGCTTAAATGTCTAACAGAGGGCTTTTCTCTACCACAACAAAAGGAAATAGGTTCCGGAAATAGGTTCTGTACAGGACATTAGTCCCAGGAACCTGAGCTTACCTGCAATGATCCCGTCCATCTGCTCCAGGGCAGCTTCCAGCATATGACTAGCATCAGAAGTCATGGCTCCTTTTCTCTGTTCAGTCTCCCCCTGCTGCTACTGAAAATTCAAATATAGAACAAAGGAGAAATTACAGAAGTTAGGGGTTAAAATTAGTGCAAGACCATGAAAGTGTTTTAGCTCACCAGTATATATTTTCCAATGTTTAAGAAAGTAGCGTCACTGAAGAATAACTGATAAACAAAGAACTGCATACATTTAATGTGTTCTGTCTGTTGAGTTTGGGCATATACAAAAACGTCTTGACACCATGACCAAAATTATGATAATAAATATAGCAACTTTAAAAGTTTGACTCATTTATTTTTGGTGCTAAGTACAGTTGCCATGAATGAGATAGCTACTTTTTCCACAAATGCTAAAGCATAAACACTGTGTTTACTGCACATACAACACACTTTCATTAAGAATTCAGGCAAGAGAGGAGGAGGGTGCACGCCTTTAACTAGCACTCAGGAGGCAGAGGCAGGCCGATCTCTGAGTTTGAGGTCAGCCTGGTCTACAAAGCCATTCCAGGACAGCCAGGGCTACAAAGAGAAATCCTGTCTTGGAAAACAAGAACAAACAAAAGAATCCAGGCCAGGAGCTGTGAGATAGTGTAGTAAAGGGCACTGGTTGCTCTTCCACAGGACCTTTGTTTGGTTCTCAGCACACACATTCCAGCTCACAACTGTCAGTAACTCCAGTTCCAGAAGGCTCCAATGTTCTCTTTTTGGCCTCTGCAGGCACTGCACGCAAGTGGTGCACAGACGTACACGCAGAAAGAATATCCATACACATAAAATAAAAATAAATAAAATCAATTATATTTTTAAAATTCCAGGCCAGGGCCAACAAGGTAGCTTAGCAGGGAAACTGACTGCTATACAATCCCAGTAACCTTAGCTCAATCCCCAGAACCCTGTGGAGGTGGAAGGAGAGAACAGGGCTGGAGGTTGCCTTCTGACCTCCACACTCATGTTGAGGCACGCTCACAAAGTAATAATAATGATGAATATGGTGATGGGGGCGGGGAAATCTTAGTAGTGGCTTTTTAGTTCCCATAGCCTCGAACTCCTGGTAAGAATACTCTTTCACCATGAATCTTGTGCATTCAAGTTGTTATAACGAAGAGCTGCCAGTTTACCTAGAATCCCCTGTGGCAGCAAGATAACTGTTCCACATTTTAGTGCTGAGAGTTAAGGCCCAGAAACTCTAACAACCCCTGGGGAAGGCCCGAATGCCTTGTGGCCATACATGCCCCTTAAACACAGCACCTCCCTAGGACATGTGTGACCCTGCATGAAAAGCTGCAAATTTCACTCTCCTCTCTCCAGTGATCAGTGTGCCCCGTCTAGGAGGGTCACATTTACAAAGATGGAGAGAGGATGTTGTCCCAAGAGCACTGCCTCTTACCATCTCACCTGTTTACCCAGCAGCAACCCAAGCTAAATCCCAGCCTCTGCAGGCTCAAGAACACCTCCTAGGATGCACAGTCCAGCCAATTCTAATGCTCAATCCCTGTTCTCAGGGCCCATCACTAGGGAGATGACAGACTTCCTCCTCTCACTCCTGTCCTTCCCACTGAGGGAAACCACCTCTGTCTCTGGACAATTCTGCCTCTTAGAAAGGCTAAGCTGCCCTTCTTGCCACCTCCTTTCCTGTTTCTTGCTTCTCACCTCGCTGGATGACAGAGGTCTTACAGCAGCATTTGTCATCCTAAAAAGATACTGAGCTCATGACTGTAAACCAGGAAGAGTCATTGTTTGTTTGCTCATTCAGCAAAGCCTACGCATGTGTCTAATGTGCATCAGTACTTTGAATGGCCCAGGCATGGTTCCCACACCAAAACATGAAATGGATGGTTGGGGGAAGCATTTGCTTCTCCTGTGACGTGGAAACACTGGAGGCAATTAGGCACCACACAAGAGTGACTTGGGAAGTGGAATAGTTAAGGAATTTAAGAGAACAAAGAATGAGGCTGAGTCCAGACCCAGATCTACCATTTACTATTACTTGTGAGATCGCTACCCTTGTTTTCCTCAACAGCAAAGTGAGGACAACAGCATCTAACTCACAAGATTGGTGTGGGGACCAGAGGGTCAGGAAAGTCATACTGAGTGCTCCTTGCATACAATAAGGTCTGGTTTTGCTTTTAAAGTTGGGAAATAACTCTAGACATATCTTTGCCAGGCTAGTTCACAAGACAATATTTGAAGCTAAGATGTAGGGGGCCAGGGAGGAAGAACCCAGTTACACTCAGAGGCTGGTTCCCCTGCAGGGGTCCATGACAAAGTAGGAAGGTCATTTTGCACATGGAAGGAAAACTAGTATTCTAGGGCATCAAAGGCCAAGGAAGGGTTAGAAGCAAGGGCGCTTGGCTAGAGGTAGGGGTAGGATGAGAGCATGAGGGAGTTGGGGAAGGTGTTCTGCCTTGAGTCAAGAACCACTACACGGCTAGCTTAAGGGAATAAGAATATTCACTAATAGAGGGGACCAAGGGATCTGCTCCTTGTTGGGGCCACACTCTCTGAAACAAGGGCCAGGAATCCCATGAAGCAGACAAGTGGTCTAGGCTGACCCTAGAGTGTGACAACATTGGAGTCTGAATGAGAAGCAAGCTTGGGTCAGGACAGGTAACAGGAAAGGTGGAGGAGGGGTAGTAGAAGAAGGGCTTGCTCAGCCATAGGGACCCTGAAGTTGGAAATTCTTTCTTCCAAAACCATCTCACTGCTCCTAGAAAGGAAAATGATTGCAGCCCTTCCTATGACTTATGACAACAGTGCTGCCAGGCCAGATTGGGACTGTTCCTAAATAAATAAATAAATAGATAGATAGGTAGATAGATAGATAGATAAATAAATAAATAAATCACTAAATCACTCTAAAACCATGTCCTCCTCTGGGAGTGGCCAGCTGCCATCCTCTATACTCTTGGATTTGCTCCCTGAATTTCTATAGGGCTGGTTTACTCTCATCCTTAGGTCTCAGTTTCAATGCACCTTCTCAGGGAGGGCTTCTCTGAACACTGCTCCTCTAAGTATAGAATTCCTAAACATCTTATCCATCTATGTGTTCACTCCCCAACCTGCCCCCTTCCCAGTGAAACAAGGAACTCTGTCAACCCTTATTACCCCTGTGCCTTGCAAGGTACCTGACATAAGCAGTTTGTAAGTGAATAAATAAGTAATGAATCCAGGTAGCCATCATCTCCTGAACTCTGCCACACTTGGCACTGCGGAGGTATTGATAACTGCTCCCATGGGCTACATAGTCTACTGGAAAAGACAGAAATATGAGCAAATACTTATGGCATACTATGAGGCAGGTAGGCAGCATCACTGAGTCTTGACAGATGAGTAGGAGCTTTCTCAGAAGGTAAGGAGAACGTTCTTCCAGGCAGAGGCTGCAATGCATGAGGCAGGGAGGCAAGTAAGGGCAGGACACTGTTGGCTAGGGTCAAATGGTTGATGAGATTATATAGGAGCAACCAGCTACTCTCAGTGAGTCAAAGCCTTCCACAGATTCCCATAAGCAGGATCTGGGCCATTTAATACAAGGAGCCTTCGAATCACCACTTCACAGCTCTGAACACAAATGTACAACATATCAAATGGTCTCAGATGGAAATGGAGTGCAGATTTTTAAGGAAACATCTCTTATTTCAGCAGGTAGGCAGTCTCCCCAATGAGTCATGGTTGGCCCTGGCTGAGGGCTCAAACCATGGTGAAAATACATGGGGTCCCCAAGGGCTCATGATACATATCCCTGCAACAGAGAGGCCTTAAAAGAACCTACAGTGTCTGCCCAGTGATGAATTTGTACTTGGCAAGCAGCAAGCTGGGTGGACCCTGGGAGCCCACAGAGAGAAGAGCATGAGTCAAAGGTGTATCCTCACCACGGCCCAGCAGCTGCAGCAGTGAGACTGGGGCTAGCTGCTCTGGGCAGAACTGATGAGGTCATATCTAGTCCTGCTGGATCTGAGGTAAGAGCAGGACATGTGATGATGGGTTCCTGCCAGCTCTGTCACAGGGCCACTGTGAGACATCATGGTGTCAGGTGTACAAGGGACAATACACCACAGGAGCCTCCTCCTGACTGTGTGAACAAAGGCAACGTTACTAGTCTCTAGCCATTCCCCTTCTAAGTGCTAACAGCCACTCTCCCCTTCCTAAGATAGACTCTGTGTTAGCAAAGAATACAAAATGGGGCAACCTTTGCCTCAAGAATCTTGGGTTTAAAAAAAGAAAAAAAAAACTTTTCATACTTGTTACATTAAATGTATACGGTTTTCTTACACTAAATTTTTAATTTTCTGTGAACTGCAAGGGGTATCCTTATTTAATTCAATTTTAACACCATACACCAGGAGTTTGTCTCAGACCTCAGTGAAGGCTCAGTCCCACAGGCTGGCCCCACCCCAGATGGCACTAAAAAGTTCAGGCCTCTGGGCTGACTGGCTACAAAACAAGGGGTCCATAACCCCTTCCTCAGATCTGATCATCTACGACTCATTTTGCAAAGGGCAAAGTATGGGGTTAAGAGTTGGAACCTATGGGACTGGAGAGATGGCTCAGCAGTTAAGAGAGCTTACTTGCTCTTGCAGAGGACTGGGATTCCAGATCTCCTGTTCCAGGGGAGTCAACACCTTTCCTAACCTATGCCGGCTCCTGCATACACATGGTACACATATGTACAATCAGGCACACACATCCTCATAATAATGCAAACACACACACACACAATCTCCTGGCTGGTTCCTTTGGTCAACACCTTCATCCTCTGGGAGTCACGTAATCAACATACACTTAGAGTGAAAGAAGTGCATTGTAAATAACAAAAGCTATTCAATACATTCCTCTAGCCTTAGCTACATATCTAAATTACTCTAAACCTCAAGAGTTTTAGAAGCCTTGTGCTAGGAATGGGGGAAAAGACTCACATATCATTTCTTATCAGTCAACATCAGAGGCAAGTAGTATGTTATTTGACAACAGGTAATGATGTGTGCTGGGTCTTCATTGCCTTTCTCCAAAGGGAGGTGCTGTGACAAAACTTTTCCTGAGGAGATACAACACACATCTACTCATCCTAGACAGGGAACCCACGACAGACTAAAGTACAGATACCACCAAAGTCCAACTTGGTGAAACAATGACTTTGATCTTGGTCATTTGCAGGAATATTGGTGAGAGGTTATTTCAGGAGCAGAACTGACTCAAAGACAGTTACATCACCAATGCCCACCCCAGCACGGGTGACAGCTCACAAAAGCTGGGAACCTGGAACACACTTAAGAACTTGCAGGCAGCTCAACAGATTCGAGTGTCCTTTCCAAGTGACACTGATATAAGCCTTTTCCAGGCAGCAGTCTGGTCTCAAAACAGTCTCCTTTACAGCTCAGCTTGTCTCATGGTCTTCCTTGGAGAAGCCTAGTGAATCTGGTCAATTTCAGAGACTTCCTGAAGCTGTTTTGAGTTGTTTACCTTCCTGTTTAAGGAGCTCCTGCTGGACAGAATGCTTTTAATCTCAGAGGAAGCTGTTACACAACCCTTCACTCTTTCTTCCAGCTCTTCAATTGTTTTTTACTTCCTCTTCCACAATGATTCCTGGGCTTTGGAAGGGATGACTACAGATGTCCACCTATGACTAAGAAATAGGCCACCATGTCACAATAATCAGCTCCAGTAGTTATGAGTTGAGGCTGATGGTAACAGTGTCAGGTACATCACATCACATCTAGAAAAAAACACAGAAATTGCTTCCCTATTTGGACCCATGACCTCCCAGTCACAAGTTTTGTTTTAGTGTACAGTACCAGGCTTGAACACCCTCTTGTGGAGCAGGCCTTAAATCCAATTGGAAGGCTGTTAGTCTCACCCACAACAGCTGAGCCACTATTGCATAAAGTGGCAAATCCTGCCTGGCATGTTGGTGTTTACCATTCAGGGTCCATAGGCAAACAGGAATACTGGTGACAGTTCTCCACCAACAGCCTGCAAGGTACCCTCTAACAACACAGAAGCCAGCCAGAAGGGTGTGTGGTTCCAGTTCACCCCCAGCTTAATTTCTCCATGTCTTGCAGCCAAAGCATTCCCATGCAGGCTCTTTAGCAATGGAATCTTACCATCTAGTTCTGACATACCACTAACAGCTGCAGTATTAGCTTTCATGATTTGTGGGGCCTCAGAGGCTTTCCTGAGCACAGGAAAGTAGCCCACTTCCAGCACCAGGGGTTCTACTCAGTAACCTTACAGCTTCTGGGGGTATCCTTTCCCACCTGTGTAGGGTGCCTTTTGGATTTTAACCCTTTAGCTGTTGTTTTAACAACCCATTTTTCCTTTTAGTTAACCCATCCCCGGCAGGACTATAAGACAGGTGGAAGTATCATTCTCTTCAATGGCTTTCTATATCTGCAAGGCTAGCACCATGTCTGTAGAGCAAAACCTTTTCCAGAGAATGGCAGGACAAGGCAACATCAGAGCCACCACATAACAAAGATGACCCTGCTGAAGCATTCTGCAAGTCTGTTGTCATCTGTTCTGAGCAAGTGTCAGGTGATCCTAGAAAGTTCACAACTAAGAAGATTCTACAGTCAAATATAAGCAAGGTCTAAGACAGCATGGAAAGGTTCCATCCATTTGTATCCACTGTTTCCTCCACAGATCAAGGTTGGGTACACAGCATGGATAGAAGGTGCCAGCTTAATTGGCTCTGTATCCTGGAGCTCTTCTTCCCCCCTCCCCCAGTTTCTCCCTACATACAGAATAAACTCAGTGGGCCTGACTTAATCTGCTCTAATCTACCACCCAGACCCAGCGGGAACCGTGGTCTTATTCTCCCTGTTGCACTTGGGTCTTGGGTCTTGGGTCAGACAGTCCCTAGGTTGACACTATAGCTGTTGTCTCACCATTTACCATATCTAGGAGTTCCCAACTGTACAAACATCTCCACCCCAGCATAACCTTTCCTGGAGGGTTACCTGCCCTCCTTAGTCTGGGGAGATAATTACCCTGCCCAGGGGCAGGTTGATCAACTTCATCTGTACTGTTATATCATGCATGAATTCTGTTAACTGCTCCTCGGGCTATAGAGCCTTCCAGAAGCTCCTTAGCACACAATCTGGATTTCTATCAGTTTTGTTCTTAGGAATCCAGCTAGATCCTGCCACATTTATCTTTGAGGAACCCAAACAGACCTCTGCCTCTGCTTTACCTTTTGTTTTCTGTTTTGTTTTTTCATTTATTTTGTTGTTGTTGTTTATTTACTTTACATCCTGATCGTAGTACATCATGGACTCTCTTTACATGCTGGTCTAAGTCACTGAGATCTGCCAAAGCCTTTCCTACTTTATACAGATCTCGCCCCACTGAAGACCTCAGCAAAGCCACCAGAGCTCCACATTAGGCTCCAGGTCCCTGCTGGATCCACCTTTTCTTTAACTCCTCTGTAAATATGGTTCTATCTGACCAAATGAACTGGGGTTCAAAGACAGCGTCTCTTAATCCTAGAGTCCTCAATAACATCTGCCCTTCCATGGTCCTCCAGTTCCTAACTTTTATGGGAACCTGAGATGTTGATAACCAAGTGCTCCTAACAGCTTTGATAAGTCCATCCACCGGGGACCAATTTTCCTCATCTCTCAGGTTATAAAGCCTTTGCCTTACAGAGGGATGGGCAGTTAACATTACTCAGTTTTTCTGCCTCCACACTGGTAAGACTGGTTCCATTCACTCCCATGACCCACGGTCTCAATGACAGGTTCTTTCGTTTGCTTGTTTAAAATTCCAGCAGTTCAAGTGCTCAATATTTCCTGATCACGCCAGTTTCTTATACCAGACCACTGTTAAGGCCTCCATGTTTATATTGAATCTCAGACTTTTCCTCTTTTCCTATTAAAGGTCAGACTCTCAGGGTATTTTCTATTGCTTTTACCATGTTCTCCTCTTCCTCATTCTCTGAATCTTCTCATGGGTTCCAAGTTCTTGGACCCCAGGAAGGGCTTTTGAGCATGGATGTAACTTCTAATCTCTTTTCCTTCCAGTCCCCGAGCCTTAAGAAGTGGCATGCCAACACCTCCATCTCATTTTCTAGTTTATCTAGTTTACTTGCTAAATCATAGGCTAACACAGAGGATGCTAGCCAATCTCCCCTTTCCACTGCAATTCCTCCTTTACACAAACAACTTCATGACTACCTTCCATCTCTGCCTCAGATGCATTTCTAACTATACACAATAGAGGCCAAGTAACCTCTGCCTCTAATTGCCAACATTCTTGATCCTTGTGCATTAATCTCAAAGATGGCAGGAGTGTTTCTAACCTTTAGCTCTTTTCAGGGCACCTCTATATCTCACTTATCAAGTAGGCATGCCACCCCATATTGCATAGATGAAGACTGCCATCCAGGGGTTCCTCCCACAGACACTCCCAATCCTGATGGCTCAGCCTTAGTTGCTTGTTTCACTGCCATAGCAAGAACCATGCAACCACTATCATAGCACACAGGCATACTAGCATGTACCATACAGAAAAGGACATCACAGTTGGGGTTTCTTCCATGGATGCTCCCCTACCAGGCTTCACAGCCTCAATGGCACGCATTATTACCCATGGCCAAGACAGTGCACTAACTCCTCCCCAACTCATCTTTGGTTTTTGTTGGGTCTCTGTTTTGGTGCCAATTATATTGTGCGACAAAACTTTTCCTGGGAAAATGCAAAACACATCTACTCAACCCTGACTGGGGACCCACAACAGACCAAAGAACAGATACCACTAAAGTCCAACTTTGTGGACCAATGACTTTTTTGGGGGTTACTTACAAAAGCAGAAATGACTCAAAGACAGTTGCATCACCAACGCCCACCACAGCCAGGGTGACAGCTCTCAAAAGCTGGGAGCCTAGAGTGCACTGCACAGCATGCAGGCAGCTCTACAGGTTGGAGAGTGAAAGCAGATGGATTCTTTGAAACGTTTCTCCTCTCAGAGTCTTCTTAGCAGCTTAGCCTAAGAGTCTTCTTTCTCTGGCAGGCAGGGACCTAGTGAATCTGATAAGTTCCAGGGACTTCCTGAAGTTATTTTGAGCTGTTTATTTTTCATGCTTAAGGAGTAGAATGTTTAAATCTACATAGAAACTGTTAGACAACAGTTTCCCTCAGCAGTGAGCTCAGTTCGTTGGAGATGTGTGCCTAGATGTAAAGAAGGCACCAGAAGCAATGTGCTGAGGAGTCTCCAGAAAGAATAAAAGTGAACAGTGCATTCAAATGAGACATCAACTGACAGAGGCCAGGAAAGAGACAGGCAGAATGCAAGTCCAAAGAGGAAGTTGGGTGACTTGTAAGCAGATAGTGAAGTGGAACAAGTCAGTTTCCCGCCCAATGGGAAAAGATTTGTTTGTTTTCTTAATTTGGTAGACCACCTTAACCATTCTATAATAGCAACATACTGGATATGAAGACAAAGGAGATCAAAAATGTGGTGTGGGTACTGTAGCTCAGGAAGGAGAGACAGTGCAGAAGGACACTGCTCTCAATCTGCTCAACACAGTGACCTTAATTATAATGACACAGTTAAATCAATACTTAACATAGCCCTGCATTTAGACATGTTTCTGATACCAAGAAATAGGTTCATCCTTGATAACATAGCTAAGGCAGAGTGTTCTGCTCAGGAAAGGGTATGGTCTATGTATCATGTGCCTTCTCCTACACTCATAGGTCTCTATGGATAACATCTTTTTTTTTTTTCCTCTGAGGATGGCTTAGCTCCTGCTATCAGATGAGAAGAAAATGACCCTTGTACCTATGAAAGCAGCCAATGAGGAAAGAATGGTTACGTTCTAGAAAAGCAACATGTGCTGATGACACTGTGACCTCATGAGCTGCATAACACACAACAGTTGGACACCTTGAAGCTGAACAGGGTGCAAAACAAATTGGAAAAAGGGCTGGAGCTCCCTGGAGCGCCTGGGAAAGAGCTAGAGCGGCCTGGGAAAGAGCTGAACCCAGTAACCATTCAGGGTAGGCAAGATCTACACAAGCCCTCACCCCAGGGCCATACAACTTCCATGATCTGTTGCTTCATCTTATACCCAGTCTCTCCCCAGATAGGCAAGAAATGATAAAGGAGTTCCACCTATTATAAGAAATTGAAATCTTCCTGTAACAAATATGCCTCCCATAAACCACAGCTGCTCATAAATGGTTATTTTAGGAAATGGATTATAGAAGACAGCTTCTATAAAGGCTAAAAGAGACATCTCTTTGGGAAAGGAAGAACAAGGATCTGTGAAAGTGTGGAGGAGGAAAAAAAGAGGACAGAATGTAATTCCTGGCAGTGCCTAAAACCTCAACTACATCAGTGAAGACCCTCAAACAGACTTCAGTTAACACCCTAGCCCTGGGGCAACAAGATTGCTCAGTGGGTAAAGCACTTACTGTACAAGTATGAGGACATGAGTTCTAATCCCCAGTGCCCACCAGAAAAGAAAACTAGGACACAGTGGTGAAGGCTTGTAATTCCAGAGATACATAAGGAGAGACAAGAGAATCTAGGAATCAGTGAACTCAAAGTTCAGTCAGAGACTCTCTCAAAAAAAAAAAAGAGTGGAAGGCATAGTGTAGTGGTACACACTTTTAATCTTGGCACTTAGGATACAGGGGCAAGTGGATCTCTGTGAATTCAAGGCCAGCCTGGTCTACACAGTGAATTCTAGTTTGGCAAGGGCTACATAGTGAGAGACTCTACTTCAAACAAACAAACAAAGTAGAAAGTGATTGAGGAAGGTATCTTATATCTACCTCTGGTCTCAAGGTGCACTCACAGGTCTGTGGACTGACATAGCTGCACATACACACATACACATAAGACAGAGCAGACAGAAAGATAAATACAAAGAAAGAGACCTTAGCTCTGCCAAATTTTGGCTGTGGGTCTTTATACAACTTATTTAACCTCTCCAAGGCTCCACTGTGTCATCTTTAAATCCATATAAAATTAATCTTACTGTTAGGGGCAGAGTAAACAAGGCAGACCTCAAGTAAAAACAGGCAACTGAACAGGTATCTAATCTAGGTGCCCACTAAAACAACAACTCAAGAATCTACTCTGGAAAACACAAGCCATGAGGACACAGAGCATGTGATAGGCATCACAGAGGAGATGCCAGAGTACCAGAATGTACTGAGCATGAAAAATGGGCAGCCCTAAGCTCTGGGAGAGGTTTCTGCAGCAACACGAAGCTGAGAACACCAGAGGCATCTGAACATTTTAGGGGGGGTTATATAATTGGCGAAGAATTTGCTTAATTCGATAATAAGAAAAATATAGAAACAAGCAAATAACAAAGAAATGCCAAAAAACCAACAAATTAGAGAAATAGGTCCTTACAGAGAAACTCCACACACCGATCCACCAAAATTTCACTGGGGGATGGACAGTGATGGCGGCGGCAGCAGGGCAGCGCTGGAAGCACACAGAATCCTCATACTTGAGGTTTCTACACAACCCATAAATCACGGTGAAAATAAACAAGTAAATGAGAGACAGCAGAGCACCCTTCGTTTTAAACATGAAAATGAAAAATATTAAAACAACATCGGTGCTGGCATGGAAGATCTGGGATACCTAGATACAAGATCTGCATACATCAAACTGGGAGTGCCTGTTTTAACAAGTTATAAATTATTATTTGACTCTTTAAATTGTGTGACTATATCATAGTAATACAAATTTAAGCAATCAGGGGGTTGGGAAGAGGGCTGTCAGAAAGTGAATGCCATACAAGCATGGAGGACCTGAATTCCACTTCCCCAAACCCATGTAAAAAAAACACCAAGAGTGGTGAGGAATGCCTGTAACCCCAGCGCTGAGGTAATGGACTGAGGAAGATGCCTGGGACTGTCTTGCTAGTCAGCTTTGACTAACAAATGAGCTCCAGGCCGTGTGAGATCTTGTCTCAAATTAAGATGGATGGAACCTGAGGGAACAACACCCAAGACTGTCCTCTGGCCTCCACATACACATGCATGTATAACCCATACACATATACGTACACACAAACTTAAAACAATCAGGGCTGGGGTATAGCCTAAAAGTAGAACATTTGCTTAGCGTGCTTATGGCCCTGGGTTTGAGCTTCAGGACTCAAAATAAAATTTTGGCAGAGTATAGCAGCAAACATCTTTAATCTTAGCACTTGTGAAGCAGAGGCAGGTGGATCTCTCAGCTGGAGACCAGTCTGATTTATATAGAGAGTTCCAGGGCAGTCAAAAGCCACATAGTGAGACCTGTTTCAAATAAAATAAAACAAACTCTGAAACAGATGTGTGGTATGGCTGGCAGAGGACCAAAATTTAATTGATGTGAGCCCCAATTCTTCTTTATGCTCTTCTTCAGTTGGGCAGGAACTTATGAGCTACTTGGATCAGAATTTATCCAACTTTATCTCATTTAATCCTCACCCACCAGTTAGGAACTATTCTCCCTCTGTTAGATGAGAAAACAAACAAGGTGACCTACCCAAGAATGAACATTCTTCCTCCCCATTCCTGAGACAGGAACCTACTAAAGGGTTTTGAGCACACAGTGACAAGACAGGACTTAAAGGATTTACTAGGGCTGCTGCTCAGAAAATACACAGCAGGGAACAGCTGTGAATGCAGGAAAGCTAAACAAGAAGAAAAGGTAGTGTGGACAGGGTTGGCTGTAGGAGACACCTGAAGTCCTGACCAAAGTGAGGGGTGAACCTAGTGAAGTGATAGCCTGCACTCAGGCCATAGAGAAAAGCTGAGTTTGACTATAAGGTTCCAACCCCTAGCCTCTGGGAGAAGGAATAGCAAAGTGGCACCCAATGAGGACATGTGGACTTCTAGGAAGTATGCTGAGGGTCCACCTGGAACTCTGAGTCACATGTTCACAGAGAAGTCTTCACAGCAGTTTGAGAGTTGTCTATAGAAAGACAGTATTTAAAGCAATCAAACAAGAAAGCTTAAAAGGGAGGCGTGCCTGGGATACCCCAGAACATTCCAACACAGAGAGAATATGCAGCCAGGGAGATTCCAGGTGAGAAGAGGGAGAAGAGAGAGGGTTACCAGAGGCATGAAAGGAGACAGACCAGAATAACCAGGTGTGCCTGTGCTACTTTGTAAAGCTAGGCAGCATCTTCTCTCCAGGCTCGGACCAGTAGTGAGCTCATCTGCTTCCACAGCCTCAGCTGGCCCTTCCGTACCTCACCCAGAGGATTACAAAATCTGACCAACTGGTGAGCAATCCTCAAACTTTGATGTTTATCAGGAACACTTGGACAGCTCACAGAGCTGAGCAGAGCCCAGCCTCCCTGGCATAGATGAGGACCTATATACTACTGGGAACTTCTCAGGGGCTCAGCAGCAGACACGGGGTGGGAACTTTAACTTCCATCATAAGCCTTCGGCCCCATGCCAACTGAACATCTTATCACCACCGGCGCAGTTCTGAATGTCTGTCATCTCACTGCCCTAGCTTTCTTTGTTGCTTTTATGCCCTTGACAACAGCGTTCCCTGTTGAGCTCCAGCTTTCCTCTCAAGCCTATAGTTCTAGGAAACTGAGCTCTATCCTGCCCACCTAAATGTGATTTATTTCTCCTAATCTCTTTCATCCTGCAGAGAAGGAAATATAGTGGCTCTATGCCCTGCCTCTTCCCCTCCTTCCCAATCCCAATCTGGGCTCTGGAGTATTAACTCAGTAATCCACAGAAGGGTTTAGAAATTTACTGATTAAAATAAACCGACTCATCATCAGTCCCTAACACCCACCTCCCTCCCTGTATCTTCCCACTGGGTGGCCTCAACAGATCACAATCTTAATGCTCCTCACCCCATCTCAGAGATGCCTGTGCTGTTGTTACCAAGCCAGAGGCCTGGAGTCTTCTCTGGGCTTTCCCTTCTCTGTACATCTGGTGATTTGCCAGGTCTGGAGAAGTCTCCTTCCCTGCCTATCCCCAAGCTTTCTCCTCGTTGTCATGTCAGTGCCTCCATAAACATCACTGCCATCTAACTAGCCTTTCAGCCTCAAGCCAACTTTAAGAACCTTTTATTCTGCATGAAACAGAAAGACAAGGCATGACATTGAGAGTTGTCACCCAGAAGGTGTAGAGCACTCTCACACCCATAGCTTATTCCCCAGGTATACTCTAGGGAAAGCGCAGACACCATAGTTACAGCAGCCACAGTAATGTTGGCAGATGAGGCTACAAAACAGCTGATACAGTCAAGGCAAATACAAAATTCTGTTCCTCCAAACAGGTGAGTGAAAAATGATTAACATCATCCAGAAAGAGAAACATTAACTGTTCTAGTTACTTGTGTCTTTCAGAAAAGAATATAAAGTCCATAGTCCAAGTCAGGAGTGCCTGAGTCTCCTCTGGCTTTATACGAATCCAGGAGGTAAAACAAACCGACTGTCTTCTAAGCCAAGTCCAAAGGAGAGGGACATTCTCAAGAGAAGACTGGCAGCGGCCAAAACAACAACAACAAAAAAGAAACACAAACTACCTCAATAAGTGATTCTCTAAAATGAAACCGGTGCCTTCTGAGTTGCACAGAACATCCGGAAGACAAGGTCTCTTATACCTGCCACCTGCCAACTAGACTTACACGTTCTAAGCAAAGATATAAGTTCCACTTAAAAATCTATACATAATTCTAATCTAATTTGGAGTTTTGCTTTTCTCTTCTGTTTCCTTTAGTAAGATACTTTAGTACAGCTCTTTATGTTGTGGTGACCCCAACCATAAAATTCATGTTGTTGCTACTTTATAACTAATTTTGCTACTGTTACGAATCATAGTATAAATAAATGATACACAGTTATCACTTATGATATCTGATATGTGATCCCTATAAAAGTGTCATTCGATCCCCAAAAGACCCACAGGCTGAAAACTGCTGCCTTAGACACTATAAATGTAGTCACATATTCTCAATGATGGGGATTACAACTTAATACTATTTTCCTTCTAATCTATGCCATGACTAAATCCCTTTTTCCTCTCTCTACCTCCCTCTCCTTCTCATCTCTGTGTGTGGAGGGTTGATATGTGTTGGGGACCAATTAGGTGTGAATGCCTGTTGTACGCACATGTATCTGCAGGTAAGGCCATCAACACATGCGTATCCAAAGCCCAAGGATATTGGATACCTTCCACTTTTCACTCTCCACCTTACTTTTTAAGACATGATCTCCCCCTGAACCTGAAATTTGCCATTACGGGGGGAGGGGGGCGCTATTCCAACTGGCCACCGAGCTCCCAGGATCCATCTAGCCCTGTCCACCTGTTCTCTGGGGTTAAGTTATGAATCACTATGCCTAGCTTCAACAGATCTGGTGCATCAGATCTGAACTGGGGTCCTCTTTGCTTTCACAGACAGCATTCTTACCCCCTAAGCCTTTCCCCAGCCCCATATCCCTTTTTAAGATTGTTTTTATATGCTTTGACACAGTCTAAGAATATAATCATCAATATTTTTTTTCTTTTACTTCATGGCTCTCAGACACCTTGTTAAAAATGTTATTCTATTTTTAGTGACAATACTAAAATTAGATATAACACTCTGCTAAATGCTTTATGGTTTATGCAGTTTGATGCCTCAGGTAATCTACATTTCCAACAAATAATGCTTCTTAGATCCACAAGCTCCAATCCTTTCTACATCCCTGTTTCAACCAGAGAACACTGCAGAAAATAAAATTTCAACCATTGTGACACCTTCAGATTAAGAGAACAAAGTCTTAGGAAGGAGATTGAGGTAGGACAGAAAGACAGGAAAACTTAATGGAACAGGGAATGGTTTAAAAGGCCCTTGATCTGTTTGGTCAGAGAGTTCAACAAGGCTGATAAAAGCCAAACTGCCTGAAGAGACAGTGCCTATCTTCCTAAAGACATCTCAAACAAAGAAGTTAAAAGCTGCAAACTATGCCTACAAGGGGTCTGTGTTTAACTGTGTTAGCGTTCCTCCCTCTTCTCTGAAGCAAAACAAAACAGTAGAAACCATCTTAAATTCTCATTGACCAAAGAAAATCCTTAAGAAAAATAAGTAAATCATATCCTATCTTTTTTACTTGGTTTTTAAACTTTGCTTACTCTATAAGCCATGCTGTATAGCACATCCTTTAAACTAGATAAATTCAGGTCACAGAATCACAGCATAAAACCAGTTTAAAGACAGAGAGCTAGGACCCATGACTTAGGGTGCACACTATCCTTTTCTTACACATTTCTCCTGCTCTCTAAATTGTTATGTGTAAGTCTAAAGCATGTATTATCTCTTACCTCTGTGTCAGAAACTCAGTAACTCTGCTTCACTCTGGCTCATCCTGTGACCTCATCAAGGGTCTGCTTTTATGTGAGTGGAAGACCCTAATGGACAGGAGAAGACTCCTCAGGCAACTGGCAGCAGCTGGGCTGTCTCCCCCCACTGATGGTGACTGTCCCCAGGTCTTCCCTTCTTTTACTCCCAGCTGGTAGATCACATGGTCTGGAAACATTTCCTTCTTTCTCCCATCCCTCCAACCTCCTGAGCTGTGTCCCCTGGTCAAAGCTCTGCCTTCAAAGTGGCTACACTGTCTTCCTAACTGTTCTTTCAGTCTCCAGCTTCATCTACCACTACCAGCACCTCAGCCGCCCCCATAGCTATCAGGAACATATGTCCCTAGAGTTTGTATAATGCTTCACAGCTTCCTGTCACCCCGGACATGAATGGAGGCCATGTACCCAGGGAAAGGCAAGCACCCCTGGAGCATGTACAGACCACATTTGTAGCCTAGTTCTCCCTTTACTAGCTGTGTCCCTGATAAACCTCTAACATCACTGAGCCTCACCTTTGCTATAAAGAAGATTCAGGGTCATTGTGGGGGTCATGGCAGCAGTTATTCTCTCCTGGCCACATCTGGCTCCTGCCCTGAGAAGTCTACAGAGTTGTCAGAGATGCTGAAGGCCTTTGGTGGATAATATCTAGGAAGAGTGAAGAGGGGGCTCTATCTCATCAGCGACAACACCACCTCATGTAATCTAAGAAAAGCTGAGGAGGAGAAAATAAAAGAATGCCCCTCAAAGAAAAGAAGCTAGCTTCACTTGGCCCCACCTAATCAAACCATCAGTTAAGTCCTAACAACAAACAGTAGGGCTTTATAGCATCAGAAACAGCTTTGTTTTGTTTCTCACACATTTCTGATAGAGTTCTGATGCAGCATAGCTCCCTTTGCATCTTTTCCTGTTGTGCCAGGTTAGTGGGTGGTACACAATGGGCATTTCCATCCACTTCTTAATGGGTGAGTTCCAAGAGATTGCTATAAACATAAGTGCTGCATGTAAGCCAGCTCTCTGGAGCATGCTGGAAGGATTCCTTTGGCTTTCTGGAAGTTCCATTTAAGACACAGCCCAGCTTCCATCACATGTCCTTGCTGCCCCCCCACCAGCTTTCTTTGGCATAGCCCAACCCAGATGCTTCCACTTAGCACATACCCAAACACCCCAGCCCTTCTCACCAAACCACGGCCCTGTAAACAAAGACATAATCCACACAGCTCAACACCCTCCTCTGCAGGGCAAAAAGAGCCTCTCAGGACACTGTGGCTTTACCTCCAAGTGCCACAAAGCCAGAGCCGGCATTGCTATCCCTCATTATTGGGGACAGGACTAACATCTCCATCCCCATTCAAATACTTAGAACACCACCCCAAAGACAGGAGACACTAGTAGAGCTGAGCACAGTCCGCTGGATACAGCCTGGCCAGGAAACCATCTGACCCTGGATGGAGGAGCACTGAGAGGGGGATGACATTTCCCTTCATTTGGTTATTTAATATCTTCAAATGGCATCTCACACCTTCTGACCATTTGTACCTCCAAGTCTGCTCCTGGCATTCTGCTGAGCACCTAAGCTGGTCATGTCTAATCCAAAGAATAATTGATTCAGGGCATGAGTGGGAAGTGAGGTTGAAATATATACCTCTGGGAAAAGTAAGCCAGGAGCCAAGCATCACAGCCTTCCAACAGTCTGCCTTCAGTCATAGCATAGGACAAGCTGATCTGTCTCCACACAGAGGGAGGAACCAAGATAGCCAAGAGAATTTAGGATGGAGGGTTCCTTGCTTCCTTCTGAGAGGCTCAGAAGTAAATGTAAATGTGATGGCTAAGAGGAAAAGGACCAGGAACAACTCAAACTGTGCCCTTCCCCCGCCAGGTTGCCATCCACGTGGCTGTCCACAATGCATCACAATCAGGACAAATGACTTCCTGAGCAATTTCCACCTGCCTGTAAACACTGCCTTCTGGGAGTTCACAGTAGGTTTCCTGCCTCCCAGGAGTGAATAGACTTGGTTTGCATTATCTCATTAGTGAGGGATACATTACAATTATTAGCTCTGTTTTGCAAAGTCTGTGACTAGAAACTAGAGAGAGTGAGTAACAGCAGGTAAAGCTGAGGTCGACTTGAGAAAAGTCTTACCTCCACTGACCCCCTGAACTTGTCCTTCAAGCAACCACATCCATGAAAGAAGCACTTGGAAACCTACTCTTCCCAGTAAGAGTGTGGGATGACGAAAAAAGAAAGCACCAGTACCAAGGAGCAAGCTACCATGGTGTTAAGAAACCTTAGCTGGAGTTAGACTGCCTGGGTGGTAACCCCAATGTAGATATTAACTCAGTCTGCTGGAATCCCTGACAGTCAAGCTACAGGAGAGCATCCTCATGAGAGCATCTTTTGCATGCTGTCTCTTCAACCTAAAGACCCCTTTCTCCAGTCTCTACAAAACATTAAAAATTTTTTTCATGTTCACACTATTCCATATGCTCCAAGACAGCTCCATGACATTCTCTGCTGAACTCACAACAGGCACTCACTACTGCATTTAATGTTTCATGTTGCCCAGGAAACAGCCAATAGAAGAAGACTGGCATCTTCTCTTGTCTTGCATTGCTAAGTATCTTACTGGTGAGCATGAGAGAAGGAACAGTGAGTGCATGACCAGTTCTGTCCCGCTTTTCCTCTCTCCCTAGAAATACCTTAAGATAAGGCAGGCCTCTGGAGGAGACTACATTTATATATGCCCACACTAGAGGTGGGCATGTTAATTCTGCAGCGGGATGCCCAAGAATTATATGGCCACATTCTCTATAAATAACTCCATCAGCTATAAAGCTAATAGTTTAGTCTGCCTCCAACTCCTGGTCCTGTTTTTCAACTGTTGCCAATTAAAGCAGCATCAACAATTAGTGTATCTCAAATAAAGCCAAGTCACTCAACAAAGCAACAGTGTCCACAGAATTATTGGTCCCCATGTAGCAACTGGTGACCAATACACCATCTTCAAGGGTAAAAAGCAGCACTCTCAGTAGCTACCAGGTGGATCACAACCAAGGATGATGTTCCTACTTTCCCCACATTCCCTATATGGGAGCACATCAACCTCTGAAACCTGAAGTTGATGCTATAATTCATTTTCCCCACACGTGGCAATGCAAAAAAAAAAGTAATCTGGGAGGAAGGCATCTGGATTGTGGCTGCTGGACAATGCCTGCCAAAGTGGATTATATCTCAGTGTCTGGTGTTTAGACAAGCCTTGTCAGGTCTGTCAGTGTGAATCAGATCCTCAACAACAAGAACATTCCAGGGCACATTAGGGGTGTCTTACCCAACAGACTACCCTCCCAGAAGTACTAATCTCCATTCTGTCCCCCACCCCACACACCTGCCACCATGGAAGGCAAACCCTTACACTCCACTGATAAGCCTCTGTGGGTTATCTCCTCAGGCCTACAAGCCACCCTTCAAAAGAGGCATGCTCATTTTTCTTGGTGCAGCAAACACACACATGCACAAATACACATTTACACATTCAAGTCACCTTCAGGGAGGAACATGTGGATATGATGCCGTTATATTGATCAAGGAGCTGATTAAGAGAAAAGCTTCAAATACTTCAAACTGAATACATTCCCCAAAGGTCCATCTCTAAAGAATAACACCAACAAGAGGTTGTTGATGGGCAGGCAGATCTGGTAGGCCATTCCTTCAATTCTGTGGATGTCAGAATGTTAGTTTAAATAATAAACTGTTGAACAGTCTACTATCTAAGGCTCTGGGCATTTGGTGGGAGTGGGAGTGGGAGTGGGAGGTTAGTACATAGAATTCTACCTTCTCTTCCAGAAGAAAGGAGATCTGGTGACTCATATGGGCTCTACCAGTGCCATTCAGACTACCCTGAATAAGTTCTAGCACCCAACCAGCTCTCCCTCCCCTCATCATCTCTCAGACAGATTGTCAAAGCTGCTTTCTCTGGGCCTCTGAATCTATCCTTTCTAGGGCAGTAGGACATGGTTCATGGAACTGCTCCCCAGCCTTCCACAGCTTGGCCCTCAACTACTTGACACTGGGGGGAAAAAAGCCTCATTTTGTAGCATAGCAAAAGTCCTCCACCTTCCAGGTGCACTATCACCAAGCTGTGAGTCCCAAACACACCAGACTACTTCTTAGCCCTGAAAAATATAAAGGTTTTCTTGCCAAATGGCATAGAGCTCTGCTTGCCTAGCAGGACTCAACCTTGTGGTTCAATCCCCAGCATCATTTAAGCAAGACATGGTGGTACATGACTGTAATCCAGCATTCAGGTGGAGACAGGTGGATCAGAAGTTCAAGATCATTTACTGCTAGGCAGGGAGTTTAAGGCCAGTTTGGAATACAGGAGACCCTGATTTTTATTTGTTTGTTTTTATTTGTTAAAAAACACCCAAAAACTCTGACCATCCACAGAAAGCCTCTATCTCCTCATTTACTTCAAATGCTTTCTCCATCTATTCTTCAAAATCTCGCCTAAGGCATTATACAAATGCACCAGGGGCCCTTCCCAACACTTAAACCTGATACCAGTCCCTAGGGATGCTGGATACCTCCAGTCTTTGTCCCTGCCATACACTGAATCCAAGGTAAGCATCAGAGCTATTCACACTGCTTTTAAGAATGACAGTTATTTATTTTTTGACGTTTTTGTTCCCACTTCTGAACTGAGTGACTCAGAGTGGGGGATTATATTCTATTCATCTTTCTCTCAGTGAGTCCAGGGAAAAGCATGCTACAGGTGAACATTCAGTAAATGTCTATGTATCTTGGAGATGAAAAGCAGTATTTTGTTAGCATTCTGAAATAAGGATTGGGGGCCAAATAATGATACCCTCTCCCACCTAGCTTTCTCCCTTCTGCCTGATTTTCAGAGGTGAAGGCCACGCTACCATTAAGAGGAATCTGGCTGTGCTTGGGCCCGAGATGAAGGAACAACAGGCAAATGATAGATGCAGCTGTATTCCCAAAGGACCAACAAGAGCAAAGGATATGGCGTACCCTGGCAGATAATAAGGCCAGGCTTTTCTCCTCGTTCCATTAGCTCAGAATGCTAAACAGCAAGAAAAAAACAGGTCTGAAAAATCTGGCATGCTGTCTTTATTATCTAAGGTATTCAGGGCCGACAGCAGCTACCACCTACTAGTCTCTCTACTTATGGAGGGGTTGCAACCCCAGAACTTGGCATGTACAAAGCACATGCTAATTGAATCAATCAAAAAAGAATTTTTTTTTTTATTTTAACCTTCACCTTAACATTTGGTGAACAACTTAATTCTGACTCAAAGCAATGGCATTCCTTTTGCATTTGAGAAAGAAAAGGAGTACTATGTGGCTGGTGCTGCATGATGGGTGCTGTGTGGCATGTGTTTACAGCTCTAGAAACTGGAAGGACTAAGACATAAAGATCACCTGAATGCAGCAGTTCAGACTGGACACATAACAAGACCCTATTTTTTTTAAAGATGCATACATTTGTGTTGCTCTCAGCTCTTGTCAGAAAAGCTTCTATTTTGCAATGGGCAGGGCTATCTGCACACGCATATCTGGTCAAAATTATGAGAATAAGTGACTTTTAAATGCTCATGGTACCCCTCTATCACCTGTCTGAGGCTCACAGAACAATGCAGAAGTGAGCTTAGAAAGCTGGGCTGTGGTGGTGCATGCCTTTAATCTAAGCAATCTGAAGACAGAGGCAGGAGGATCTCTGAATTTGGGGCCAGACTAGTAGACTAGATAGAGTAAGTTTCAGGACAGCCAGGGCTAAACAGAGAAACCATGTCTCAAATATAAGGAGGAAGAAATGGGATATCTAGAATGCTGTCTTCCAGGCATTACATGGCCTTTGCACTCTTGGACTCATAGCAGTGGTGAGCATCTACACAAGCTTGGCTCTAGCACCACCTCATCATAAAGGGGGAAGAGATATTCATGATACACCCCACATACTCTCCCTGAAGATTTGCCAGCAGTTAATGGTTACTTAGGCCCACAAGACCTTATCCCTCCTTAGCGATCTGCAGGCAGCTAACGGTTGCTAGGAGAAGGCAGAAACATTTTCTTCAGTGGTGTAGCCAATAGTAAGGTGTCCAGCTCCTATAATTAACCATGGTCCTGTAAGCGACCTCAATGAAATTCATGAGGTCATCAAAGAGGAAAAAGATATCATAGAAGGGTATAGAAATGCTTTTTCTGGAAATGTCCTTTGAAACTTACCTTTACAAATCAAACTTTCTCCCAGCTTGTAACCAAGTTGATGTTTTTTGAGATTATTTATAACTATATTCTCATTTTGCTGGGGACTCAGCTTGTCTCGAATTAACCTTTCTTACCAGGTTTTGGATTCCCAATGTAACCAACTCCTACAAGCTAAGCTGAATGTACAGCTTTGTTCTAATGGTATGTTCCTTATTTCTCCTTCATGACCCATTCATGCCCTTGACTCAGTACAGTGTGTGGTAACTAGACCTAAGAACATTCACTAAAAGCAATGAGACATTGGAAACAAGTCTCCCCACAACTTCTGGGCACAGACTGATAACATCTGATTGGGACTATGTGCCCTTATGAGTCAATAGAGTCAGAAAAACAGTATCTTCCTTTGTAAGAGTCCTGTAAAACATTAAGACAGAAGTTCATTATTCCTTCTAGAGACCATAATTGCTATGCAGTTCAACACAGTGGACAGCCTTTGTTCAGGGAATCAGAACTCTTCACAACAAATCAAGGTCAGGCTCAATCTTGGGTAAAGGAACCAAGGTTAGTTCATTTTATTTTATTTTATTTTTTTATTTTATTATTTTATTTTATTTTATTTTATTTTATTTTATTTTTTAAATGCAGCTCTGCCTGAGAAAGGGACTAGATGAGGAATGGGTGGGTCAGTGGGAGTAGAAGAGGGGACAACATAGGGTAATAGGTAAGGAATATAATCAAAATTACATACATATATGAAAATGTCATAATGAAATCCAGTTATGTATAAATCCAATTATGTATGCTAAAAAAAAGCACATCAGAAGAAGATCAAAGACTATCCTTCCAGATTCAGCCTGCTATACTCCTCAAGCTCTTGCTTCTGTCATAAGAAAAGAAGGCTTCCTCATCACCAGCCTAGGCCTCCTCACCATGAGCCTGGGCCTCCTCACCACCAACCTTGGACTCCTGACAGCCATGAAGACACCAAAGGACTCACTACTGTCAGACATTCCCAATGGCAAATGAAAGCCTAGGCCCTGAACATTCCCAGGTGAGTCTTTGGACAAGGTCAGTCAAATTTCTGCTACTGGCTGGGCTAGGTCTATCTTCTCTGTCAGGATCAGCAGTAAGATCGTCTCTGTCCTTCTCGGTGACACTGAGGCTTGTTTTCTGGGATTATGAAAAACACCCTATATGACCTTAACTGTGTTTCCAAATTTTTCAAGTTGAAATCCTAACCCTCATGTCACTGTATTCGGAATGTGACTGTATTTGGAAATAAGACCATAAAAGAGATTAATACGTCACAGTGAGACCTAATCAGATATAACAGGTATTCTGCGAAGAAGCTAAAACACTAGGTATAAACGAAAGACCATGTAAAGGTGCAGCTAGAAGACAATTACCTATAGTCCAAGGAGAGTGGCCCAAAAAAACCAACCCTGCCAACAATATGATCTCTAATTTTAGCAGCCATAATTCTGAAAAATAAGCTATCACTTGAAGCCCCTATTTCTGATATCTCGTTCTGGCAGCCCAGGCAAACTCAGGAAGACTCTTCTTTGATCTTGGTGGATCAGGGAAGCCCATGTGAAGAAGGCTATAGCCTCCCTGGAGCTGGTGATTTAATCACCCTGATCCAAGGTTGTTTCCCTCTCTCTTAGCCCATGGGAGAGTTCTGCTTCACACTCACACATTAAATACCTAAGTGCAGGCATTTCTTAACATTTATTTATATTCATTCAACTCTTGAGTGAATTGCACCTAGGGACTAGGATCATGTAAGAAGCACAAACCTCAGGTTGCAACAATGAGGAAACCTTTAGACTTAAAAAAAAAAAATAGCAGCTATTGAGCTACATTTAAGAAACCAATAGCCCTGGGCCCAGCTGCCTTTTCTGCAACCCCATGCAACAACTCCTGTGTATGATTTGGGCAGGGAGGGTTGCAGCAGGGCCTGTCCCCTAACCTTAGCTGGCCAGTCACAAGATACTTGTCACTTAGATCACTTTCCTGCCTGTGAGTTCTTAGGCCAGAGGGTAACTTAGGGACTTTCCCAACAACAGAAGCCAGGAATCTCCTACTTGTTTATGTGCTACTGCAGACCAAAGAAAGACCTTGCTAGTCAGGTTCCCATTGCTGTGATAAACAGCATAACTAAAAGCATCCTTTTAGAGAAAAGGGTTAATCTCATGGTTGAGAAAAAGAAAGGCAGGAACATGGAGGCAGGAATAAACACAGAGACCATGCATGAATGTTGCTTACAGGTTGCTCAGCTGCTTTTCTTACATAACCCAGGCCCACTGGCCTAGGGATGGTACTACACACAATTGGCCAGGTCCTCTTAAATTAACTGACAATTAAGAAAATAACCCACAGATATGCCTACTGGCTAATCTTTGACAGGTAATTCCTCTTTCCAGATAAGTCCATGGAGTCAACAAAACTAACCACCCCAAGCCTGCAGGAACAGGACTCTGCATAGGTATCCCCTTCTCTTTGGGTTCAAGCAGCATCATTTGTCAAAAGGAAATAAAAATGTTTTATAACCTCCAATATTCTTTGCCTCTTCTTTCACATAACAGGACTTTTAGTCTCCCACAGAAGACATGCCATCAGTTCCTCAAAGTCAAAGGAAGTGAAAGGTATTAAGGCCCTTGTAATTTGATTCAAAAGGGCCATGTCAAAGGCATACAAATTTCAGGTTCCGATATACCACTCCACCCCACCCAGAGCCTATGGAAATTCCTTTATTAACAAATAAAATGGGCTTTCCCTCCTCCAGAATAAGAGGAACAGGGCACAGCAGTAGGAGTCCAACTCTGCCTCTGCTTGTATACATGACAGTGTCACCATAAATTGGACAGCTAGCTTATAAACAACACAGATTTATTTCTAATAGTCTGAAGATGGGGACAGCCCATTTCCTGTTTCTAGCTGTGCATGCGCAGGGTGCAAGGGACTACTTCTCAGGCCCCTTTTAAAAGGGGGTAATCCCATTCATAGGGGCTCAACATCCACACCTAATCATCTCTCAGAGCCCAGCTTTATACCATTACTTGGGGAGGGGTTAGGATTTCAGAAAATTAATATGAAAGAAAGAACATATTCAGGTCATAGCAAAATTGGATGAACAAGTAATTAAATGCTGGCCCTGCTGACTTTTGTTTGGTTTTTACCTTAGGTAATATACATCAACCTCTTGGGTTATTGTATACTGGGGACACTAGTATACTTGCTTCACAAAAGGCTGGACACTGTGATAAGAAAGAGGACAGAATGAAACTCTCAGACTCAGTTCCTGGCCCAGTAAATCTGCAAAACCCTGACTCACCCCATTCAGGGAGCACATCCTGACTGTACTATTCTATAAGATGGATTTGGCCAAGACTCTTTGTGGCCTAAATGTAAGGAAGGGGTGGAAGTCAGGATATATCCTGACTTTCTTTAAGAAGTAGCCATATACCTCCAGGCCAGCCCCAACATAAGTGGACACTGAGGGCACCAGAGTTCAAACACTGTACATGTGTTCTGAATTTTCTGTGCCTTTCTAACAGTACCTGACAGAAAAACAGGAAGGCCATGGCCTTCTTGAGCCAAAGTCTCCGACAGATCATGTGTCCACTCTTACAGGTCACAAGTCCACTCTTATAGGTCACATGTGCATTCTTACAGATCACATGCGCACTCTTACAGGCCACGTGTGCACTTTTACAGGTCACGTGTCCACTCTTACAGATCACATGTCTCTAACCCTGCTCAGGGAAAGTAAGCAGGATAAGTTTATGATGCTCAGGGGCCACTTGGGGACTGACTGACAGAGAAGTCACAACCAGGGAAAAGGATCTGGAGGTAGCCATCATGGCAGATAAAGCAGAAACTGGGCTCTGTAGGTTTAGGTGGGGAAAGGACCATGATCTCATCACATTCACAGCTACCTTTAGTCTTGAAACAGCAGAACCTCTGTACTGTGCACCGGTATCAAGAGTGCCCATATCAAGTCCAGTGATGACTTGTGAGGGAAGGCAGCCAAGTGGAACCAGCATCCTAGAAGCCCCATAAATGTTCTTAGTGGATGCCAAATGCTGAGGGAGAGATCAGTACCAAAGAAGGGATCAGCCCAGGAGTTAGGCAGACAGGTATCACATAACAGTGAATTAATGGCATATCTTTCTCACATACCTTAAAGGACTCTCCTCACTAACACCATTACTCATTCAATTGTCAGTTTACCTAAAACTGTCTTCTAAATATAGGTAGCCCTGATACTTGAGTGCTGGATTGTTAAGGTGAAGCATCCCTCACCATTTTTAAAGGGCTCCCATTTGATAGGTGGGACATAGAGGTAGAAATTCTCTTTCCGAAGAAGTAGCCCATTAACCTGAGATCTCAGGACACTGTAGCCTCGAGACAAGCAAATCCTGATAAGAAGAATCACTGTTTCCTCCACAGCTGGTCTTTGCAGACTTTCTGAGCTGGTGGCTAGCTTTCACAGGCTCACACAGAAGACAGAGCAAAGAATGGCCTATAGGACTGCAGCGGGGCCCTGGTAGCAAGAGACACATCAAGCTAGATAGAGGATTAAGACCAGGGCAGACCTATTTAGTGATAAGCACCAGCTGGCTCTCCAACTGACAGAATAAAAAAGATTGCTGACTTGAACAGACAGCTTCCATCAGTGCCCACCTGTCCACAGTCTGAACTTGCCACACATAGTAACAATGTTGTCCTTTCATGCAGGGATCCAAGCGCCCACTCCAAACCTCTGCTTGGGCAACCTCTGAGCAAATGCTTACCACATTCCATAAGCCACACTTCTTCACCCCCACAGCTTCACCTGGGTCACTGCCCAGGTTGTCCTGACTCTCATCCCTCACTATGCCCGTCCAGCCCACTCCAGAGCACCACTCTTGCTAAACATCCCAGGGTCCTAAATGATGGAGTTGTTGCAAATGATGTGACTAATGGTGAAGTAGCTAAAGCTAAGACGCCTTTTGTATGCATTGAGACAACCACACCCTATTTTAACATATTTTCTTGAGTGGGGAAAAATAGAACTAAAAATTCAGAAATTACCTATAGTACTAAGGGACTAATAGTTTCTTTGATGCCTTAAAAAAAGAAGTGTAGGGACTGGAGACAGATCAGTAGTTAAGAGAACCTGCTGCTCTTGTAGAGACCTGGGTTTGACTCCTAGCACCTACATGGTGGCTCACAGTCCCCACTCCATCCCACCCCCATTCTCCCATCCCCAGTAACTCCAGTTTCAGGAGATCCGGGCTCAGAAGGCATCAGGCACACACGTGGTACACATACATATACACCTGCAGACACTTACCCACACATACATACTCATATACATTCTCTCTCTCTCTCTCTCTCTCTCACACACACACACACACACACTTTAAAAAGAACAGCAATGTGTTACTATTTTTGAGCTCTGCTACCTAGAACAGGAATATGGCTTTGTGACAATCTTGCCACATCTGCTAAGTTTCTCCGAAGGTTAACATGGTCAGGCACATGCTGACTTGACTATCTTCCTGCCTTGTCATCATTAAGAGAAAAAAAGGTCTTCAGTATAACTGACTGCTTCATCTGGACCCTAAATGTGGTAGTAAGGGTAGAAACAACATGCATTTAGGGTCAGAATGACCAAGTATAAATGTGATGTCAGTCATTCACCAGTTAGGACACCTTGGGAAAGTCACATGTCCAAGGATCTCTGCGTTCTCTCTTCCCTCACACCAAGCCCTCCAGCTGCCCAGTAGATACAAGTCTGGGCAAAACATAATAGCTGCCTCATTCATCTGTGTCTCATGGCAGTCTTGCTGTCTCTTCTCAGGTCTTGCATGACAAGAACATTAATTTTACAGCATTTAGGGAGCCCTTTCCCCAACATGTTTGAGGGTAAATTCAAGGAAAGCTCCCCCGCTGTTTCTATTAGTGAAGGCAAGCTAAAAAAATGTACAAGGACTTTTTTCACCTGGATTGTGAAGACACACGCAAATTGATCCCAGAAGGCTGAGGATGGGACTTTGCCCTGAAACTGCTGCCATGTTTTACTGAGCTGAGCTCTGTGCTTCTCTTGTCCTGTATGCTGATGGCCAGCCATCTGAACCTGACCTCTACAGTCTCCTCTGCGAGCTTTCTTCCTGGACTTTCTGCTCCCCTGTACCATGGCTGTTCTTTCTAAGTCACACCTGCTCCTTTCCTCTTCAAAGTTATAAAGAGGGAAACTACAAGGTTACTTCATGATGTGAACCACTTCTGACAAAATGTTTTTCTCAGGCTTCTTGAGAAAGGAAAAAATAATGATAATACCATTTACTGAATGTCTACACCATGCCAAGCACTCTGGCCAACGATGATTGCATCATCCCATTTAATCTTCACAACAACCAAATGAAGTGGGCCTCTATTATCATTAAGCCAATAAACAAATGAGAAACTTAAAAACTCAGAAGGGTAAACAGAGTTGCTCAAAGTTGCAGCCTTGAACCTGTAGAGCACAGAGACTTGGATAGAGAACTGTTTGATTCAAAGTCATATCCTAGTACTGCCAGGGCCTCAAGTATCATGCAGGCCAAACCTTCATGATAGAGAAAACCAGCTGCCTGCTATGAAGGAATGACGGGTGGGAAGAGCAGGAGGAGTGGGTTTCCTCCTTTGCGAAGCAGGACAATAATCTGCGCCCCCGGCTTTGTCTGTACCAGTGAGCTGGCGCAATGAAAATGCAGACAGACATGCGGGGATGTTGTTGCCGTTACCAGGTAAGCAGTGTTGCATAGAAGAACCAGATGTCTTGGCAGGGTGCAGGAAGAGATTATGTAATAAACCTTTCTATGACATCCAATCAAGGTTAAATGTCAGAGCCAAGAACTATTCCTTTGCTCTGGTAAAATGCTGAATGAGCAAAACTTGCCATTTTCTCTCTAGATAACAATTTAACTACTCTCCTCTAGGCATGCCAACGCACCCTCCCCTAGCTCCTTTCCTCCTTGCTCCCCCTAGTGCTCACAGAATTCAAGGTATGGGATAAGTTTAATGCCTGAGGCAGTGCAGCCACACCAAGCATTGGGCTGCACTTGTAATGCCAAAGCTAGGAAGCAGAGACAAGGATCCCTGGGGGCTTGCTAGCCAGCCAGCCTAGTCTATGCAGTGCAAGAGAACCAGGGAAAGACTTTGTCTCGAAATGACAAAGTGCTAGCATTAACGGTGTTTGCCACCATGCCTAGCTCCTAAGGAAAGGAACCCAAGGCTGTCCTCTGGCCCCTACATGCACCTGTACACACATGAAAACACGCAGAGACAAATTATTCATGCTGCAATATATAAAACTAAATCTGATTCTCTGGAGCCTTCAAAAATCTGCTTCCCAGGGATAGGGCACTGGGAAATGGTATACGAAAGATTCTCAGTTGAAATCCCAGCATGGGGTGTTTCCCACTTACTTCTGCCTCACGAGACAACCCTTTCCAAACATATCAAAGCAGGCAGTTCCACTATAGCTCCTCTGGAGGAGTCAGGCCTAACTATAATTCTGTTGCCTCCAGTAAGCAGTCCAATAAGATAGATATTCATGAAAGAGGCACTCTTGTTTAAGGGAAATGTGGTCTTTTTTTTTTACTTAAAAGAGCTGGTTTATTGATTGGTAGACACTTCACAAAGCTGTAGTGAGGTTAAACACTTTGGGTTGTCTCCCTATTTTTTTTAATTACATTTTTATTTTTTTATATCAATTACAGTTTATTTACTTTGTATCCCAGCTGTGGCTCCCTCCCTCATTCCCTCCCAATCCCACTCTCCCTCCCAAAGATTTTATTTATTTATGCATTGAGTGCTCTATCTGCATGTATGCCTACGCACCAGAAGAGGACATCAGATTTCAGTATATAGGTCTTGAGCCATCATGTAGTTGCTGGGAATTGAACTCAGGACCTCTGGAAGAGCAGACACTGCTTTTACCAGCTGAGCCATCTCTCCAGCACCCGGGAAACATGGTCTTGTGTTAGAGGCTGAAGCTGCTGAGGAGTCATCCTGTACACAGACAAGAAACAACATGGGTCTTCTTGGTTTGAGCCATGGCACTTTCCTATTTCCTGTCCTTTCTTTCCCTCTAGGTTCCTATACAACTCTCTTTGACAATACACAACTATCAACTAAGGAGTTGCTTTTATCAGGCATCTCTGGGTCTTTCCCAAAAGCAGGCTGCAGACATTTGTTAAGAGGGCCTCTTGGAGAGCTCTTGGAGAAGAGTCGAGAGCACACACTGCTCTTGCAAAGGGTCTGCATCTGACTCCCAGCACCCATGCCAGTGTCCTCGTAACTGTCACTCACTCTAGCTCCAAGGGAATCCAAAACACCAATGACCTCCAAGGGTACTTACGCTTGCATGCACACTGGCACATATATATACATAATTAAAGAGCAAAAATAAAATATTCAAGGAGGAGGAGCAAGTGATGACTTTCTGGGACACTCTGCAGCCAACAAGATCAGCCCTTCAGCTCAGAGAGGTCCTTGCCCAGCCTGAGATGCCAGGTTGCATTTAACTGGCACACTCCATCATGCACTGTGAAATTACATCTTCACCCCGGAGGCATTCCGACTGTTCTAGCTGAACACCCTCAGGCAGTCAACAGGGCTCTGAGCAACCTCAAGAAGGCAAACAAATCCCAGGATTTAGATAATCACCTTCCCTTTAAAATTGTTATCCCTGGGAAGAGCCAGTTACACTCAAGAGTAGACCCTTAGGAATTCCACAGCAGGGGAGAGGCCAAGCATTGTAGAGTGACTAGAACTAACTAATCTTTGTTAATGAGTCTCCTCCCACCTTACATGGTAAACCTTGGGCAACCCAAGTCTGCTATCTACGACTGTCCCTGCTACTTTAGCATGGGTGAGCAGGCATAAGCACATATTTAAGTCTCTTAAGGATGACAGGGCAGGAAAACTAACTCAACCTCAGAACAAGGTGAGGGAGAAAGAGGAAAGAGAAAGCCAGGACGGCTAGACAAGCTCACCTTCAAAGTCAATTCCCAGCACAGCTCAAGTACTGTTTGGTCTTGCCAGCTATACATGATAAGTGATGATTCCAATTGTTTCACATATGTTAACCTATGTAGCTCTGTCTTAACAGATGGAAATGACCTCTGTCTTGAGGTCCTCAACATAAGCAAGACTGTCCTGGAAGGCCAGCATCTGGGAAGCCAGGCTGGTCAGAGAAGTACAGAGGGATGGGTGAGGAGGAGGAAATTCTGGCCTCAGTCTCTCATAGGCACCAGACAAGGTCCTCTCCCCATCCATCACTCAGTTATCACAATCCCCGCCCTTCCGAGGACAGAAAGTCCTTGGGACTGATTGCTATCCCCAGACAGCTATCATTCCCAGCACCTTCTCCTCCTTTATCTCATCTATTAATCACTACAGTACTATTAAATGTGTCCCCAAAGTCTGTCTGAGAGAGAAGAGAGTGCTGGGTCCTTAGAATATACATTTCCAATGAATTGGTAAACTGGTTAATGGTTACACTCCCAGAAAAACTTGAATATGCACAAGGAATATACTGAAAATTGAGTTCTGATACCATAAAAAGCACTTCTTTACCTGATGCCACCCCACCTATGGTAAAGGCCCAGAAAAAAAAGGGGTGAGAGGTCCCGAGTCTTCAGGCCTTACTGGAATTAGCTGCCAGCCAACACTTCCCCTGAATACCTGAGCTGTATGGCTACAGCTTCCCTGTTTGGTTCTACAGACTGAATTCCCTTAGTGTGGTCCAATGCCTGCTTTCATTGGCTAATGGGATCTCAATCTGGACCTCTGGCAGCTCTCCTGTGGCCAATAGCATAGGGCTACAGATTAAACGAGATCGAAGCCAGGAGGCTAGGAAGCCTGGATCTGCAACTAAGAATGGAATGACTTCGGGTACACTGCCTTGGGCTTTGCCATCCTCCTGGGTAAAATTATAAAGTGTAAACAGGAAGCTACCCTTCTTCTGAGTTTAAAATATATCACCACCCTCTTTCCCTTCCCTCTTCTAAGAAGTTCCTCCGTGGTCCCACACTTATTCACAATCACCTCATTCTCTGCTGGTCAGCATCCAGGATGACTCTTCTCTCTTCCTTAAATCCAGTCAGAGCCTCCTTGGCAAGCGCACATCTCCTTTCCTTCTGTCACTGCCTTGGTTGAGGACCTAAGATTCTCCTATAGGATACTCCAATAACATGTCCTTGTACGTAGTCCTCTAGTCTACCTTTCACAAAAGAGAACCCCCTAAAAACAAGTCTGCATAGAGCCTTTCCATATTACTCATAGCTTCCAATGTCATCAGTACAAAAAATTTCTTTTTAGATGAGTTTTACCATGCTGCTAAGTTGGCTGAGATTGTGAGTGTGTGTGTGTGAGTGAGTGTGTGTGTGTGTGTGTGTGTGTGTGTGTGTGATCACATAGGTCAAAATTTGAATGCTTTAGCTCCAACCTTCAGGGCCTTCCACCATCTTTTACCTTCCTGGATGCCAGCCTTTCCTTTCCAAATGTCTCTATGATGTATAGCCATTTCCACAGAATCAAAACACTTCCTCCTGTAGGGAGCAGGGAGGCTCATACAAACCAGGAAGCTGTGAAACTTACCTACGGGTTTCTTCGAAGTCTCAGTTAGTTGGGAAGATATAGAACACATAGGGCTTCTCCCCAATTTCTAAAAGCAGTAAGTAATTGCTAGAGAAGAGAATCTATCTGGTCATGCTGCCTACAAGTTGAGCAAGGAGCTTCAATGGTACCGCTTTCCTACATTCTCACTCACGCTAAGAGATGTAGCAGTCCTATGGTCACCCACACTCCTGTCAATGACCCCTCATACATCCATTGGTTCACCAAGCTAGGCTTGGGTAGAATCATTTCTTTAGTGTGTCATCAGCATCTTATCTGTGTTGAATAGACATCTTTCATGTCTCCCGAGGAAAGTCATACAACACCTCACCACACCCCATAATTCTAGCCATTGAGCCATTCTTTCTTAAGCCTGCCCTTCCAGTCTTTTAACTTCTGTTCCCATTCCTTCTCATCTTTCTCACAAAATAACCTGTTCCCTTCCCTCTTTACAAAAGAAGCAAAACCTGCCAGCCAACCCAGGACCCACATGCACGAGATACTTTTACTGATATCTGTTAAGTGTTGGGCCTCACACAAAAGCTGGGGTAGCTATAGCAGCTCAGAGTATGGACAGAGAAGTGGAAAGAACATAACAGAAAGTAGTTTCTATTGGAATTCTTGTATGCTATTGATGGAAAGACCGAAATGACTTAAGAGTGAGGGGGGTACAGGGTTTTTATTCATGTTACAGAGCAGAGACAACAGGTACCTTCAGGAAGAGGAAACTGATGACAATCACATCTTGCATAGAGGAATGCAATCTAAGGGACTTACTCAATGTTTGAATATTGCATCTATTCTGTTTGTATTCACTTTTCTCATATTTTGCATTGAGGGATCCACAAGGGGATTTTAAGCAGAAAAGGACTGTGAACAGACTTGTACTTCCGACTCATGACTAAGCAAAAAGCAATGTTCAAACATTATAATCTAAGAAGCATACATTCCTCATACAGATAGATTCAAAAGGATAGGCACAAAACTCCTCAGTTTGGAAGACAGTGGAGATGGAGTTAGAAAACAAACTAGTCTAAAAGTCACAAGGGTTTTGCAGTTTATCTTATCAAAAAAGGCAGTCTTATCCTGTGTCTACACATGTGTTACAGACATGTACAGATATGTACAAGATTACTATACAACATGGGAGTTAGTAAAATGAATGCTTAGCTTTCATTGTGCATAAATGTGCACAAAGACACAGAGAAGAAATGAAAGCAAGAAGTACCAAGGAGCACCAAACTAATGACCTTAAGGCCCAGAGAAATTTTCACTTTGCTTCAGACAAAGCTCAAATGCCCCTGGAAGTTTGAGGTCTTCAGGAGATCTCCACAGAAAGCCCACCATGTTGCTTTAGGGTTCCCATCTCCTACAAGGCTTCTTAACACAAGTAGTAGAGATTAGGAGGGCCACTAGGCACGACAGACTGTCCTTCAAGATTTTATAAGGGACAGAGCTCACCTTCCCTAAACTCCAAAAACAAACACACACAGGTGCCTTCAAGCACAAACAAAACAAGATAGTAGGATAGCAAAGGGCAAAGGAAGTGGAACCCGGCAGGAAGGAGGAAGCAAGAAAAATAGTGACTCAGGAAAACCCAAGGCCAGCATTCTAGCTTTGCTTTCGGTGCAGCTGTGCACACTGAAGGGTGACTGTCATATCTTACATGGAGACACAGTCTGTGAGGCTTAATAAACCTTTAAAATGTGTCACCTGCTGTGCCTGTATTCCTTCTTTCTCCTCACAGTTTATACCAAGAGCTCAACCAGAGGATTAAAATCGGAACAAATCACGAACAGATCTGTATTTCAGGAGAAAAAAACCAAACAAACCAACAAAAAACAATGGACAAGTGCAAACCAGCAGCTGACCAGTATCATCTAAGCAGTGTGTCAACCCTTGCATCCAAAATTGAAGCAGAGCTCTCCAAGGACTGTTCCTTTTCCTAGTGCCTTACAAGGCCCAATCAGTATAGAACCTGACACCTGCCACTTCCAGGCCTTGGTCCTAAAGACTCAGTATTGCCAGGGTCTCTTCTGTGCGCTCACACTTCACATTTACCTGAATTGGCTTGCCAGCCTAACTGGCCTCCAGCTGAGGTTCTCTAAGCACTGCCAAGTCCAGCAGCCTACCCCACCTGGCTGTTATCAGAAACACTTGGAGAACTCTATAAGCATGCCTGGGACCTACTTAACTAGCCTGCATAGTTTGCAAAGCTCCCCAGGCAATTCAGAGGTTTGTATATTACTACTTTAAACTCTTGATATGGACACCATCAAAATTCACATCTGAAGATCATCAGATGATTTTCAAGCTTGTGTCTGAAGAGCACTGCTCCAAGGTGTCACCTGACCACTCACTCCACAAATATTTACTGGATTTCTGTCAGGCTGGGAATTGGGAAGGTCAAAGTTCAAAGTCAGCCTCTGCCTAATATCCTTGCATTGATGTCCATGGCCTTGCCTCTCCCCTTAGGGGCCAGCTCAGTACACAGGTTTTGTTTGTTTTGTTTTGTTTTGTCTACCAGTCAGGCCAGGAACCAAGGAGGACCAGTAGTCATTTCTTGGACCCAGACTAAGTTTGCCTTATAAGCTTCTCCATGGCCCAAGTCACCCCTGAACATCTTCCTGTGAGGTCCTTCATATAGATTTCTCCTTCTTAAAACTACCCCAGATTTTCCTTATTCTGATGAAAAAAAAAAAAAAAGAAAACTAATTTTCTGCAAGTTTGTACCAACTTTCTCTTGTTGTTTACCTCTTACTCTTACATTATCCATCTAATATTAAAATCATAGTACATCTATCTGCCTTAGTTAACAAAACACAGATGGTGGCACTGAGCCTGTCTCAGCACATCATCAAATCTCAAAGGAATACTGCTAATATAAGAGGTCTGGGGGGAGGTGTTGCTCAGTGGTAGAGCCCTTGCCTAGCTAGCATCCACAAGGTCCTAAATTAGATCACCAGTCCCCATCACTACTAGCCTTAAATAAAATCCCAAATGAAAATAATAGCAAAAGACTTAACAATATCCCACTTTAAAGTCACTTAAATATGAATTCAAATGGGCTGGTTCTCCCAAGGTGAAGAAATAATCCCTTATCAAATAACATTTTTGATATGTCAATAGCTATCCAAGACTGAAGATTATTAGGTCTGTGGTTGACTTCCTTCTTGCAGTTTAGCATTTAACTTCACAAAATGCATGGTAATCTTACAAACACTACAGTGTGCAGTCTAATAAATTAAGGACCAAGACAGATTAAGACAGACAGGAAAAAGACCAAAGTATGAAGAGGAAGACTGATCTATATCAAATATCTTAATGCTCTAAAAGAAAGAACTGAATGCCTGTTAGAACCCTACTCGAACCTTACAAGTTCTAGTTTTTAAACATATAATCTTATTTTCATCGAAAGGAAAACTATGGGTCTGGCGTCGCGGTGAAAGGAGGCAGGAGGACCCACTTTTTAAAATAGAAGCATCCCACACCCTAATCCCGCTCTACAGCTACTCGGTGCCTTGAGACTGCGGGAAGTGTGTTGTTTTTAGCAATTAGTGTACAGAACTGCTCCTGGCCAAGGCGCTCCGTACCACGACTCTATGGAGCAGAGATCAACCGGGGTGAACCCGTCCTCAACTTCCTCACCACCTTGGGCTCTCCAGCTGATGCCGCTGCTGCTCTCAAGGACACCAGGCTGGGACAAAATCGCCCCGGAACTCTGAGATAGCGGAACATCCCGGTATCCCGGGGACCACCCCGCCACCTGTAGAAGCACGGGGCTGGTGGCACATCTGGTGGCGAGGTGGGGGACGCAAGCAAATCTGCGGAAGTTACACTCGTTCTTTAGTCTCCCAGAAAAAATATGGGGGTCCCCAAGTCTTGAAAACGTTCGTATGTCTAAAGGCCACGGACCCCCAACTCTCTATGTGGTCCTTGGATCTGGGGGCACTCAGTTCCCGGGATGGCGGTGAGCCGGCGCTAGGAGAACCCACTAACCTGGATGCCTGAGCACAGCTTCTCTCCCGGAGGCTCAGGTGTGCGGTTCGCTCCTGTGTCTCTCTCACTTTCCAACATAAGAGCCGAGAACCCAACGACAGGCCACTGGCCCAAGGACTAACTGCCAACCTAGTGGCCAACCCGCCAGCCAGCACCAACCCGGCCCGGCTCCCACGTGACGGGGGCGGGGACCCCAGAGAGGCTTGTCCTGGAGTGTGGCTCTCTGGCTGCTGGGGCCTTCCCCTAGGACCGCCCCTCTGCCCCCACCCCTCCTTCTCCCACTCAGCTGTGGCCCACGAGGACCTAAGAGCCACAGTTCCAGTTCCACAGGAACTTGCTCCGCCCCCAGGCAGGGCTCGCATGGGGACTCAAACTCCGCCCATCCCAGAAGACCACGCCCCTCCTGGGACTAACCCACCGGTTGCACCTCGGTCTCTCACTCTTCCGGTAACCTGGGGCTCCGTGTCACTTCCTTTGTGCCCCACTGTGCTCAGATCTCTTGAGCTTCTGTAATCTGTCAGCATTGCTCCCAGGACGCGGAAAGTGACGGCATGGAAGCTGGACGCTTGTGCGGAAAGAGGCAGTGAGGCGCATCGAAAACCACGTACACACACGGGCCGATGATGATCGCCTTGAGGTTGAGGGTGGTCTAAGGGCTGCATCATTCCCAGTCTCAGCCTAGACCACCTCCACTTTGGCGGGCTCCCTGTCACCCTTAGCTCTGTCTAGGCCCAACCTCCGCGACCTCTCCTGAAGGTCCCTCTAGTGGCTGACAACCAAGAAAAAGCTCTGGTGCTCTGTCTTGTGAATAGCTGAAGACAGAACACTCCCTGTGCCCAGCGAGGTCAGGTACAAGTATGCCAAAGAAAACTGGTGCCTGCCCGTAAGGGCTGGATTTTCAAATACCAAAGGACTGCGCCCTGAAGAACGAGTCCCAGCACCTACCTCCAGCGCGCAAGCCTGCTGTTGTATCACAGGTGCTTTCCCTACCGGGGCCTTCAAGAGTGGGTTGCTCAGTTTAGCAGCTTAAAGTCCCCAGGGCCCTCAGATGGCAGTGACACCGGGGACTCTGGCAGGAGTAACTACTAAGTTGGACTTCAGTTGGTTAGACCTGGAATGTTGACAGACGCTACAGGACATGTCTGTTTTTTGTTTGTTTGTTTGTTTGTTTGTTTCAAAGTTAGTCTAAAATTACTGGTGTGGTCAGAGGCTTGCACGTAAACAGAGCATAAACACTCTGGCAAACAGGTGTGTGAGCACTGCAGGGATGCAGCCAGCAGCAGAAGAAAGGCAAGGCCAGCAGAGGAAGGCTGGAGCCAGGGAGACTTGTGTCATAGCAGGACACCTCAGGTTCTTTCACTTCCTTAAAATAGCGGCTGAGAGGCCTTTGGAGCTTGTGCAGTTCACATGAGTTCATGTGCGATCCTAGGGCAGTTCCAAATCCCACTCATAGTATCTTGCCCAGTCCCCCAGAAACTGCCCATTTCCTCTGAACTATACAACTGTTTTGTAAAATCTGTATGAAACTGGCTTTCTCAAGCTTATGTGCAGTTTGGGAAGGAGCTTTAAATTATAGATGCTTTCCTCCCACCTCCAGAGGGTCTGATCTAATGGCATTAAGTATAGCCTAGATATTAGGATTTTTAAAGTTCCCCAGATGATTGATTCTATGTGCAACAAAGTAAGAACCATTGGTCTGGGCCATAGAGACATCATCAATCCTCATTTAAATCCAGCCAGACCAGAGCTGAAAAGCACATGTGAAGATTGTGAAGCAGGTGTTCCAGGGCCTGCAGGCTGTTAGGAAAAGTAGCAAAGAGCAGGTCCTTCCTAAAGAAAACTTCTTCACCTAAGAAAAATATTCTACCTGTGGGGATTCGGTGTACCAGGGTGAGCAGTTTGAAACAGGTATATCTTGCAGGCAGGTAACATGACTTTACCCATAGAGCAGGTGTTAACTCAGGACTCATGGAGTGGGTATATCATGTTTATTCATTCATATCTGCCTTATTCTGCAAAAGATTTGGGTTCTCGGGCCATTCCATCAGAAGTGTGGATCATTCCACTCTGCCAATGGTCTACTCATATGGTTTGGGGGTGGATCTCTCTTCACTGCCTGTGGTCTCAGACTAGAGTTGGCAAAGACAGAAGACAGAGAAACAGCTGCAAGCACACAAAGCAAGCCTTCTCATATGACCAACCTGGAAAGGCAGGGACCTCAGCACATGACACAGGCTGGCACTGCAGCCTCACTTGTGACCTAGACTCAGCCAAATGGGACACACATGTGGGAAACACTCTGAAGAAGAGTCCCTCTCAAGAGTAGCACTCCCTCTGTAATGCCTAGCATGCCTGCTTGTGGTAAAGCAGCTTGTCTGCTACCTGGCTTCCATCCAGACAAGAATATTTACCAAGGGCCTTCCTGTGTTAGGGATCATTCACAGTTAAGCCTGGCACAGATAATACTGGAATGCTTTTGTGGTGAGGGGATGTAGGCAAATAGATTGTTTGCTTAATTTCACTTTTATTTATTGAAAGCAAGAAGAAAGAAGTAGGCAAAACAGAAAGACAAGATGAGGCTAGAGTTGCATCCTTATCCTTGGGATGGTTTTTCTAGAGAAAGGAGACTTTGAAAGACCTATAAGAAGACCTTGTGCAGACATGAAAACTAGCTAAGGGGCAGACTACTATTTTCAGGCTGAACTGATGGACACATCGATTAAGGATAAGTGGGCAAAAGTATGTAATTGAAACTTACTTCCTTGGATGATAAAAATACTGTAAAATTTGTGGTCTTTCCTAGGCTTTCATTTTGTAGCTTGCTACTTTGAATAACTCACCTGAACTCTCATATCTAGCTTAGCAACTATAAAGACTTATACATAGCTCACAAAGGTAAAAAAGAGAATTAAGCAGTGTAAAAAAGCTTTGTAAGCAGAAAGTAACATCCAACAAGTCATGGCTTTACTTTGTTACTATATCGACTTGGCTTGGCAGAAGGACAAGGCTACAGGAAGTAAAAATTAAACATCAACAGAAAATAGTGCTTACTGGGTGTTGTGGTTTAAATGTGGAAAGTGCCCCCTAGGCTCGTGTGTTTGAAAACTTGGTTCCCAGCTGGTTGCAGACCGTGAAAATGAGGCCTAACTGGAAGTGCTAAGTTACTATGAGGAAAAACCTTGACATTTCTTAGTGCAGCCTCTTTTCTGGTCATGCTCCTACTACCACACTTTCACTACTACCATAATGGACTATATCCATTTAAAAAAACAAAAAACAAAAAACAGGGTCTCACTGTGGAGCCCTGGTTGGCCTGTAACTTACCATGTAAAGCAGGTTGGCCTCGAACTGACAGATATCCACCTTCCTCTGCTTCCCAAATGCTGGAGCTGAAGATGTGGACCACTGTGCCTGGTTCCCCTTTAAACTGTAAGCTGCCAGAAACCTTTTCCTTCTTACATTACTTATTGTCAGGCATTTGGTCATAGCAACAAGAAATGTAACTAATACATTTGGACAAAGAAAAAAAATCTTCATAAGCGTTTGAAAAAGAGGGCAGAGCCTGAGTGAAGGCCAGAGAGAAAAATCAGTGAGTTTCAGGGGTGGCAAGATCCTAATTGCTGGATGGAGAATACAGTAGAGTCAGAAAAAAATGCTGGAAGGCAAAAAGGAAAAACTAGGAATTAGATCAGATGGAGGAGGCCTTACGCCCCATTGGATTTGGATGAAGTCAGGATATTGGTAAAAACTTCCGAATGATGGCCTCATCTGTGCTTTCAAAAGATAGGTAAGGCAGTGACATCTGGGAAAGGAAGACTGTGTATCTCAACTTTTGGAACCTATTCCTGTGTGCATCTTGAGGGATAGATACTGTACTGTAAAGGGGGCTGTGATTTCAGTGTCCTGGAAAACCACTGCCCAAGCCACACAAAATTCCTTCCAGGCTGCCATAACTACTCCAGAGGCAGCTTTTTCTTTGTCTGGAGTTTGTAAATGATCTGATTGCCTTCATTCCAGGCATACAGCTGCTTATCTCTGGGGTTGTAATGGATCATGGAGTGACTTCTCGGCCGCCTGGGGAAGAACAAATTGGGCAGATACTCCTCCCTGACAGTACCCAGTGGATCATAAACACAGGTGACCCGATGAGGGCCCTGGCCACCAGACCTGTAGACCACATAGAGAACTCCACACAGGAGGAATGAAGCTTCAGCATCCTGGCTTCTACAGGGTGTGTTCCATGAGTGCTCTATTCCCAACGTGTCAGGCTCAATTTTTGTGAGAACCAAATGGCCTTGGATACCTGGTCCTGAGTGAATGGCCCAGAGCCCATGTTCATCCACGGCTAGGTCAATGTAAGTGGATAGGGAGTGTTGATAGATAGGCGCTCGGCCTGCCCCTCCCGGAAGAAGCATCCTGTCTTCCACAGTCTTCTTCTGCAGATTATATTTAATTATCTCATTAGAAGTCCCTTGGTTGTGAAAAAATAGAAAGCTTTTGTAGATCACCTGCCCTGATCCCTGCCAGGAAAGTGGTAAGATTAGCTTCCGGGGGCCAGGCTTGGTGCTATCTTCCATGAATGCCCTCAAGTTTGCAAATTCCCAAACTGTGTTGTTTCTGGATCCAGCTAATAGATAGACTTTTGCAGAATTACTGCCAGCATCTTTCATCCAAGAGCCATCTGGGTCCATGGTCTTCTTCACTATTTTCAGAGACTTTATACCCATCAGCATGTTGTCACAGCCTAGCCAGACAGGAGAAAAGGGACAGGTTATTTAGAATACTCACTACAGCTGAAGAATCCTGCTTTCCTTCAGACCAAATACTATTAGAGAACATTCTCATTTCTACTAGGATACCATGACCTCTGAAAGAAAAGTTTCCCTTGGAAAACCCTAGAGCAAAGAGGGACAACTTAGGCATGAACTCCTTTGAAAAACACCATTAGACATAAACTGCCTCCATTTCCTGTCCCTTACTTATAGCAGAATTAGAAGAACCTGTGTTATTTCTGCTTTCCATGAGTAATATAATCACAGTATTCTGAAAACATTCTGTCCTAGCTTCTAGATTCGTTAACCAATCACCCTATAAACTTCAATTTTTTTCTTCATAACTAGCTTCTTAGTCTTAACTTATATGCATCTTATTTGTTATGCTTTAAATATCATGGCCGGGCATAGTGTGTATGCTCTGGAGGCAGAGGCAGGCTGCTCTTTGGGACTCTGTGGCCATCTTGGTCTGTATAGCAGTTCCGTGCCAGCCAGGGTAAGATACTGTGTTACTCATAAGTGAGCATCTCCAACTAGCTAACACTTTCTGGATACTTCATCTTCTGCACAGAGAAGCTGCTTCTCTGACAGAACAATCTATATTTTCCATATTTACTTTCTTACCTCCCATTCTCACTTTACAATAGAATCTGTTCTTGATTATGCTACCAGGGAGCTCCTAACTGATAATTCCTTCCCCTCTTTTTTGTAGGCACGTTACTTTGTTTTCTGTAATATGACAGCATCAATCAGTTCCTTCCCCTGTGCCTTCTCCCCCACCTTTGTTTCTGTATGTATCTTCTGTTTCTCCTCTGACAGTGTGGCAGAGCTCATGATCTATGCTCCTCCAATCCCATTTCAATTCCCTCTTTCTCATCGCACATGAAACCACATTTCACAGTCTGCTCTGCAGTTAGGCTGCACATCCTGACTTGTTTTCACCTGATGGGGTATGGACAGGCATGGTATAAAGCATCTCCCATGTGGCCCTTAAGTATGCTATCTTCTAGATGATCTTAGTTGCTTAAAATCATCATAGTGACCATGTTCAAGAGGTCAGCACTATCGGTCATTTCAGGAAAAGTAGGTCATTAGTTCTAATTTTGTACTTTTTTGTGGGTCTCTTTAAATTTGGCCAAGAACCCACTGTTAGGGATCTCACAGTCCACAGGGGTGAACCGATTCTTATTATTTTGCCAAGTGGATAGAGATTCAAACTGCTCTCTCAACTGCTGTCTCTGTACCTAGCTGTTAGTGCAGCTCTCAGACGTCAGCAGAGCACTTTCTTTGTGCTGTCAGAGATAGTTAAGATATTTGCAACTGGCCAGTGCGCAGAGAAGAAGTATCTGGGGCTGCTCAGCCACAAGTGGGACGTCTGTATTATACTCCCTGATGGGTTTGGCTCCTGCTAGGTCAACCATACTCCAGTGATAGCCCCATATCCAGGAGCACATGGGCAATACAAATTGGACTTGAGTGATTGTAAGAGGTTTTTTTTCTCTGTGTAGCCTTGGCTGTCCTGGACTCACTTTATAGACCAGGCTGGCCTTGAACTCACAGTGATCCTCCTGCCTCTGCCTCCCTGAGTACTGGGATTAAAGGCTGTAATAATTTTTAAAGTGTATAAGGAGGTGGGTAGGGGGTGGATCTTGAGTTGAGCTGACAGGGCTTGGGAGAAGTAGGAATGAATATGATCAAAATACATTGTACACATCATATATGAAATTATCAAAGAAACAAAACATTATATTAAAATTTTTTTGCAAGACCCAATAAAACACTCAACTATACATTTCACCTTCTACTACCTACTCTTCTTCAAACACGAGTCATCATTTTTTGCCTAGGTCACTACAAATGTATCTGATTTCTCCTTGATTTTACTCTTGCTTGTTCATCTTCATGTCAAATATATTTCCACAAAGCTGTGGGAGTGATCTGATATGTTAAGCTTTATCTCCTTCTCAGTCACACTTAGAATATCGTAATCTACCCTGACCTATAAGTCTGTGCAGTGTGGCCCTTGGTTATCATTAGGACTCTGTCCTTTGTGGCTCACTGTGTTGTGATTACACAGTTTTCTTTATGTTTTGTGAGCATGCCAGTTTTCTTTTTGCCTCTTCTTCCTGAAACACTCCCTTATTTTCTTGAACTTTGCACAGTGAATTGGCTCCCATTCATTCTTCAGGTAACTCCTACCCACACCCCTTGGTCTCACTACGTAGCACAGAATAGACTCAAACTCACAAGTACTAGGATTGTATGCATGCATCACCATAGCTGGCCAAGTCTCACTTCCAATATCATCTCCTTAATGGGCTCCTTCTTTCATTCAGCCACTCATCACACTGTAAACTGCTTTATCTGTGTCTTTACCAGCTGATGGTCCACCTCCCTCACAAGATTCTCCAAAAACAGGCTTCATCTTCATGTTTAGTGTTGTACCCAGATGCCTAACTCAACACTTTGAGGATTCAGTAAACGGCAAGTAAATGAAGAAAATAAAAAACTCAGATGTTTTCCTAGGATCTAAACAGCGTAGCACCTTCTGGGTTCTGACCGCAGACCCATCTTAAGTAAATAGTCATTCATAAGCACTCCAAAGCTTTTAAGAGACTTTCAAATCCATTATTCCATTATGGATCCTGGGTTTTCTGACAAGACACATGGAATGGAGACCAGGCTTAGCTAGCTGGACAGAGACAACTCCTAGGAAATCAGTTCTTCAGGTGAAGGCACAGAGGCCTCATCTGACTTATACTGTGACAGATGCCAGCTATGGAGGAGAGCTGCAGAAGATTCTCAGCCACCGTGTCCTCCTAACATGTTCCAACAATGTGATGGTTTACTTTCTTGTGTTAACATTGTGGTGGGTGACCCGGCTATAGGAAGCTTAAACATTGAAGGGGCAGATGCAGAGGGACCTCCACTGTACTGAACTACTGGAGGCTGCGGGAATGTGTGAAACACGGGGAGCAGCCCCCTGATTCTCAGATGCCACCTCTCCTCTAACACATCTGAGCCTGACTGAGGTGAAGCCAGTGCTCTTCCTTGATTTGTGCCAATCACCAAAGAGAAGGGTGTGAGGCTTTCATCTCAAGTAACCATAGAATAATTGTATAGGGGGAGGAGGAGAGAGTCAGTGAGTTCCTAGAGATATCCATGTGATATTCCATGTTAAAGAACAAGTCCCTCTAGAACCCCTGCACAGATGTAGCCCATGACAGTTCAGTGTCCAAGCGGGTTCCATAGTAAGGGAAACAGGGACTGTCTCTGACATGAACTGATTGGCCTGCTCTTTGATCACCTCCCCCTGAGGGAGGAGCAGCCTTACCAGGCCACAGAGGAAGACAATGCAGCCACTCCTGATGAGACCTGATAGACTAGGATCAGAAGGAAGGGGAGGAGGACCTCCTCTATCAGTGGATTGGTGGAGAGACATGGGTAGAGAAGAGGGAGAGAGAGTGGGATTGGGAAGGGAGGAGGGAGGGAGCTATATGTGGGAAACAACGTGAATAAACTGTAATTAATAAAAATATAAAGAAAAAAGGAAAAAAAGAACAAGTCCCAGGGTTAGGGAAGCTATTAAATATCTTACAAATACTTGGAATATGTTTGGTACTGCGCTACATAATTTCATCATAATTTATATAATTCTTATAAGCTGCCATGACAAGTATTTTTAATTAATTAATTTATTTTATTAATTGCAGTTTATTTACTTTGTACCCCAGCTGTAGCCCCCTCTCATCCCCTCCCAATTCCACCCTCCTCCCCTCTTCTTCTCCCATACCCCTCCCAAGTGTACTGATAAGGGCGACCCTTCTCCCCTTACCTTTGACTCTAGCCTATCAGGTCTCATCAGGACTGGCTGCATTGTCTTCCTCTGTGGCCTGGTAAGGCCCCCCTCAGGGGAACATGACAAATATTTTAATCACTAGTTTCTAAGTGAAAAAAGTTAAGGCTTGCCTTAGTTTCTGGGAAAGGTCACACAGCAAGTCAGTGGTGAAAGAGGCTTCTGAACTCAAAGTTGGGAGCCAGGACACTCCCAGGCAGCCTCAGAGACAGATCAGTGTGATAGGAAGGGTTGGGAGCCATGTTTCCTTGCGTGCCCAAAGAAGGACTAGTGAAGGCAATGGGCTCCCAAATGTGACAGGACATCTCCCTTCAGTAGGTGGCCGCCACAGTGCTTGTCACTCCTGCTAGGTAAGGACAGACTTGAAGCTGAGCAATTTAATGACTGTGTCTTAAAATGAGGAACATTTGTTTCTTGTCTATAGAGTCAAACAAACAAAAAACCCATTCATTTACAATACAGAAGGGCAGGGCCTAGGGATGCAGATGAGTTGACAGAGTACCTGCCTTTCATGCATGAAGCCCTGGGTTGAATCCTCACTACTACATACAACTGAGCATGGTAGCATGGGCCTATAATCCTAGCACTTGAGAGGCAGAAACAGGAGAATAAGAATTTCAAGATCATATTGAACTATACAGCAATTTGGATGCCAGTCTGGGCTACATGAGATCCTGTCTCCAAAAATGCAAAAACAAACAAACAAACAAACAAAACAGAAGAGAGGCAGTTGTGGAGTGGCAGTCTTATGATCCCAGCACCTGAAGGGCAGACCCAAGATTACAAGTTTGAGGACAGCATGGACTACACTGTAAATTGCAAGCCCACCTGAGTTACAGGATAACCTGGGCTTCAAAATGAGGCCCTGTCTAAAAATTAAACTTAAATTAAATGACATTTGAAAGTAATAAACTATAGAAGGAATGAGCATTCATGTTCCTCCTTCTCTTTTTATTCCCCCTTCTTAATCTAGAGTTCTTAGAGAGATAACAAAACAAGAATGTGTTGATGTATATTTTTGATTAAGGACTTAAAAAATATTATCTAAGGGGAAAAAATGAAAACAATTTCCCCCTATCTTTCTGCTACTTCTATTCCTTCAGATTTAGATGAAGCTCAAGACTTGGTTTCTGAGACCTGGGGGCTCTGGACACAAGTCTTTGAACTTCCTTTTGTTTATCCAGCCTTCATTCTGCTAGCCCTAAAACTCTAAGTTCAGGCTAGGTGCTTTATATTCTTTTATCAAGGATAATCTTCTAAAACTGTAAAAGTTAGGGAGCATACATTTCCAGTGTCCCAGTAAAAGGGAACATTAAAATTAGCTCTTGTTTCTCTTGGGAACGGATAATTAGCCTTAGGAAATAGTTGAGGAAATATTGGAAATAATAAATCAAAACAACTTGAGTCCAACTAAGATGCTAATTATTTAACAGAGACAATGGCATGCAAAGGTTCCACCTGCAAACCAGGACACTGAAATGTGTTTCTCTCCACAGGCAAAATTTCAGACAAGCAATTGGGGTAGAATTTAGCCCTCAATGAATTTATACAAATATCACTTATTTGAATCTTTAAAAACACTTCCCTCCTTATTAATAACACTTGCTGGACCTGGAAGACTTGTTCCTCCATTGTGACTCAGTCTGACATTAGAGACATTGGCTCCTCTCATGTAGAAAAATGGCTGGGGGTAGGGACCAGAGGGGACTTGGAGGTAGAGTGATAGACATAGGGAAGCTAAGCAGTGGGTTTTGAAGTGTAGCCCAGGGGGCTAGAGACATGGTTCAGTGGTTAAGAGCACTGTGTGCTCTTCCAAAAGTCCGGGGTTCACTTCCCAGCACCCACATGGCAGCTCACACCTGTCTGTACCACCAATTCCAAGGGATCTGACACCTTCACACGAATGCACATAAAATAAAAGTAAATAAATTATTAAAAAAATAAATAAGTGTAGTCTAGATTCAAGATATTAATAGTGTCAGGCATGGATTTAAGAGACAAAGAGAGGGTGACTGGTTAGATTGAGGTAGCCAGGTGATGATAATAAACCAAGACTCAAGAAGGGAAAGTGTGATGGTTATGCATACCTTTAATCCCAGCACTCAGGAGGCAGAGGCAGGTGGATCTTTGAGTTCAAGGCCAGCCTGGTCTACAGAGCAAGTTCCCAGAGAGCCAGGCCTACATGGAGAAAACCAGTCCCAAAAATACCAAAAATAACGACAAAAAAAAAAAAAAAAGAAGGAAGACAAATACATGAGACAGAAGCAGAAAAGGACTAGTAAATTTCCTTGGTGCAGGTCCATTAAAAGAGGGGAATTCTCTTAGAGGCATGAGCATTTTTCACCACTCTACGAAATTTTGTCATAAATCTTGACTCTTTCAAGCCTAACTCTTGCTCTAGTTAATAAGTGGTTTCATCTGTGTAGCCCTGTTTCAGGATGGGTTCTATGGTTGTCTGAATGAGAATGACACCTGTGTCTGAACTGTTTGATCCCCAGTTGGTGAACTGGGAAGAATTAGGAGATGTGGTCTTGTTGGAGCTGTGTCACTGGGCTTTGAGGTTTCAAAAGTCCATGCCATTTCCAATTAGTTCTCTCTCTGCCTCTTGCTGTGGATCAGATATAACCTCTCAGCTATTGCTCCAAGGGTCATGCCTGCCTGCTGCCATGCTTCCCACCATGACGGTCATTGACTCATCTTCTAAAACTGGAAAGCCTAATTAGCTTTTTCTTCTATAAGTTGCTGTGGTCATGGTGTCTCTTGGAAGCAGTAGAAAAGTACCTCAGACAGGCATTACGTTGGGCTAGATATTTCCTTACAAGTCTTCTCCTCCTTCAACCACTCCTGCACTTCCTCACCCTCCTTCTTTTCTCTTCTTTCTGCTTCTTACCTTCTTCTTCCTTATCTTCCACAATATATACCTGCCTCACTATTCAAACTCTTTCTGCTTATGAACCACACTTAGGAAACAGATAGTTTCTGATAGTGCAGGTGTCTGACACTGCCCAAACTTGTGATCTCAATTCCTATTGTGCTCATGTAGAAAACAAACAGATTAGCAGGGGCTGTCTCACTCTTTGGGTGCTTCAGTGGAGAGATGGCAGGAAAGTAGAAAGGTTGCCCTTTGTGGGATGTTTCTCAGTAACCCACACTGACGTGGTATTGCTGGAGAGCTAAGCTATGTGTCTCATGTTAGGGCACATTGTATGTGCTGCTCATGATGACCACGTGGAGGCCTTCAGCAAATACTTATTGCAGGTATTTCTAGGTTCCTACATTATTCAGTTGCTAAATTCAGAGATGTTTAAGGTACCTAGAACCAAGCCTGGCCAGCTTTACTAGTGATGAGCAGTAGACTATGAGAAAGGAAACAGATTTGATCCATAATTCTTCACTAACTTAGGTTTATGTCATCCACCAGCAACAAGCAGAGAACATCAGAAAATTTTCTGGTTTTTTGTTTTGTTTTGTTTCAGTACTGGGGATTGCACCAGGGTCTCACACATGCTAAGCAAATGTTCTACCACTAAGCTACACGCCAGCCCTCTTTTTCATTCATTCATTCATTCATGCATGCATGCATGCATTCATTCATTCATTCATTCATTCATGCATTCATGTATTTATTTATGTATTTAATAGCTCTACAGTGTTCTTTCTGCATGTAGGCCCGAAGGCCAGAAGAGGGCACCAGATCTCATTATAGATGGTTGTGAGCCACCATGTGGTTTCTGGGAATTGAACTCAGGACCTTTGGAAAAGCACCCAATGCTCTTATACTCTAAGCCATCTCTCCAGCCCCAGAAAAAAATTTGAATGTCAAGAAGATGGTCCAAGCACTGAGCGTAAGTCCACTCAGCTTCTGCTGTGTGGTTCCTATAGCTGGCCCCAAACATGGGCAAACTTTCTTCTGACACCATCTTCTAGAAGAGGCCAGCTCTCTATAACCTAATAGATTTTGTTCTCTTGAGTGTCTGATATGTTTTCATGATACATTACACACTCATCTGATGACATATTTATTGTTAGTATCCCTTCAATACAAAGTAAATATGGTAAGATTCAAGATTTTGTCATGGCTGTTTCATGCTTTGTGTTCTTCCTGGAAGATTAGTTATGAATGTGGCAAAAATAAGTACCTATAACTAAATTCAGCATGCTCTCTCTGGAGTCCTGAATAAATGGTTGTGTTTGTTTGTTTATTTTTGTTTGTTTGAGACAGGGTTTCTCTGTGTAGCATTGGCTGTCCTGACTTGCTTTGTAGACCAAGCTGGCCTCGAACTCACAGAGATCTGCCTGACTCTGCCTCCCTGAATGCTGGAATTCTAGGTGTGCACCCTGAATAAGTTTTAAGATGGCAAACGAATTTCTGTGACTGTGAACTGCTTCTCAAGAGCATTGAGGCTGGTCAATATTTGTGTGAGGCAAAGCAGGGAACTGGCCAGTCATCTGGGACATTTCTGCTACTTTATATCAGGTATCTGTCTTTTGCAACATCTCAAGCTTTCCAGGGTTATAAAGGTAAATTCCTTAATTTCATTTATTTATCATTTGTAGGCCAACATTGGTTATCGACTAAAAAGAAAATACATTGCTTTGTTTGGTTTTAAATTTTTTTAGATTTATTTATTTTATGTGTATGGGTGTTTTGCTTATGTGTGTGTGTGTGTGTGTGTGTGTGTGTGTGTGTGTGTGTGTGTGT
>NW_026596356.1:1695855-1736085 GCF_907164565.1 Psammomys obesus | reverse complement strand
TGTGTGTGTGTGTGTGTGTGTGTGTGTGTGTGTGTGTGTGTGTGTGTATGCCACATGCATGCTTGGTGTCTGTGGAGGTCAAAAGAAGACATATGATCCCCTGGAACTGGAGTTACAGATAAATGTGAGCCATCATGTGGGTGCTGGGAACCAAACCTGTGTCTTTTCCAAGAGCAACAAGTGCTCTTGACCACTGAGCCATTTCTCCAGCCCACTTTTTTTTGTTGTTTGATTGTTTTTAAATAAGTTTCTTAGCAAACTAAAAAGAGTAGACATGTTCTCCATTCCTAGCTGTGACACTGACAGTATTTTATCTTTTTGGTTAGGGAACAAAGTCATCTGACTTACTTTATAGGAATTATAAAGTAAGTGACACCTTCTCTCCTCTCCATCTTGTCTCACTGTGTCACCCATACCTCTGCCTTCACCTGTACATACACACACTCACCTGTACCTGATCTCTATAGTAGCATTCTTGCTGGTTCTGTTTCATTTCCTCAAACCTATCACTCAACAGGTACTTATTCTCTGTTCTCACATACAAGTTTGCATAACTAAAAGCTGATCTTGCTTACTTTCTACTTCCATGACATCAAGACCCAAAACCCAGTGTGGATGCAACTAGAGTTTATAGTGGAAGGATGGACCTTGGAGCCAGAATTGGAATTTGCTTTGGTCAAAAGAATGTGGTAAAAACAATCAAGCTAAGTCCTTGGGGGATGTCTGTCTTCTCTCTGAGACATCTGCATTTACCATAAGAATAAGGCCAGATCAGCCTGTAGGAGAGCCAGGTGGCATGTGGAGACAACCAAGTCATCTCCTAAGTGGGCCTCCCCAATAAGTCATTCCTAGGCAATGTGCCAAGGATGGGAGATGTGCAAACAAGCAGCCCTGGCCCAGATCAGTAGAACTGTCCTTCCACCCTGTAGACTCCTGAGAAATAAGAACTGGATGCTGCTTTAACTCACTAAATTTTGGTGTGATGTCTTGAGTGACATTAATGTTGCAAAAGATAGCTGATGTGGAGTGAGGGTTTTCAGGCACAGAGCAGAGATGGAACCTGCATGCCTAGGGTGGTATGGACCCCTGGGTAGAACAGAAATGTGGGGGGAAGATTCTCTGAGCCACAGTGATTTTTGTCTGGGGAAAAAAAGTTCCAATAGTATCTGTAGAACAATAGTATCTATAGAATGAACACTGGACAACAGGAAAAAAACGGTTTAGTGTGATCCCAAACAAACAGTTGCCTTCGGTTTCTAATAAAATACTTCAGGTAGAGCATACTGATCAACTCATTCTAGACACCATGATAGATTCTGGAAACACAAAACCCATAATGCAGGCATGCATGGGTGTATGTGTTATTTTTTTTTAACAAATCAGGTTAAATAAACAGCACAGAACACTAGGGATGAGTGAAAACAAAGCTGATAAACACTAAAAAATGGCTATTTGACTATTGGCTTCTCACCTTTATGATGAAAGAAACCACAATAAATATAATTTATACAGTATTTCTAGTTTTATTTAATCATCAGGCATTCCTTTTGTAGAGAAAAATTAAGTATTTAAAGAAAGCTATGGTAGGAGAGGGCTGTAAAAAGCCCTTTTGTTTGTCTTGGGGTTTGCAGTTGCCATCAAGGGGATAAAGTGAACTTGTAACTCTAGTAAGATGACTCTGGTGGCAGTATAAGTCAGAGTCCTGGGATAGGAATAGATGGGGCCGGGGGTGTCAGTGTCAGGGATGAGGGTCTGGGAGACCAGCAGTGCAAGTAGAATGAAGGCATTTGAGAAACATGAGAAGAAGAAACATGTTACTGAAATGAGGACAGGCCAATCGAGAACCACAGAAGTGAGTTAGGTGCAAAGCAGAGATGTTTTGTTGTTTAACAGCCAATGAAGAGGACCTGGAGCAGTAGCTGAGTCAATAGAGTGCTTGCCTAGCATGCACTAATTCCTGCACTGCATGAAACCAGACACTAGAGGCAAATAGAGGTAGGGGGATCAGAAGTTCAAGGCCATTCTCAGACACACAGCTAGCTTAAGACCATCGTCGGCTACATAAGACCCTATCTCAAAAATAAAATAGTAAATTAAGAAAAGGCAGGAGAATGAATTTGACTTTTCTTAGAGTCTAAATAAGTCAATCTTTTGTAAGATGGAATCATTGTCTTCAGACTATGATCCACATTGAGATCAGAAATTTCTAGCATAGACATCTAACTCTCAGGGCAGAAGGCTCCAAGCTCATATGCCTCCTTGACCACCCTTGACATTGTTTTGCTGGCTCTATTCATTACCTTCTATCTGCTCTCATACCTTTGCTGTTGCCAGGCTGTCATGTACCCTGTGTCTAGAGTGACCTTTTTCAATCCTCTGTTTAAGCCATGTAACTCCTATACTGATCAGTGCTCAGCCCTGCTTTGGAATGATGTGAGGGTCTGGCATATGTACATGCCCAGGATTGGTTTGGATGTTGCCCTTGTTGTTTCTTTAGTTGTATGAGCTTGGGCAAACTGTCCTCTCATAGTCTTGTTTTTGTTTTTGGTTTTTTTTGATATATAGAATGGGGTGAGGGACCATACCTTACTTACGATACCTTGTTGTCAATTAGATGATAATTGTCATTAAGATACCTATGTCACTTGGAGACTACCTATAATGTAATGTCAATAAATATCAGCTACCTCTTACATTACTCTCGTTTGTTCAGCTGACAAATGGGAGCTTTTAGCATGGGAGCCCAGATCTCCTCTGTTTCTTATCCCCTTCTTTCCATAGCATCCTTCTTGGCTTGAGATCTACAGAATAATTTGCTCCATGAACACATGAATCCCCATTCTACCACTGTGTTGCTGCCATGCGCCTTTATTTGCTTAGGATTGCCTTAACCCCAGTCTCCATCTAATGAGCTCTTTTCTGTGATTAAAACTGATTCTGAGGGTTACTTTCTACTTTTGCAGTTCCACCCCTCTCCATGGCAACCTTGACCCTATGACCTAACATGTTTCTGTGACACCTTATATGTCCCTCCGTCAGAGAAATCCTCACTCTGGATTGTTAACTTCTGTGTATAGATTGTTTCTCTGCTTTATCATAAGTGGTTCTGAGAACAAAGATCATAGCCAGTGTTCTTTCTCTAATGCCTAGCACAAGTCCAAAATGTATCTGGAATTTAGTTAGACATTTTGTTGAAGCTATAAACAAATAGGTGAGAGAGAATGAATGAATACCAACTGGGACAAAAAGCTACGAGGTGACATGATTTGAGACTGTTTGCTGATACTCATAGTACCTAGAAACAGCCTCACAAAACCCAGAACAGACGAAGTACTATGTACATAGACCTTTCTGGACTTTTGGGAATATATGTCCTGTGTTGCTGTGTGAATGCAACAACAGTGGATGTGTGCACACATGCACACACACACATAATCACCCTTATGATTGCCTACATTTCTGCCCTCAGACAGACCTCCAGTCTCCTCCCGTAGAGTTAACACATATGTTACAAATTAGTTATGGTCCTCTCAATGTTTTGCTCTACACGTCAAGAACCAATGGACCTTGAGAGTTGCCTCACAGACATGGTTTCTTCCGTGTTCAGTGAGTGGGGTATTTGTTTAGTTGTTTGTTTTGTTTGTAGTGGGTTTGAATACAGCACGCAATTATCTACTTGGAATGTATTTCAGAGGCATTCAGATATTCAGCAGGCTTCTTGGAAATATGATCTAACAAAAGATATGAGCTATTTAACACAGCAGGGTGAGGCTACACCCATGCTTCCTTGCAATAAAAAGAGCTGGGCTACAGAAAAAAAAATAAAATCTGTGATAATGGCTTGTTTTGACTGCCCTGAGAATTCTTCTTCAAAAGCTTCTTACAAGTTGAAAGGAGGTCAATACTTTTATCCACTCAAGAATGCAGCCTGTGGACTTTCAAAAAGCCTTCAGCTGGATAAATTCTAGGTGCTGGAGGTTGTGGTGCTGTGTGATAAACTGGCAAGCACAAAAGGCAAAGTTTTATTTTAACAATGGTCTTAGCACATTGGGAATGACTTTAAAGTTCAAGTCACTCATTTCTATTCTAAATCGTGTATGCGTGGGAAAGAGGTAAGGATGGAGAGGGGGAGAGACAGTTAAGATTTTATGAATTTCACTTAATCTCAAAACATTCCCGGGATTGGAGACCCATATGAAAAAAACAACTCATTTGGAAAAACAACTCAAAATAAAAGTGAAGGCTTTAAAACAGCAGGATAGGGAATGATTTGGTAAAAAAAAGTAACCTTAGCTGTTTTTCAGGACTTGGCCTTTAGTAGTCATCTGAGAGATATCTGAAAGGAGAGGATCATTTTAACTAACATGCATTAGAATTCACTTGTATCTTGAGATACAAGATTGAATTTACCAAAGTAGTTGTTATCATCTATTCCTTAAAGGTTTCCCAAAGAAATGTTCTGTGACAGAATGTCTGAATGAAACCCTGTGGCCTGAGCCCTGAGCCCTTGCTGACCCAGTTTGCCTGCACACAGGTGCTGACTTCATCATTTAGGATTTGAGTAAAAGCTGTGCAACTGGCCAAGAATATAGGAATAGCAGGATCTTCTAGAAAGACAAGTTCAGATAATTAGTAGCAAATGGGTAGGTAGAATTCCAAAATGGTCCCTGGGATAGTTAATTTGACAGTCAGCCTGATGGGATTTAAAATCAAAACGGAAGGCTGGAGAGATAGCTCAGAGGTTAAAGGCACTGGCTGATCTGGCAGAGGATCTGAGTTCTTTTCTCAGCACCTGCATGGCAGCTCACAGCCTTCTGTAAACTCCAGTTCCAGGGCATCTGGCTGTCGTCTGACTTCTTTAGCATCAGGCATACCTGTGGTGCACATTCATACATGCAGGGAAAACATTTACATACAGAAAATAAATAGTAAAATAACAATTTATGTCAAAATGGATCAAAATGGAGACAATTTTCTGGGTATGTCAGTGAGGACATTCTAGATTGAGTTCATAGAAGGACCTACTCTCAAGTGGGCAGCACCGTTTTGTGGGCTGAGAGTCCTGGACTGTATAAGAAGGAGAAAGCAACCACTGGAGGATATAGCTCAGTGGTAGAGTTCAATCCAGCCCTTGGAGAGGGAGGAAAGGAGGAGAGGAAAGAGAGATTGATTGATTTGCTGCTCTGTACTTGCTGACTGTGAATACACTATAACCAGCTACTCACTGCCCCTGTCCCAGCCATGATGGATGATAAACCCTACCTCCAACTATAAAGCCAGAATAAACCCTTTCTTCCCAAAGCTGCTGTTCTCAGGTATTTTGTTGCTGCTATGAGGCAAGTAACTAATGTAGCTCCCAGGTTCCCTTGTCCTGTGCATACTCCATACAACTTTCTCCCCAGCACACGGGCAGGAGCTGGGCTTATGAGAGGGTGCATGCTGTGATCATATGATCTTGTAAGACAGAGCTCAGGGGTTCTGCAATTAATAAGGCTCCAAATCAGTGGACTCAGTTAATCAAGAGGATGACTCTGATAGGCCTGGTATGATCAGATACAAGTTCTTAGAAGAGGCATTAGGTACCTCTTGAAGAAACAGTGGCCTCTCAAAGGTCTGCCTGTGGAGCCAGAGCTGGAGGACGCTCCTGTTGTACAGAATTAGAAAGCCGACATGGCACAGTTACTACCACAGTCCAGCAAAACTCACCACCACCACCACCGTCACCACCACCACCATCACTGTCACCATCACTGTCACTATCATCACTGTCACCACCATCACTGTCACCATCACTGTCACCACCATCACCACTGTCACCACCACCACTGTTGTTACCACCACCAAAAACAACAACAATAAAATAACAGGCACACCATAAAATGCGCACAAGGCAGGGGAATAAGCTAGCGTGTAACTATCACTCTAAGTCTGGCCTTGTCTGAAAATAATGGGTCATGTGCTGCTTAGTTTCTGTCAACTGAACACAAGCTAGAGTTACCAGCAAAGAGGGACCTCTGTTGAGGAGTCATGTCCTTTCGATTAGACTATTGACAACTCTATGGGGCATTTTCTTGACTGATGGCTGGTGAGGGATGGTCAAGCCCACTGTGGGTGGCACAAGCCCTGGGCAGGTGGTCTTGGGCTATATAAGAAAGTAGGTTGATGAAGCCATGAGGAGCAAATCAGTAAGCGGTGTGCCTCCGTGGTTTCTGTCTCTGCTCCTGCTTGAGCTCCTGCCCTGACTTTTCTTACTAGTTGACTGTGAACACAATGTGTGAGTCAAATAAACCCTTTCCTTCCCAACTCGCTTTATCACAGCAATGGAGAAACAGGCTAGAACAGGTCAGGCCAGAGGACCACTCATCACAAGGCTGTGACTGTTTGCAGGGTCCCCTGTCCTTAATCTAAGTTCTTCATGTCCTCTAGGAACAATTTCTTTGGCCTTCTCCCTCCAAGCTAGGTCCTTGTTCTACACTCCATGAATACTCCACGAATATATCAGGATCCTTGTAATGGTCTGGTAGAAGAAGAAGTTGAACATAAATAAAATACGTACGGTTGAGCACGTTAAATGCTCACATGTGTATCTGTATATGCACATGTAAACATATATATTTATTTAAGTTATAACTGTATATAGATACTTTAGGAGGAACAGCAGTTAATATTGGTTCAAGTCACTTTGCAAAAGGCCTTTTCTCTATAAAATTGGATATGTTTTCTGTTGCTAACAAATGGTGAACAGTAACAAGAAAGTACTATAGGGTGGAGTACTGTGATCTATGCTGAGTTGTGTAAAGGCCTGTGTGACAGTCATGGGGATCTAGAAGCCAGAGAAGCAATGAGGAAACTGGCCCAGGATGCAGACATGTCCATCTAACAGCGGGAGGCAATGAGGGCTGGCTGGGCTTCAAATAGCTATTGCTGACCCAGAGCTGCAGAGGTGACAAGGCACATGAGTAGCAACTCCGAAAACACAGGCGTCCACTGTCTGTGGAGTGAGACTGAGGATGTGAGTTGGGAAAGCAAGAGCTGCAGTGTCAGGAACTCGGTTGCACTCTAGCTAGAGGGATGGGGGGACCTCAAAGTCTGCAGAGCTCAGAGTACCCCGGGAACAGAAAAAGTTCAGGGACCCAGCTCTACAGACCCAGGTGGCCTGCCTGTGACCCTGTGTGAAAGTTCAGGTACAGTCTAGCTCCGAAAATATTAGTACCCACATCATGTTCTTAAATATCCCAGCCTCTAGAAAATGGCTAAGTAAACTAAGTAAATGTCCATTCTTTATAAATTATGTCATGTGGTTCAGTTATAGCGACAGAAAACAAATGAAGAGGTAAGTGCTTGGGAAAAATTTTCAGGTCACATGTGTTTCCAAACTATTCTTGGGTTTTCTATCATAACAGATGTCACGCCAGTCAATTAATGACCTAAGCCCTAAACCTTCTCATTTATCTTTTACTTTCAGTTATCAAACCATGTGGATTTCAATTCTGAATAGCTTTCAATCTACCAGCTCTTTTCTGTTCTGTGACATTTCACGCTGAGTTGTCATTTGCTTAAATTATTTCAGAATTCTGCACTGGCCTCTCTTCTCTGGCCGTAGTCTCTTGCTTTATATCATTTCCCTGTTAAGAATAAGTCAGCGGTTTCTCTAGTCATGTTCAACCTCCTTGGTGTAACACACGATATTTCATCATCTGTAGTTAGTGCCTGGGATAGTATCTCTCTTACAATCAGTGTTTGTCAGTAAATAAAGTGAAGAAATGAATGGATGGGGTGACTGTTGGCCTCAGCACAGGCATGATTAGAACTCCTTAGCTTCCTTTCCCTGTATTCCCTAGCCCTGCACAGTTTCCTCTGAGCCAGATTGATATGGACATGTTTATAGCTCATGCTATCACTTGAAGTGTCCTTAATGTTCAGTTCACTTAGAGAGATCTTCCCCATTTACTTTTTCTTTTTTTCCATTGAGACAAGGTCTCATGTAGATCCAGTTAACATTAAAGTTACCATGTGCCTGAGGCTATCCTTAAACTGCTGATCCTCCTGCCTCCACCTCATGCTAGGGATGCAGCCCAGGTTTTCATGCATATAATGACCCAGAGGTTCTTAAAAGGATTATATTAAGATGCTCGAAAAGCAAAGTTGACCCCCAGTTTATGTTATTTCCCTGCTAGAGTTTCCCGAATTTGAAGTCATACAACTACACGAATTTGAAGTCACACAACTTCCTATTTTCAGTGATGATTTTTTAGAATACAAAATATCGGCAGTAACCTTGTTTTTCTTACTGTTTCAATGAATAGACTCATGCACAGGAAGATCGGAGCTAGTAGTAGTTACTTTGACAGCCTAGAACTGACACTAATGGGTCACAAGATGGGACAAATTCCTGAACGCCACCAATCCCAGACAGCACACAATTGCAATGTGCGGCAGTGCCCAGTCCTGAGGTTCGGTTGTCACAGTTTTTAGTTTCAGACTGTTGCTTGTTACATTGGCAGCAGCTCTCTGTTCCCAGAGGCCTTGGTGTAGCCCACACCAGCCTGCCATTCTCCCTAGAAAGAGCTGGGACCACAGGGCTCTATTAAAGTCTATCAGGAGAGAACCTGCAAGCTGCCTCTCAGACTGTAGACCTAGCCCTTCATGAGATCTTTAGAAACTCCCTGAGAAAGAAATGCCACTTTCTTGAAGTGAAATTCTGTTGGGACACTGGGCCCCTGTCAAGTTGCTTGCACCTCATACACACATACACACAGTTCTCACTCATCACTTGATCACATCCTTTTTTTTGGGGCGGGGGGTTAAATAGCCTTGGCTGTACTGGACTCACTTTGTAGAGCTGGCTGGCCTCCAACTCACAGCGATCTGCCTGTCTCTGCCTCCCTGAGTGCTGGGATTAAAGGTGTGCACCACCACACCTGGCTTTCAAAAAAAAATTTTTTTTTATCACACTTTCTAACTGCAGGGAGTCCACCTCCCTCTAAGTGTGACAGGCCCTAGAAGATGTGGTAGAGGAATCCCCTTACTTGTGTTTAACAGAGTTCGGATCTTCTTTTCTTCTTCAGCTTCTTGAAGTATCTTTTCAGCCAGGGCCTTCTCGTCTGACTCAACGCAGATGTCGGCCTCTCGGAGGTATTCCAGGTAGTCTATCTCCTGCTGGGCACGCTCCACTCTCAGGGCAAGGTTATCCACGGCACTCTTATACTCGCTTGTGTGGGTCAGACACCTCCCCAGCATGAAAGAAATGTTTTTTGAGAATTCCCGGAAGTCTTGAATGTATGCTCTTGTTGTTTCTGTACATTTTTCCAGTCTTTGCTTCAAACAGACAATAAATTACCAAAGTTACCAAATTAAATTATTTCAATTATTCAAGTACTATAAATATCTATCGTTCATAGAAAAGGATTCTTAGATAACTATAAATAATCAGAAGGGGGAAAATAGCCCATAATCCTAAATTGGTAAGTATTCCTGACATTTTGGTATACTAGTTTTTAAGTTTTCCAATGTATTTTGTAATATATATATATATATATTTACATGTCATTTTCCCAAATATTTGTTTATTTTAACCTGTTATATTATAAACATTTAAATATCATTATTTTATATTATAAATATATTACTATATTATATATTATTATATTATTGTAGCACACACTACAATTTTTTGTGTTGACTATATATTTTTTTATTTTAAATTATACTTTATTTACTTTGTATGCCCCCTCTAGTTCCTTTCCTCCTCCACTCTCAATCCCTCCCTTCCTCCCCCTTCTCCACACACTCCCCTCCCCAAGTCCACTGGTAAGGGAGGGTTCCTTTTCCTTGCTTCTGATCCTAGTCTGTTAGGTCTCATCAGGAGTGGCTGCATTGTCTTCCTCTGTGGCCTGGTAAGGCTGCTCCCCCCTCAGGGGGAGGTGATCAAAGAGCAGGCCAATCAGTTCATGTGTTGACTATATTTTTAAATTAACAAATGAAACTCCTATTTTAATTGTTATATATGTGATATTTTGATGTGGAATGGTTAAAGAAAGCAAATTAACATATGTGTTTATTTTGCATATTTACTTCTGAGGTGACAAAAATCTATTCTCTTAATTTCTAGGTATGCAGTATACTGATATTATCTATAGTAGTTATAGGTTCAATAGAGCTCTTGAACTTATTCTTTCTTCCATGTGTGTATGTGCACACATGGAGGCCACAAAGCGGTATCAGGTGTCTTCCACAATTTTTTCAACCTCTTATGTTTTGAGGCAGTGTCTCTCATTGAATCTGAAGCTCACTGACTGCCTAGACTGGCCAGAAAGCCCCAGAGACTTGCTTGCATTGGCCTCTGCAGCACTAGGCCTACAGATGGACATCAGCACACCTTGCTTTTGTAAGGGCTGGGAATCTGAACACAGGCCCTCATACTGGGCAGTGCACTTTACTGTCTGAGCCATCTCCCTACATCCAGAACTTATTCTAATTAAAATGCTGTATTCTTTGACCACTAGCCCCTCATTCCTTATACTATCAGTTCATTGTTTTCAGATTAAATGTATAGTGAAATCATTCATTCAGTGTTTGTTTTCTTGTGGCTAGCTTATTTAACTTAGAATAAAATCTTACAAGTTAAAAAAAAATCTTACAAGTTCATTTACAGTGTTGTGTATGACCTCCATACATAAAGGCTGAACAACACGATTGTATATATGTACATATTATGTATCCATATGTAACATAATTTTAATAAGATGCAGCTTTTAATTAAATTGAAATCCCATTGTTTGTTTCATTAAACATCTTTTTTTTTTCATTAAACACCTTTAAATGCACATTTAGTTTTCAAAATTTTCATTCAATGTTAAGGAAAAATAACTGTGTATTTACATTTTTATGTCCTTAAGTTATTTTCTTAGGCTAGATTTCCAGAAATAATTTCTATTCTCTTACATCTGGCATAGAGCTAAGGATACAGTAATACTCATGAATATTTGGTGAGTGGAAGAATAAATGAGTGGAAATGGGATTACTGGATCACAGAGTTGATAGTTAAAGTTCACTTAGCAACGATAACCAAAACCTTCTTCCCAAATACATAACTTTTTACTCATAATAGTGTAGGGCACTTCCACTTGGAAGAGAAGAAAATAGAGACAGGAAAAGTGGCAGGGAGGAGGGGAGAGAGAGAGAGAAAGAGAGAGAGAGAGAGGAGAGAGAGAGAGAGAGAATAGTATTAATAACTCCAAGGTCTCTATTCCACATACCCCTCTCAGGACAGGCCCTGTATTCCTGGGTTGCTAAGCCTCTGTATTGGCCACCAGTGCCTGCCACCTGGGACTTGGCTTTGCCAGCAGGTAAGAACCTAGAGTCCAGGGAAGAACATATCTTTATCTTCTGTTGAACACATCTACAGAGCATATCCGGATCATCCAAATCCATAGTCAGGGCTGTGAAAGCCTTACTTTGTATGTGATTCCCTAGTCTACAGACAAACGCTCACAGTACCAAAGGACAGTGCATCGGAGTTGAGCTGCTGCTGAAGTCTGAGCACATTTTGGCATTTTAAGCAGGTGAGGTTGGCAATGTGTCCAGAAAGAGCCCAAGGAGAGCAGTAAGAGGCCAGGGGTCTGGGAATGCTTTATCCTCAGCTTCCAAACTGCTGGATGGACAATGTGAGAAAATGCACGTGGATTGCTCGGTGGTCTTATTTTACTGATACTATAACTAGAAGACCCCATCATTTGGACTTTCAGATTTTTCAGGAAAACACAGAAAATAAATGTTTGAGATAAGAGGGTCCTTGAAGGAAGATGCATAATATGCCAATTTAAGTTTCACAAGAGCCATGCATTCCAAGGTGAAAGGTTGCATTTGTTGCATTTGGAAACCTGACTGGCCTATAAAAGTATTGAATTTTGTTTATTTGTTTGTGTTTTGAGAAAGGGTCCTATGTAGTCTAAACTGGCCTCAAACTTTCTATGTAGCCAAAGATAACTCTGAAGCCCTTTGCCCATCTGCCTCCTTCTCCCTAGTGATGATATTACAGGTACATCCCAACAACCTCTCTTATGCAGTGCTGGGCATTAAACCCATGGCTCTTTGCATACTAGGTTAGCACTCTACCAACTGAGCTGTAACCCAAGGCTTTGCCTATTCTAATGAGGTAGAAGCTCAAACACTCTTGCTCTGCTTAACACTGCTGAAAAATCTCATTTCTAAACTCAAGTCCAGTTAGGATTAAAAAGCAAAAATCTACAATGAGCCTCTGTGTATACTAACATATTTATAGTCACTTAATAGTTAATCATAAGAAGGAAAAACAAAAGCTGGAATCAATTAGCATCCCAATACAGTGAAAGATGAAAATGTGACTACAGTTTTAATTTCATACTTTGAAGATTAAACTATTGGGTTTTAAATGTTCAACAAGTTGGAAATTACTTAGTGAGTCAGACTATGTTCTGAGTATGGATTAGTGACCCAACATAAAATATTCCCCAATTTCTCAGTGCTGAAATCTCTTTGTTAAATCTTCAGAATGTTATTTGAAATTAAACTCTATCACAATGTCCATTTTATACGTGAGAAAAAAAACCCAGGGTGAAGTATAAAGTGATGCCATGCTCAAGGTCTCGCGATGGAGCAGTCTGGACTAAAGGTGGTACCCTTTGTTTCGAGGCTATGCATGTCTATAAATGTAATCTTAGCAGTAATTCATTCTGTATCTGGAAGACATGCATCCTAGCTGACAGGAGAGTGGGGGCACAACAGAGTGACTTCTGAGAGGCATACTCCGGGTGAAGGGAACACACGTCACCTACCTCCAAGACTTGGAAGCGCTGGTAGATGTAGTGTACCATGGCTGGGTCCTGGGCATGTTGCAGTGGGGGCAGAAAGGCTGCGAGGATGAGAACCACTGAAGCAGAAGCTCCCCGAAGCGCCACCATCATCCTGCCCACTCCCCAGGAGCTCTGGTTCTCTAAAGAGACTCAAAGGTTCAGGTGGTGAGCTCTGCTTTTCTGTCTGCTGCTGTGGCAATTCCTTGGAAAACAGCGCTTAGCACAGCCAGAGAGAACAAAAGTCCGCTTGTTATTCTACCCAGTGCATGATCTCAGTTTCAAGCTGGTGATCAAGTCCAGCTGTTGGCAAGCCGGTCCCTGGAGGCCTTGCTTGCTCACTTGGTGTAGAGCTCTCACCGGGCGCAGCATCTGCTGCCCTCAGCTTGGACATGCACAGACTCTCCAGGCTAGTGACTGCCTAATGCTTCCAGGTCTAGAGTGTATGGACTGGGATAGGGGTGGGGAGGTCTTCCCTCTCCTCCCTTCCCCTCCCCCAGCTCTTTTACTTTTGTTTCCTCCTCCCTAGTAGACTGCGCAGCCCAATCATAGGCCTAGCTCAACACGGGCCACCCCCGAGTTCTCAGTGTTGGAATTTCAGTTCCGTTTCTGGCAGAAATTCCTAGGATCCTTTTCCAAAAAGTTCTGTTAGGAGACCCCACCTCTCTTTCCAGACTTCTCTTGCATTCTTGTAGCTCTTAAAGCTACATAGCAAGGAAATGTGAACACTGATCTATACCATCTCAGAACAGTGTACAGGGCTGCATGGCTCTGTGCTCAGAGAGGTGCAGTAGCCACAGGCCTGGCTACCCAGGCCGACAGCTGAGAATTGTCTGGATTGAGCTTTGAAGCACGTCTTTCTATTTTTAGATTTATTTTTTTTAACTTATGTGTGTGTGTATACATGTGAGTGTGGGTGAACCCCAGTCCTCTGCAAGAGCAGCAAGTGCTCTTAACTGCTGAGCCATCTCTCCAGCCCCAGAAGAAACTCCTTAGGAAGAGAATGAATGATTGACACATGGTACTTGGAAATGTAATTCCTTTGTGGGGAAGTTCTAGAGTTTCCTCAATTACCAGTGTTAGGATTCCCATTAGCACCATCCTATAAACAGAACCCTTAGTCCAGCTGAAGATAAATCACACTGCTAGAGCAAAGCCACAAAACTTTCCAAGTTTATGTTTTCTGTGCTGATGTCTTCCTGTCTTTGCTCCTGTCTCCATAGTGAGGCCCAGAATTCCACCTCCATGTTTTTTTGTTTTGTTTTTTGTTTTTTGTTTGTTTGTTTTGTTTTTGTTGTTGTTGTTTTGCTTTGCTTTTTTAATGAATTCTTTTAAAAAACAGGGAATGTTGGAACATCTACGGGGTATGGAAGTTCCCTTGACTGAGTGTCAGAAGGCCTGAGCTTTCATCTGGTCCATACATAAGAAGCAAAAGCCTAAAATCTGAGAATTTTCCAGGGGTAGCTCTTGAATATTTCTGTTCCCAATAGATGGTCTTCTGTACTCTTCTTTGATATGATTTTGGTCCTTAACAGATTTTTCCCTACATCCCTCCTAAAGCTCCAAGCAACATCTTTATTCTAAAGAACAATTGCTCCCATTTCAGAAAACCATCTTTGAACTCCTCCCAAAATTAGCTGAACTTCAGCTGATTTCTCTTACATCCTTATTTAAAAAAACAAAAACAAAAACAAAACAACAACAAAAAACCTAACACAGCCTTATTTAAAAACACAATGACAACAAAAAAACCCAATTGCTTTTTTAGTGCATCTCTTAGATAGCCTCAGAGAAGTTCCCCCTATGTTCCCCCTCTCAGTGATGGCTTTTTTTTTTAATTATACTTTATTTACTTTGTATTCCCCCTCTAGTTCCCTCCCTCCTCCCCTCCCAATCCCTCGCTTCCTCCCTTTTCTCCACACACTCCCCTCCCCAAGTCCATCAGTAGGGGAGGGTTTCTTTTCCTTCCTTCTGATCCTAGTCTGTTAGGTCTCATCAGGAGTGGCTGCATTGTCTTCCTCTGTGGCCTGGTAAGGCTGCTCCCCCCTCAGGGAGAGTGATCAAAGAGCAGGCCAATCAGTTCATGTCAGAAGCAGTCCCTGTTCCCATTACTATGGACCCACTTGAACACTGAACTTCCATGGGCTACATCTGTGTAGGGGTTCTAGGTTATCTCCATGCATGGTACTTGGTTGGAGTATGAGTCTCAGGAAAGACCCCTGCGCTCAAATTTTTTGGTTCTGTTGCTCTTCTTGTGGACCTCCTGTCCTCTCCAGCTCTTACTATTATTTCCCACTTCTTTCATAAGATTCCCTGCATTCTGCCCAAAGTTTGGCCATAAGTCTCAACATCTGCTTTGATAGTCTGCAGGGCAGAGCTTTTCAAAGGCCCTCTGTGGGAGGCTCCTAACTAGTTTCCTGTTTTCTTCTTCTGGTGTCCATCCTCTTTGGAGGGGGGATTGAGCATTTTAGCCAGAGTCCTCCCTTTTGATTAGTTTCTTTAGGTGTACAGATTTTAGTAGGTTTATCCTATATTATATGTCTATATGAGTGAGTATATACCGTGTGTGTCTTTCTGCTTCTGGGATAGCTCACTCAGGATGATCCTTTCCAGATCACACCAGTTACCTGCAAATTTCATAATTTCCTTGTTTTTAATTGCTGAGTAGTATTCCATTGTGTAGATGTACCACAATTTCTGTATCCATTCTTCAGTTGAGGGACATCTGGGTTGTTTCCAGCTTCTGGCTATTACAAATAAAGCTGCTACAAACATGGTTGAGCAAATGTCCTTATTGTGTTGTTGAGCCCCTTTTGTATATATGCCTAGGAGTGGTATAGCTGGATCTTGAGGAAGCGCTATTCCTAGTTGTCTGAGAAAGCGTCAGATTGATTTCCAGAGTGGTTGTACAAGTTTACATTCCCACCAGCAGTGGAGAAGGGTTCCCCTTTCTCCACAACCTCTCCAGCATGTGTTGTCACTTGAGGTTTTGATCTTGGCCCTTCTGATGGGTGTAAGGTGAAATCTCAGGGTCATTTTGATTTGCATTTCCCTGATGGCTAATGACGTTGAGCATTTCTTTAAGTGTTTTTCTGCCATGTGGTATTCCTCTATTGAGAATTTTCTGTTTAGCTCTGTTCCCCATTTTAAAATTGGATTACTTTATTTGTTGCTTTTCAGCTTGTTTAGTTCTTTATATATACTGGATATTAGCCCTCTGTCAGATATAGGGTTGGTGAAGATTTTTTCCCACTCTGTAGGCAGTCGTTTTGTTTTGAGGACGGTGTCGTTTGCTTTAACAAAGCTTTTCAGTTTCATGAGGTCCCATTTATTGATTGTTGCTCTTAGAGCCTGTGCTGTTGGTGTTCTGTTCAGGAAGTTGTCTCCTGTACCAATGAGTTCTAGGGTCTTCCCCACTTTTTCTTCTAACTGATTTAATGTGTCTGGTTTTATGTTGAGGTCTTTGATCCACTTGGACTTTAGTTTTGTGCAGGGTGATAAGTATGGATCTATTTGCATTTTTCTACATGTAGACATCCAGTTAGACCAGCACCATTTGTTGAAGATGCTGTCTTTTTTTCCATTGAATGGTTTTGGCATCTTTGTCAAAAATCAGGTGTCCATAAGTGTGTGGGTTTATTTCTGGGTCTTCTATTCGGTTCCATTGATCCACCAGTCTGTTTCTATGCTAGTACCATGCAGTTTTTATTACTGTTGCTCTATAGTACAGCTTGAGATCAGGGATGGAGATACCTCCAGAAGATCATTTATTGTGGAGCATTGTTTTAGGAATTCTGGGTTTCTTGTTATTCCATATGGAGTTGAGAATTTTTCTTTCAAGGTCTGTAAAGAATTGCATTGAATCTGTAGATTGCTTTTGGTAAGATGGCCATTTTTACTATGTTAATCCTGCCAAGCCATGAGCATGGTAGATCTTTCCATCTTCTGATATCTTCTTCTAATTCTTTCTTCAGAGACTTGAAATTTTTTTTCATACAAGTCTTTGACTTGCTTGGTTAGGGTTACACCAAGGTACTTTATGTCTTTTCTGGCTATTGTGAAGGGTGTTCTTTCCTCAATTTCTTTCTCAGCCCTTTTTTCTTTTGTATACAGGAGGGCTACTGATTTTTTTGAGTTAATTTTGTATCCGGCCACTTTGCTGATAGTGGTAGGAGTTCCCTGGTAGAAATTTTGGGGCCACTCAGGTATACTATCATATCATTTGCAAATAGTAATAATTTGACTTCTTCCTTTCCGATTTGTATCCCCTTGATCTCCTTCAATTGTCTTATTGCTCTAGCAAGGACTTCCAGAACTATGTTGAAGAGATATGGAGAAAGTGGGCAGCCTTGCCTTGTCCCTGACTTCAGTGGGATTGCTTTAAGTTTCTCTCCGTTTAGTTTGATGTTGGTTATAGGCTTGCTGTATATTGCCTTTACTATGTTTAGATATATGCCTTATATCCCTGATCTCTCCAAGACTTTAAACATGAATGGATGTTGGATTTTGTCAAATGCTTTTTCAGCATCTAAGGAGATTATCATGTGGTTTTTTTTCTTTCAGTTTTAATATGGTGGATCACATTGATGGATTTCCATATATTGAGCCACCCCTGCATACCTGGGATGAAGCCTACGTGGTCATAGTGGATGATATCTTTGATGTATTCTTGTATTTGGTTTGCAAGTATTTTGCTGAGTGTTTTTGCATCAATGTTCATAAGGGAGATTAGCCTGAAATTCTCTTTTTTTTGTTGGGTCTTTGTGAGGTTTAGGTACCAAGGTGATTGTGGCTTTGAGTTTGGTAGTGTTCCTTCCATTTCTATTTTGTGGAATAGTTTGAAGAGAATTGGAGTTAGCTCTTCATTGACAGTCTGGTAGAATTCTGTGCTGAAACCATCTGGTCCTGGGCTTTTTTTTGGATGGGAGACTTTTGATGACTCTTTCTATTTCCTTAGGGGATATAGGACTATTTAATTGATTTACTTGGTCTTGATTCAGCTTTGGTAAATGGAATCAATCAAGAAAATTGTCCATTTCATTTAGATTTTCAAATTTTGTGGCATATAGACTTTTGAAGTAAGTCCTAATGATTGTTTGGATTTCCTCTGTGTCTGTTGTTATGTCCCCCTCTTCATTTCTGATTTTGTTGATTTGGATAGTGTCTCTTTGCTGTTTAGTTAGTTTGGCTAAGGGTTTGTCTATCTTGTTGATTTTCTCAAAGAACCAGCTCTTGGTTTCATTGATTCTTTGAATTGTTTTATTTGTTTCTAATTGATTGATTTCAGCCCTGAGTTTGATTATTTCCAGCCGTCTACTCCTCCTTGGTGTGTCTACTTCTTTTTTTTCTAGGCCTTTTAGGTGAGCCATTAAATCACTGGCATGAGAGGTTTCGAATTTTTTCTTTTAGGCACTTAGTGCTAGTGCTATGAACTTTCCTCTTAGCACTGCTTTCATTGTGTTCCATAAGTTTGGGTATGTTGTGCCTTCATTTTAATTGAATTCTAGGAATATTTTGATTTTTTTTCTTTATTTCTTCTCTGACCCAACTGTCATTGAGAAGCAAGTTGTTTAGTATCCATGTGTGTAGGCTTTTTGTTATTTCTGTTGTCATTGAGATCCAGTTTTAGTCCATGGTGGTCAGATAGGATACATGGGATTGTTTCAATCTTTTTGTATCTGTTGAGACTTGTTTTTGTGATCAACTATATAGTCTATTTTGGAGAAGGTTCCATAAGGTGCTGAGAAGAAGGTAAATTCTTTTGTGTTTGGGTAAAAGGTCCTGTAGACATCTGTTAGGTCCATTTGATTCATGACCTCTGTTAGAGTCATTGTTTCTTTGTTTAACTTCTGGTTTGTTGACCTGTCCTTTGTTGAGAGTGGGGTGTTGAAGTCGCCCACTATTAATGTGTGAGCATATATGTGTGGTTTCAGTTTTATTAATGTTTCTTTTACAAATGTGGGTGCTCTTGTGTTTGGGGCATATATGTTCAGAATTGTGGTGTCTTCTTGGTGGAGTTTTCCTTTGATGAGTATGAAATGATCTTCCCCATGTCTTTTGATTAATTTAGGTTGAAAATCTATTTTATTACATATTAGAATGGCTACTCCTGCTTGCTTCTTGGGTCCATTTGCTTGGAAAACCGTCTTCCAGCCCTTTACTCTCAGGTAATGTCTATCTTTGTGACTTAGGTGTGTTTCTTGTGTGCAACAGATTGTTGGGTCTTGTTTACACATCCATTCTGTTAGTCTGTGTCTTTTTATTGGAGAGTTGAGTCCATTGATATTAAGGGAGATTAATGACCAGTGGCCATTAGATGCTTTGATTTTGCTGTTGGCTATGGTAGTGTGTTTGTGTGTTTGGCTACTTTTGGTTTTGCTGTAGTGAGGTTATTTGTTTCCTGTGTTTTCCTGAATGTAGTTAGTTTTCCTGGGTTCTATTTTTCCTTCTAGTATCTTCTGTAATGCTGGATTTGTGGGTAGCTATTGTTTGAATTTGTTTTTGTCATTGAATATCTTGTTTTCTCCATCTATGATAACTGAGAGTTTTGCTGGATATATTAGCCTGGGCTGACATCTGTGTTCTCTTAGGGTCTGCATTATATCAGTCCAGGCCCTTCTTGCTTTCATAGTTTCTGTTGAGAAGTCAGGTGTGATTCTGATGGGTTTGCCATTATATGTTACTTGGCCTTTTTCCCTTGCAGCTTTCAGTATTTTTTTCTTTGTTCTGTATACTTACTGTTTTGATTATTATGTGGCAGGAGAATTTTCTTTTCTGGTCTAAGTTATTAGGTGTTCTGTAGGCCTCTTTTAATCTTATAGGCCTCTCCTTTATTTTGGGGAAATTTTCTTCTATGATTTTGTTGAGGATATTTTCTGGGCCTTGGAGCAGGGAATCTTCTTTTTTGTCTATTCCTATTATTCTTAGGTTTTGTCTTTTCATATTGTCTTGGATTTCTTGGATGATCTGTGTCAGGAATTTTTTGGATTTAACATTTTCTTTGACGGATACATTGATTTCTTCCATTGTATCTTCTACACCTGAGATTCTTTCTTCTATCTCTTGTAGTCTGTTGCTTATGCCTACCTCTGTAGTTCCTGTTTTCTTCCCTAAATTCTTCCTCTCTCTGATTTCCTCCATTTGTGTTTTCTTTAATTTTTCCAATTCTATCTTCAGATCTTGAGTTGTTTTGTTTATTTCCTTCACCTATGTGATTGTATTTTCCTGTTTTTCTTTTAGTTCCTTCAACTCTGTTTCTTTTATTTTTTTTTCAGTGACTGAATTATTTCTTCTCTGAAGGCCACAAACTGTTCGGCTGCATCTTCCCGTATTTCTTCACAGATGGCTGTAATCTGTTTGTCTTTAACTTCCTCTATTTCTTTATGGATAGCCATGATCTGTTTGATTTTATCTTCCTCTAATTATTTACGTATTTTATTTGTTTACTCTATTATCCTCTTCATCAGCATAAATGTAAGGTCATCTTCTAGAATTTCTATTATGCTGGGGTGTCCAGGGATGCTTGCTCCTGAATGGCTGGGTTCTGGAGATGCCATATTGCTCCGTCTTTTGTTGGTTGAGCTTTTACGCTGACCTCTACCCATTGGGCCATTTTAGGTGTTGGCTCTTAGTTTCTGGTGCTTCCTGGAGTCCTGAGGTAGGGAGAATCCCCTTGGCCGGAAGATAATTTTTCCTGAAGGAGTCCTTCTCTGCTTTTTGGGTATGGTCACTGTATGGCCAGTGTTTCTCAGGAATTGCCACTGCTCACCTCAGGCGTATAGACCTGAGTAGTAGCTGTGGTCTTTGTTAGTCAGGGGGGTTCTCCTCTCACCCATAGAAGTCCTCAAGACAGCTGCCCCAATGCTGGATTTCTCATTCTGAATTTAGTGAGCTGCTGCTGTTGTGACACTGTTTTCCAGGTACAGCCCTCTTGAAGAACCTGCTGATTCCCTAGCTGTGGGGTTTTCTCCCAACAGGGAAACTCAGTCTGGTACCCTGAGGCACACAGTTCTGTCTGGGAAGGTAAGAGGCGCGCTCAGCAAGTCTCTGGGCCAGAGGCTGAGTGCTCAGCTCTGGGCCGGAAGATTGTGCGCCCAAGTTTGAGATGGCAACTGGGGGCGCGGCTCTGGTCCAGAGGCTGTGCACTCTGGTCTAGGATGGCAGCTGGAGGCGCTGCTCTGCTCTGGAGGCTGTGCACTCCTCTCTAGGCTGGCAACTGAGGGCTCCACTCTGGTCTGGAGGCTGGGTGCCTCACTCTGGGCCGGAAGCTGTGTGTCCCTGTCTGGGATGGCGGCTGGGGGCACCGCTCTTGTCCGGAGGCTGTGTACCCTGGTCTGGAATGGCGGCTGTGGTCGCCACTGTGGTCTGGAGGCTTCGCGCTCTGATCTGGGCTGGCAGTTGTGTGTCCCCTTCTGGTCCAGAGGCTGTGCACACCGATCTGGGCTGGCAACTAAGGGCTCTGCTCTGGGTGGAAGGCTTGGCGCCTCACTCTGGGCTAGAGGCTGTACTCACACCCCGCCCCGCCCCCCCCCCCCCATCTGAGATGGTGGCTGGGGTCGCCGATCTGGGCCCGAGGTTGTGCGCCCTGATCTGAGCTGGCAGCTGTGCACCCAGCTTTGGGCCAGAGGCTATGCACTCTGCTCTGGTCCGGAGGCTGAGCATCTCACTCTGGGCCAGAGGCTGAGTGTCCCAGTCCTGGATGGCGGGTGGGGGCGCTGCGGGAGGCTGTGTAAGCTGATCGGGCAGCGGGTGCGCCTGCGGGTCCCCAGGACCTTTAGCAGGTATTGACAGGGTGACCTCAGTTCGGTCCCAATTAATTTCCACACCGTAGGCTTTCCTCTCTCCTGGCAATCACAAACGCTAGTGTTTTAGGTCCCTGAGTTCATCAGTGACGGTTGTTAACACAGAAACTCACAACTGATCAAACTACCAAAAGTGACTGTGGCATACTCAGCTACAAATGGAACATCTGCATCACAGCCCTTCCCCAAGGACCATCAGAAAGAGAAAACAGAAAGTGCAAAAGATGGAGGTTGGAGAGGACTAGAGCAGAACAGTATCACTTGGACATGCTAGGACCTCTGTACACACTCATTCACAGAAGGTGTTGTTTCCTGCACAAGACCTGTGGACCATCAAGCCAGTCAACTTCCAGCGTGAAGTAGAAGGGGTCATGAGCTCCCACTGAGGAGCTGGACAGCTCACAGCTTTTGGGGGAAGAAGAGTCAGGTTTCTTTAAGGCTGTGGCCCCTTGTCAGTCCACCATGCTCCAGTGGACAGCCCTAGACCTAGAGCTATGTGGTAATCACATATTGAAGTCGACGGGTCATTTAAAAAAAAAACCTGAAGGGCTGAGGACATAGTTCATCAGTAAATACTTGCCGACAAGCCCACAGCACTGGGTTCTATTTCCAGCATCAATTAAGAAAATAAAACAAACCTTCCTAACTCAGTCTCCTTCTCAAAGTGGGAAAGCCCTCATCAAATCCTCTTGGGCCAGGTTTTGTTTGTTTGTTTGTTTGTTTAAATAAAATACTTCATACTTTGATGCTTTTCTTCTACAAATGCTCAATCCCTACGAGTGGAATTTTGAGTTAAGATGGAAAAGGGTCAGTGGAAGAAGTCCTTGAAGTATCACAGTCAGCACTGTGTGACTGTGCACAGTCCTCCCGGGCTTTCTATAACATGTGTGCAAGGAAACACACATACAGTGAAGCCTAAAGGACCCCCAGGCAGTCAGCTAAGAGGTGTCCCCTTGCTTGGAGCTCAGCTATTTCCCAAGTCCTCAACCTCCCTCTTGCCTACTGCTATTTGTTGTTGTTGTTGTTTCGGTGGGGGTGGACTCCAGAGAGCCTGTTACTCATCTCTGCCTGTTAGTAAGTCAGCCCCCTCCTCTCTTTGCACTAACTTCATAAAGAAAAGCCTGACTTTTGACCAACCCTAACTGGAGTCAGGTTCCAATTTTGGAGAGGTAACAAACAAAACAGAGGTAACAAATCCTCTATTAGCAACTCTAAACATTAAAAAGGATGAGCCAGAGGACAAATTCATGTCCTTGTGACCAGAGGGTTCATAAAGATAATGTAAAAGCTTGGAGACTATCCCCACTTTAACTGACACACACTGGCTTTCTGTGTCTACTTTTGCTCACAGCAGTCCTACTGAGTTCATGAGAATGGAAAGACAGCCTGCTGGACCTTAGCTTACAGCAGGCTTAAAGTCATTCACCTTGGTCTGTCTAGTGTTTTCTTCACATCTAACCTCTGGCCTTGCCTATCACTCCAAGCTTATGAATGAGGATGGTGACCCACTTTATTCTTCTACAAGTACTGCACACTTCAGCTTTCCTGCTTCAGTATTCTGACAGGAAACGCTCCAGCTCTTAGAGACCCGCTGCTGATTCCTCAATGGTGATGGATCCAGGTCTGAAGTCCTAGATCTATAATCCCGGCTCTGATCTAAGTTCCTTCCCTGAGTGACTGACCAGCTAGCCACCTTCATCTTTGGTGGCTCCTTTTGTTAAACATTCTTCATGTTAACTAACTGCTCACTTGACTTCTAGAGCCTTCTTGGCTCCTAGCATCGTGCACTGTGCTGAGAGATGCAGGACAACTCTGAGAAAGTCTATGAGGTGGGAAATCTACCTGATCAAAGATCCAGAGCCCGGCTCGACAGAATCCCACTAGGGAGACAGGATTCCTGATTTAGGTATGGGTGGGGATTTTCTGCTTTCTTCCTTTTGATCCCTTTCTCTTTCCCCCAGCCTTATCCATTTATCCGTTATTCACCACTCCTGCTACCCACCGCCACCTAGTAGCTATTGCCTTAATGTCTTGCTCAAATCTTTCAACCTCTTACAAGTAATTGTTTCCTGCATGAGTGATTGCAGCGGCCTCTCATTCCCCGTGTTCATCTCTAGATAAAGCATTGACTGATTTATGGCAAAATGAAAGAAGCTTTTTACAACATGACCTTGGCCAACCTTTCTTACTTCAACTTTTTACCACTGCTCACATTTATCCTCCACAAGAGCCACATCCAATTGTATCCAAACTTCACAACAAAAATTGTGGTGGTTTCCATGCTTGAACTGGGGGATGGGGAGGAAGTACAACCTAGAACGTTTTCTCCTATTATAACTACAAATTTTTGCTCACCGTTCTTCTTCAGGTTCCTACCACCTAATTGCCACCCCAGGTAGAGTAGGCCCCTCTCCCATCTGTTGTAGGACGTGTGGAAATCTGAATAGTGGGGATTTGGGGGAGCAAATGACCTGGGTGCTCTGGTGCAGAGACATGGTCGGACAGTCTCTGGGAGAGTGGCTGTGGGAAGAGGAAAGAGTACCATCTTTATAAGCTTAACTGTGTTCATAAATTCCTGCTTGCATCCTAGTGTCCATGCCCTCAGAATGTATTTAGAGACAGAGGTTGTTAAATGTGAGACAGTTCTTGAGGTGGGTTCTAGAACCATCTAACTAATGTCTTTATAAAAAGAGTAAATTTAGACATAGATACAGATACAGATAAAGACTGTGGAGGAACAATGAAAGGGAAGACATCTGAGGCTCACAGCCTCACCCAAACAGGCTGACACTTTAACCTTGACCTTTAGCTTCTGGAACTGAGAGAATCTAAATGTCTATCATCGAAGTCACCTGGTCTGCAGCATTTTGTTCTAGAAACCCACAATAACTATAAATAACTGATTTATAAAATACATGCAGAGTTTAATAATGGAGTACTAGGTGTTACTGGTCAGAAGTGAGTTGACAAGGGGAATTTCCTGGGTGACATGATGTTGAGCCCCAGTTCCAACCTTCCCACTGGACATTTGTGCTTGAGTATGGGCTAAAACCATAGATGTGGCCTGTTTCCACTTATCTTTTTCATCAAACTTCCTTCAGAATTATGTCTCTCAGCCAACAGTGTCATATTTTATCTCTAATAAATGCAGAAATGGAGGCGTTATCCTGAATTATATCTATTAAGCCAGTCAACAAAAATCAAACTTGCCATATCTATCTATATGCATATATGAATGAAAGATGTCCTCATTTTTAGACAAATTCCTTGTCCTAATAGGTGAGTCAATTATATGGGTATGTAAGTATCGTGTAGTGTAACTGTCATAATTACATAGTTGTAAGGACAGTGGCAATTGCCTTGACAGCATCAAGTAGGGATCAGCAAATCTGGGATGACTTCTCAAAGGAAGTAAATATTAATTGAGGCTTGAATGATAATAGAAATTAACTCCACAAAGCAGATAATGGGGGAGGAGGAGAAGAAGAAAATGTCCCTCTGGTAGAAAAAGCATTGTATGCAAAGAACAATGACTTAGTGTACTTGGGGAGCTAAAAAGAAGGCTGTATGGTGGCATTTCTATGGCGATAGGAGAGTACTGTACTTTAGAAGTCTCAGGAAATAGATTCTGAGGCCAATTCACATAGAAGGTGTCTCTGAGGGTGTGTTTTCTGGAACAGTCTTATAGGGGAGCAAAAGAAGACCAAGCAGAGAGAGGAGCTACACTCCAATACAGTTGTAGCACAGGTTTCGTCTGATTCCACAGGAGGTTGGGGTTCAGATGGGCTGGTTTAGTTATGTGTGTTATTGCTGGGACAAAATGCCTGACAAAAGCATCTTGGGGAAAGAGGGGTTTATTCTGGTTCATGGAGCATGAGGCAGCTGGTTACATGGAATCAGCAGTCAGGGAACAGCAGGGTGAGCGCTGGTGCTCCATTGCTTTCTCCTTTTTATTCCGTCCGGGACGCCAGCCATTCAGGGTGACTCTTCCCTTTTAACTTAAACCTCTCTGAAAACATTCCACTAGACACACCCAGAGGCACATTTCCATAGTGATTCTGAATCAGATGAGTTGACAACGGAGATTAACCACCACAAGATCCCATGAGGTAAGCCCCACACTGAGGCAAGAGGCCCCTGCTCTGACACTCAGTCAATTCTTTGATGAGGACATACAGTATTGGCAAGGTCTGTCCTTAGGCTCAGGACAGTTCTCACAGAATGCCTCAGCTGGCTGTGGGGAATGCTCGAATAGCTGCTGGGATGAGCATTCTTGAATTTAAGGGTAAACTTAGGCAATGTACCAGTGACTCCTTCAGTATCACAAGGAGAGCCCAGACCTTGCCAAGTGTGGAAGGCAGACCAAACATAGGAGTCATCGCAAGAACAATGAGAGAATCATAGAATTTGAAGTGAGGAATGTAAGTAGGTCTGTGCTTTAAGGACACCCCTCTTGGGAGGCCAGGTGAAAGTTGGGCTGGAGGGTTCTGAGACTTAAGTTCAAGTCACAAGGTGGATTACAAGGCTGTTACAGAGATTTGTGAGAGCATATGCCAGGGCTAGAATAGTATCCGTGGAGAAAGTTCTCAGTGGATGCCTTGCCTATAAAGGATGGAGAACTGACAGGATTTACTGATTGAGTGAATGAGTGGCATGGTGAAGTCTGGCCGGATGGGCAACCTCCATTCTGACTCCTTCTATCTAGTGTCTACAGTGTAGCCATGGTGATGAGCTAATGCGCCAACTCACAATGTGACTTTTCTTCTCAGGAGCCTGGATTGTCTGCCAGTTCTTTCCCAGTAAAGCCAACATTCCTCAGACTCAGTGAAATCTTTGCAAGTAAAATATATCTAAGCTGAGATTTACAGGAGTAACTACTCATGAAAGGAAGAGGGAATGTTTATGAGATACAATACCACAGCGGAGGGGACCCACGTATACAGTACCATTAATGCGGATTTGGCCAGGAAGCTTATCTCTTAGAATTGGGCAGTCTTTCCCGATCCAGTTTCTGTGATGCTGCCCTGTGCTTGTTACATGTCTCCTACTCAGTCTTGGAGCTTTGCTGAATACCACACCCTTGCCTGAACTAACCCCTTTCTTCATGATCTGGGCTGGTTTGCATCTGGAACTGACTCTTCATGTAAGTCACAATTTCTTAAACTATGGGTCACCACCTAATTAGGCTCATTTTAGTAGATATGGGGGGGTCATAAAAATTTTGGCAACAGTAGAAAGATTGGACCACTCAGGGTCATGTGAGCTGTCCTGCCATGTGATTCTACCACTGCCCAGCGGTGACCCTGTTGTGTGTCAGCAGGTTCAGCTTTTGTGCTACATATTAGGATGTCTGCTTTCATTACAAAGAGCATTTTTAACTATGTGGAAAGGTTTATGTAGGATGGAGGTGGGGGCTGGGACAAGAGCAGGCATACGAAGGGTTCATCAAAACTAAGGATGTATGAAAAAGCTTGTGAAAACATACCATTTTTTTGTAAAGTACTTAAATATTTAGTTAAAATGTTTGAATAGAGGTACCTTTTGTGAATGGAAAATGTGGCTCCAGAAGCCACAGATTATTAAATGAAAATCCCAGTGCCAGATGTGGAATACCAGCCTAAGAGCTGTCGGTCAGGGAGGCCTAAAAGGCCCCCTAAGCAACACATGACATCACCATTGTTCTTATTAGCCCACCAGAACTAGAGGGTAAGACTCTGTTGGTAAGATACTACATACTTTGGTGGCAGGACCTAGGAAATCAAGCTGGAACTGAGATGGAAGCTTCTTTCCTGATGACTAGCTTTCAGAGTATGGGAAGATGCTATGCAGAGAGCAACTGCCCTAACCCAGCTGTGTACTCTATAAACTACATTACTGCCCTGACAGGCAAGATGTGCCCACTGGAGCAATTGTGGCATGACTGTTATTGTAGGTAGCCAACTATTTTTGTTTACTTTTGAAGCCTGCTCCACAGGGAGAAATTCATGTCTGGGACTGTCAACCTGGTCCTAAGTCTATAACATAAAAGACGATGAACGTGGAGGATCGACTACTGTTGTTTCGCCAAATGGACACAGGGTCTAACCGCCTTCTAAACATTCGTGTTCAGACCCAAGATTAGTGCTGTTCTCTGTCTTTGTCAGGGAAGTCTATGCTTGCAGTGGGTGATGGGTAATGTGGGGTCTCTTAACGGGTCAAAAAGGCGAGAATAAGCAATTGTTGAATGCTCTGCCCTTAATTGGACAGCTGTATCACCTTCTAGAAAGCTCAAAAGGAATTTTGTGGAGGGAGGCAGGAAGAGTGTTATATCTGGAGGATGCAGAGGGCACCGCCAACGTCGTCACCTATGTGTGATGCGGTTATTGTACTCACGAACTCATGGTAGCTGTGCTCACCTGGTCACCTTTTCTACAGCTGTTGTGGAATAGGTGAAACTGGAACCACAAATGAATACATTTTCAGAAGGCAGAAGGCATTTTCCTCCCGCTGGAAAATACCAAAACGTTTTTAAGCTTCTATATTTTAATGAAATTCCTCCCAAGAATATTTTAGGCTTATTTATTTTTTAAAAAGACATATTGATGTCCTTTAAAAAATTAATGATAATAGCATTATTACTGTTGTTGTTATTGTTTTGCTGTAGTAAGGTTAATTATTTCCTGTGTTTTCTTGACAGAAGCTAATTTTCTTGGGTTGTATTTTCCCTTCCAGTATCTTCTGTAATGCTGGATTTGTGTGTAGGTATTGTTGAAATTTGTTTTTGTCATTGAATATCTTGTTTTCTCCGTCTATGAGGACTGAGAGTTTTGCAGGGTATAGTAGCCTGGGTTGACATCTGTGTTCTCTTAGGGTCTGCATGATATTTGTCCAGGCCCTTCTGGCTTTCATAGTTTCTGTTGAGAAGTCAGGTGTGATTCTAATGGGTTTGCCGTTATATGTTACTTGGCCTTTTCCCCTTGCAGCTTTTAGTTTTTTTTTCTTTGTTCTGTATACTTACTGTTCTGATTATTATGTGGCGGGAGGATTTTCTTTTCTGGTCAAATTTGTTGGGTGTTCTGTAGGCCTCATGTATCCTTATTGGCTTCTCCTTTAACTTGGGGAAATTTTCTTCAATGATTTTGTTGAAAATATTTTCTGGGCCTTGGAGAAGGGAGTCTTCTTTTTCCTCTATTCCTATTATTCTTAGATTTTGTCTTTTCATATTGTCTTGGATTTCCTGGACGGTCTGTGTCAGGAATTTTTTGGATTTAACATTTTCTTTGATAGATACGTCGATTTCTTCCATTGTATCTTCTACACCTGAGATTCTTTCTTCCATTTCTTGTATTCTGTTGGTTATGCTTACCTCTGTAGTTCCTGTTTTCTTCCCTAAATTCTTCCTCTCCATTATTTCCTCCATTTGTGTTTTCTTTAATTTTTCTAGTTCTATCTTCAGGTCTTGAGTTGTTTTGTTTACTTCCTTCACCTGTCTGCTTGTATTTTCCTCTTTTTCTTTTAGTTCCTTCAACTCTGTCTCTTTTATTTCTTTCAGTGATTTAATTATTTCTTCTCTGAAGGCCACAAGCTGTTTGGTTGCATCTTCCCGTATTTCTTCACGGATGGCCCTAATCTGCTTGTCTTTATCTTCCTCCATTTCTTTACGGATAGCCATGATCTGTTTGGTTTTATCTTCCTCTAATTCTTTACGTATTTTATCTGTTTCCTCTATTATCCTCTTCATCAACATAGATGTAAGGTCATCTTCTTGATTTTCTATTATGCTGCATTGTTCAGGGCTGTTCACCTCTGGATGGCTGGGTTCTGGAGATGCCATATTGCTCTGTCTTTTGTTGGTTGAGCCTTTACACTGACCTCTACCCATTGGGCTGATTTAGGTGTTGGCTGTTAGTTTCTGTGCTTCCTGGAGTCCTGAGGTAGGGCGTATCCCCTTGGCCGGAAGATGATTTTTCCTGAAGGAGTCCTTCTCTGCTTTTTCATTATGGTCACTGTATGGCCAGTGTTTCTCAGGAATTGCCACTGCTCACCTCAGGTTTATAGCCCTGAGTAGTAGCTGTGGTCTATGTTAGGCAGGGGGGGGGATCTCCTCTTACCCATAGAATTTCTCAAGACAGCTGCCCCACTGCTGGGTTTCTTGTTATAAATTTAGTGTGCTGCTGCTCACTAAATATCCATGTACAGTCCTCTTGAAGAACCTGCTGATTCCCTAGCTGTGGGGTTTTCTCCCAACAGGGAACCTCAGTCTGTTATCCTGGGGCGCACAGTTCTGTCCGGGAAAGTGGGAGGTGCACTCAGCAAGTCTCTGGGCCAGAGGCTGATTGCTCTGCTCTGGACCTGGAGCATGTGCACCTAGGTTGAGTTGTTGCCTGGGGGCACTGTTCTGGTCTGGAGGCTGGGTGCCTCACTCTGGACCAGAAGCTGTGTGTCTCTGTCTGGGATGGCGGCTGCAGGCACTGCTCTGGTCCAGACGCTGTGGGTGCAGCCCTCTTGAAAAACCAGGGATTCCCACAGTTTTGACAGTCTAGCTAGGAATAACTGGTTGATCCTTGGCACAGTATCTGAGGGCTGCTGTAATGGCTCTCTGGCTTTTGTAGGTCTGAGGATGCAGCTGTGTGTCCCAGTGCCCTAGGGGAACTCAATAATGGCGGCAGAGCACAGCGCTCCTGCCTGCACTAGAGTGTGCGTGAGTCCAGGAAGTGTTTTGGTGCTGGGTGTCCTAAGCGTTAGAGCTGCTGACCCCCTCCGCTGGGGGTTTCCTCCTGCCAGAGACACGCAGTCTGGTGCCCTGGTGCCCACAGTTCTATCTGAGGCGGCGAATCAGGCGCGCAGGCAGGCGCCTGTGTCCCGGCTCTGGGTCCGGACAGGCTCTTGGGGCACCCGCGGAACCCGAGTCTTTTCCAGGGGATGTCTGGGTAACCTGAGGTTGGTCCCAATTGTCTCCTGCTCCATGGGGTTATCTCTTGACTGGGAAATCCAGTCTATGGTGTTGTGGGCCCACAGTTCAGTCTGGGACCGTGACTAGATTATGCTGGCGGGTAGCTCTGGGCTGGCGACCAAGCGCCTGGCGGAACCGGGATCTCTTCCGCGGTTTAGCCGGGTGAGTTAAAGCTGATTGAATCCCCCACCGTGAGGTATCCTCTCACCTGTGAAACACAATCACTTGTGTTTTATGGCCGCGAGTTCTGATTGCTGGTCACTGTGCCAATCCTGCTGTGTTGCTCCTCAGAATGAGAGTCCTCCCGGCGCTGCCATCTTGCCCCCGCCTGTTGTTGTTATTGTTAGTGAGGGGCATCTACCATACCCCATTGTGGAGACCAGAAGACAACTTTGTGGAGTCAGTTCCCTCCTTCTCCCTTAACGTAGGTTCTGGGGATTAAATTCAGGTTGTCAGGCTTGCTTGTCAATTGCTTTTCTTAATTAGTCATACACTGGCCCATTTATTGTTTTCTTTTTAAAACTTTTATCTTAGGTACATTGGTGTTATGCCTGAATGTATGTCTGTAAACCACATGTGTGCAGTGCCCAAAGAGGCCAGAAGAGGGCATTAGATCCCATGAGATTGAAGTTACAGAGGTTGTGAGCTCCATGTGGGTTTTAAGAATTGAAACAAGTCCTCTGGAAGAGTTCTTAACTGCTAAACCGTCTCTCCAGCCTCACCACTCATTTAAATATATATATTTATGAGCACTGGTATTTTGCTGCCTGCATGCATGTGCATGTGAGGGTGTTGGCTTCCCTGGAACTGGGGTTATAGACACTTGTGAGCTGCAATATGGGAGCTGGAAATTGAACCTGGATCCTCTGGTAGAGCAGCCAGTCTCTTAACTGCTGATCCATCTGTTCATCCCCGTATCATTTTCCTAATGACATGAAATCTTTCAATGTTTGATATTGTTCAGGGATCTTTCAGAGATTGATAAGGTATGTGGAGCAATTTGCAAGGTGTGGGGGGAGCTAACCAGGTAAGAACTGTCAGAAAATTTAGGTTTCTGACCTGTCCATCTTGTCTCCTTCCAACTCTTTTTAAATGAAATGAACTCATGCTGGGCTCATTCTCTGCTAGCATGTGAAATAGGATTAGGTTTAGATGTGGCTTCAGAAACTATTAGGGACTGTATACTCCATTTTTTACTCAACTGCTCTATTCCTCTGCTTTTCCTAGAGTACAACCTGGTTTGGTAACTGGTCCTTATAACAGGATTTACAGCAGGACTTGGATTGTTATGAGGGTTTTCTAAAAAGGACCTCAAAGATCCACGAGACCCACCCATATAGAGGGATGCTCAACTCTACTTTCTCCTAAAATCACACTCTGCTGTGACTTCTGTGCCCACATTTCTTCACACTCTACCAAGCAGCAACACACAGTTGCACCCAAGGAAAGCATGAAGTTTTGACAGAGAAGGTTGGCAAACACTTTGTAGGGTTTAAGGCCTCCTTGTTGCCTCTGAAGCTATACAAAATTTCTTTCCCAAATATTGAGCACATTTTAGGTCCTGTCATATTTCAAGGGGGAAACTGTCCTTCTTCCCAACATCTCTGGCCCCCTGGAGAGATGGGAAAAATGAACTTGAGCTGATGATCTTTGTGGTGGCTGTGCAGAGAGGCCTTCTCAGGAAGAAGCAATGTTCACATCCAGCCTGCTTGGGGTCAGGGTGGCAGACACTATAGGAAGTACTGTTTGCTTGGAATACTAAATTAATTCTTTAAATTTTTTTTCACAGGACTAGGGAGGTAAAGTTTTGACATGCAAGCATGAGGACCTGAGTTCAGTTCCCAGAACCTACAAGTTCAACCCCCTGCTTCTCTTCCCAAGTGCTGAGATTGCAGGCTCACTACCACACTGACCTAAGTACAACGGCAGTCTTGAGTCAATACTCTCATCTTTTCAAATCTTTGCCCAGTATACCTTTATCAGTGCTGTCTGCAAAGTCCTTTTGGTGTGAGTCACAATTGTCTTAGCTTTGCCACATAGACAATAAGTATTTATTTCTCATGGTTCTGGAAGCTGGGAGGCTGAGATTAAGTTGCTGCTGGATTCAGCGACTGGTAAGGGTTCGCTCTGTGGTTCATAGACATCTGCCTCTTAAGCACCTTCATATGGTGGGCAGCATGTTCTGTCTGTTCTTCCTTTTTTTAATTATTAGTTACATTTTATTAACTCTGTAACCCTCATTCCCTCCCAAACTCTCCTTCCCTCCCTCATCTCCTCCCTGCCCCTTTCCAAGTCCACTGATTGGGGAGGACCTCCTCCCCTTTCATATTCTTCCTTTTTTATACACATTTTGTTTTTGAGACAGGGTTTAATATTTAGACCAGGCTGGATTTGAACTCATAGAGATCAGACTCACTGGGCTCCCTGAGTGCTAGGATTAAAAGCATGTGCCACCATAGTAGGCTGCCTTCTGTCTTATAAAGATGTTAATTTATTCATTGTGGTCCTACCTAATTAACCCTCAAAATGCCCAGGTGTCTCATCACATTGAGGACTCAAATGCAACATAAAAATTCAAGAGAACATAAACATTTAACTCATGACACCAACCTCCATCCATCAGTAACATTGTGAACAGAATTAGCCAGACATCTGTCACATCTTTCTTTTTAAAGAAATAAGTGTATGTGTGTGCTCACACACGTACACATATGTCATGGTGTGTAACTGGAGTTAGTTTTCTGTTAAAAGACAATTTTTTGGAGCTAGTTCTCTCCGCCCACATGCATGTGAGTTTTGGGAATTGAACTCAGGTGTCAGGCTTTCATGGTAAATGCTTTTACCTACTGAGCCATCTCACTGGACCTTCAGCTGCCTCTTTTAACCCTACTCCTCTCCTTTGGCTCAGTCTGTTCAGAGTAGCCTCTCAGTTTTGGATATTTAGCCCCAGAATTGACTCATGTTTTACTGGAAATGCTTTTCCCCCAGTCCTTGCAGATGCCCAGCATGGTGCTAATTCTCTCTCAAGCAAACAATCCTGCTCACCCTATTCCACCCAAGTTCCCAGGGTGAGACAGCTGCTTACCCAGCATTCACAATGGCAGAACAGCCTCCCTGTGTTCTTTGAAATTTCCAGAGCCCTCACACCTCATCATGATCATTCTTCTTTGGCTTTTGAAAACTACCTGTGCAGTTTTCTGTTGGCTGGTTCCCTCTGGAGGCTGTGTCCTGTCCTACCTGGCATTAGTCAAATGTTGGGCACACCAGGTGTGTTTGGCTGAGCTCCAGAGCCCATTCAGAGTCTGCTTTTTAGCACCTGCTAATCACTGCTCTGCCAGGAACTTCTGGAATCTTTCCTATTGTCGTACAGCTTGGGTAGCTTGAGGTGTAGGGTGAAGACTGCAGGAAAGGGGCTGGTCAGGAAGAGGCATGGACAGATAGGATGTGGATCAGTAACACTCAAGAGCATGGCATCGTTTGTCTTTACCTGAACAGGGTTTCTTTGTAAGTAAGTCTCAAGGCAGAAATGGCTTTTGCAGCTCCTCTCTCCCATATAGGACTTACCCTTGGTCTCTGCTGCCCAGGTTCTCACTGGGATCTCTGGGGTTCTGTGAATTTTTAGAATACTGGAGACAGATCCCAGGACTTCAAGCTGACGGTGGTTTTCCTGTTGCTCCCACAGTGTGCATCTTTGGGTGGTGGTTCCTACTTAAACACAGAGCCAAACTTTTTGTAAACTATTTGGAGCCTTTTGCCACTAGAGAACAGATACTTTCCAGGTAGTCATCTGGATTTTGAGACTGAATGAGAATGCATTCCATCTAGACAACCTATCCTTAGTCGTGATGAGATATCCTTAGCCTGTGTCCTTTGCATTCATGAGCCTTGGCAGTGTCCGCCAGAGAAGACCCCAAAGAAGACCTGCTGGCTCCACCCAGACAGGTAGATGCTCAACTCTACTCTCTTGGGAACATGGCTTGACTCTGTCTTCCCACTCTTCCACAAATCTTTCTTTTTCTCCTCCTATCTGACTGATTGTCTCAACTGAATTGGGTTTTGAGTTTTCACTTTTAAAATACTGCCTGACACTTTTTCAGACAATTAGGAATAGTGCTTTCTCAAATCCAGCTGTACCACTCCTACGCTTATATCCAAAAGATGCTTAAGTACACAACAAGGACATTTGCTCAACCATGTTTGTAGCAGCTTTATTTGTAATATCCATAACCCGGATGTCCCTCAGTTGAGGAATGGATACAGAAATTGTGGTACTTCTACACAATGGAATACTACTCAGCAATTAAAAACAAAGAAATCATGAAATTTGCAGGCAAATGGTGGGACATAGAAAAGATCATCCTGAGTGAGGTATCCCAAAAGCAGAAAGACACACATGGTATATACTCACTTATAGAGACTTATAAGATAGGATAAACATACTAAAACCTATACACCTAAAGAAGATAAACAAGAAAGAGGCCCTGGGGTAAGATGATCAATTCTCACTTAGAAAGACAAATGGGATGGACATTCGAGGTAGGAGAAAACAAGTAACAGGACAGGAGCCTACCACAGAGGGCCTCTGAAAGACTCTATCTAGCAGTGTATCAAAGCAGATACTAAGATTCATAACCAAACCTTGGGCAGAGTGCAGGGAATAATAAGAAAGAAGGTGGAGTTAGTATGACTTGGAGAGGACAGGAGCTCCACAAGGACCAAATATATTTGGGCACAGGGGTCTTTTCTGAGACCATTTCTCCAACCAAGGACCATGTGTGGATATAACCTAGAACCTCTGCTCAGATGTAGCCCATGGTAGCTCAGTATCCAAGTGGGTACCCTAGTAAGGGGAACAGGAACTATTTCTGACATGAACTCAATGGCGGGCTCTTTGATCCCCCACCCCCTGAGGGAGGAGCAGCCCTGCTAGGCCACAGAGGAGGACTTTGTAGCCAGTCCTGAAGATACCTGATAAACCAGGGTCAGATGAAAGGGGAGGAAGTCCTCCCCTATCAATGGACTTGGAAAGGGGCAGAGAGGAGATAAGGGAGGAAGGGTGGGATTAGGAGGGAATGAGGATATGGGATATAGCTGGGATGCAAAATTAATAAACTGTAACTAATATTAAAAAATAAAAAATAAACAAAGAAATAAAATACTGCCTGAGATACAAGCCAATGGTTTCTTGTCCACAGAACATTCAGGCCCTTGATTTACATCTCAATCCAATGTACACAGGGATGGGCACTACAGCTTTGTGTGAGCTGTGCCATTTGAGAAAAGAGGGTTTATGCTTTGACATTGCCAGACAGCTCTGTCTTGATGTTATCAGATACGTAGATGGTGAACCGTGAACAAATCCACGAGCTTCCTGGGATGAAGATTTCTATCAGAGTCCTAGGAGAGGGATTACATGCTGGTGCTTAAGTAAGTAGGCTAGAAGAGAGTGCTCAGTGCCCTGCCTTCTTACCCTTGCTATGCCCTCCACAGAGACACAATCACTCTTGTTTTCATCTGCCTCGTGACCACCTTCCTGAAAGCCTTCTGTCTCCCAGCTTCCCCTTTCCTTCCTTTTCACATACTTGCTGGACCATGATAAGCCCTCTGGAGGGTGGTTATAAGGAGAACCTTTTTTGGTATTTAACTCAAGATGGATCACTGAATTATATAAATCCTGGTTTTACGGTCTGCACCAGTCTTCAGTGGTTATTATAGAGGCTTTCTAGACACTCAAAGTCAAATTCCTTTCAGATTACTTGTAAAAAATGAAAACCCATTGAAAAGGGAATAGAAAAAAAATTTAAAAAGGAGTGCAGTTGATGCCTTTGACAATCTCATCTCCTGCTGCAGAGAGAGAGGCTGAGCTGGGGATTCTGGACCATGTATGTCTAAGGCAGCATAATTCTGCCCCAGATCCATGCCTTCCCCAGCACTGGGCACAAGAGGCCCAGATGCAGAGACACAGACTTTAAAAGTAGAAGAGCATAGAACACACTGTGCCAGCCATTCCTCTAGAGAAGGCCTAGGAATCAGACGCAAGGGAGAACTCTGGGCCCCATACTCCATCTAGAGCTCTTTCTGCCACACGTGCAGTGTCCTGGTCCTTGCTCTGTGCTCCTCAGGTTTAAAGCCACTTGCAAATACTACATAGGAATGACAGACTTTCAAATGAAAAGCCAGCTTTGACACCATGACATGTTGATGCTGGAGTTTCTGACGTCACACATCGTAGCCTTGAATGAGTGAGATCAGCTCGGGGATAGCTTTTCTAGCTACAGCCAGATTATGAAGGCATTATGTAGAATCTTGTATAGAATGAAGGGGGGGCTGCAGGTGCTAAGTATTTAGGGAGACAGAAGATTGCCTATCTGTGCTTAGTAGACAGGCCCACTCACAGGCCCTGGACTTATTTATGCAGTTCCCATGAAGCAATTTCTGTAAGACGGAGAGGGCTCCTTGCTGTAAAGGGGCCAGAGCTCTTGGCCCTAACAGGGCCGTGGTTGCCACGTCCCCTCTCGCTGTTCTGAGAGAACAGAAGCCCGGACAGCAGCCATGACTGCATGCGCATGTGTGTGCAGTGGCGTGGGGAGCTGAGTGCCATGATGAGAACGATAGTGAGGAACGGGGTCAAGAAGAAAGTTTCTAGACAAGGGGCTCCCATGGCCATGCTTCCAACGGCCAGCTCCCTGCGGGGGGCGGGGGAGCTGAGGTGCTGTTGAACTCAGAAGAGTGGGAGCCAAGCACAGCCACAGGTGCTGTTTGTTTGTTTGCTTATTTTATGTTTTTGCCTCAGCTCCTGGGATTGACAAGGGTTTGAGTGGGATCCCTGGTGATAAGGAACATAGAAGGTGAGGTTTTGGGGTTGGCTAATGGCAGAGTAAACCTTAGCTCCCCACAAAACAAAGTTGTCTACAATTCACATTCTGCTTGAAGATAACTGGTTTGAAGCTGTTGTTTTGTTTTGCATTTTCTAGGAATTACTCAATGCCAAATCATTGTGTCCACGGCCAGAAACTGAGTAAGAACCCCAAACAGTAAGTTTATACAATGGAAAAGTTTCAAGTCGTGGGTATGAGTTCAACCTCCCTGCCTACCCCTTAACCTCTGGGTAATTACAGCTTCAAGCCTGAAATCTTTCTCAAACTCATGATTTTACCTTGTTCCCTGAAATCAACAAAGGTCATAAAATGAAGGCAGGCAAGGATTCTTTCTTCATTCATATAAACACCTTTCTCTACTCTCCTCTCAAAAAGTTTAGAAAACCTGAGGGCCATGCTGTCGTCCTGAGCTGCCCATCTCGTCTCTTCCAAGCCAGAAGAGGCCCCTGAGGGACACGCAGCAGCTTCACATGTAGGAATGGTCCAGGAAACCCCACTGTTTGATCTACCAACTATAATACGCATTTGAACAATCGACTAAATTTATTGCCTTTATAAGACCCTTTAAAGACATGACCCTTAGATTTCCTTTTAGTTTATGTGTGTTTGTGTTTATGTGCCTGTGCATGTGTGTATGTCTGAGACAGGGTCTCTCTCCCTAACCCTGGCTGTTTTGGAACTCACTATGTTGAACAGACTGGCCTTGAACTCACGGAGTTCCTCCTGCATCTGCCTCCTAAGTGTTGGGATTGAAGGTGTGAGCCACCATAATTGGCCTCACTGTATGTTTTTGAAATTATATCTTTATTTTTCCTAAAATTTCAAGATAGTAAACTTTAATGGCTGAGGATTGAACTCAGTGGTAAATTATTTGCCTAGAATGCTTGCTGTCCTGGGTTTAATCCCCAGCAAAACACACACACACGACTGCACAGTTATCCTTGTTCTCATCTTGTTTAGTGACATGCATACAATTTTCCTTTACTTTGTCCCTCGCTCACCCCAAGAGTGGGGAGTAGGAAAAAAATCTTTTAGTAGTTTCAGGAAACAACGAAGCCCTTGTCATTGCTGTCAAGATGGTGTTATGTCAGTGCAGGAACACCAGCAGGTGTGTCTAAGCTGCTCAGGAAATGGTTACAGTAAGGGCAGTCTCACTCATCCAGGAAGTGGCAGGGAAGAGCAGCAGGCATTAAGAGTACTACTGAGGATATAGAGGTCCATTACAACACAGCAGGCAGGTAGACTCTTCTTGCCCCCTATCCCCCACCAGATGGACCACAGCGGATGTCAACGATTCCTCAACATGGATTTCCAGTGTGGAAAACAGCAGAAAGTTTAACACACTTCACGTATTCTTTCAAAATCAGTAGTGCTGTTAAAGATAACATGACATGCATTTACTTTCATTTGAAATACTTTTAATCCTTGGAGTCATAATTCAGAAAATAGCATGTCCCAATTTTTCCTTTTTTTTGGTGTGTGGTATATATATATTCTCATATATGTGTGTAAGTATGTACAAATGTGTGTTATATGCACATGGAAGCCAAGGGTTGTGGTCATATTTCTTTCAGATATTTCCCATCTTGAAATTTTAATTTTATTATTGTTAGTGGTGTGTGTGAGGGCACGTGTGTGCGGAGAGAGAGGATAAGTTGGTTCTCCCCTTCCACCGTGATTCAAGGCAAGGTCTCTCTTGTTTCTGTCACAGTGGCTCATAATTCTGACCAGTTTACTCAAGAGTCTCCAGGTGATGATCCTGTCTTCACCCTACCTTCCCACAGGAGTGCTGGGATCACAGATGTGCACTACCACATCTGGCTTTTTGTGAGCCCTGGAGGGTACACCCCAGCCACAGGCTTACACAGCTTGCACTTTTACCTGCTGAGCCATCTTGCCAGACTCACCTTACTTTTTGAGATGGCATCTTTTGTTGAGATTGGGGGTTACCAGTTCAGCTGGATTCAGCTACACTGGCTGCCCAGCAAGTCTCAGGGCTCCTCCCAAGTGCTAGGATTTTAGGTGTGTGCTGTGGTGCTCAGCTTTTCACACAGGTGCTGGGGATGTTAAATTATGCTTACACAATGAGCACTTTACAGACAGAGTCCCCTTCTTTCTCTTTTAAAGGATGGCCCAAACACCTTCTCTTCAGCTTGGCAAGGGCTGTTTGGTCTCCTTTTCAACGGAACATTCTATATTCAAACATTTCCATTTGGAATACCAAATGAGAAATCACAGATTACAATATTGGGCCACTCTTCAGGGACTATTGCTTGGCCAAAAATGCCCATGAATTTGCTAGCTCCAGCAAGCCTGATGAACTCCCTGAAGAGACCCAGACTGAGTTGTGAACACAAACTACAGTCAGGATAATGCATTTTGTTTTTCGCCACACACACACACACACACACGAATGCATTATGGGACTGGGGAGAAGGCCCAGCAGCTAAAGCACTTCATGCCCAAGCTTGAAGACCACAGTTCAGATCCCCAACAGCCACATACAAGCCAGGCACATGTGGTGAGCTTCCTGAAGTCCCAGTGCACAGGAGGCAGGGGCAGGGATTCCCTGACAGAAAATGGCTTGCTAGACTAGTTGAATAAGCAATCTCTGTTGTAAGTGTGAGATTCTGCCTCAATAAGTAGAATAGAGAAGAACTGAAGAAGACATTGACTCAAACTCTGGCTTCCACAGGCAAGTACATGTGCACCTCATACATGCAAGCGTGCACACACACACACCACACACACACACACACACACACACACACACACACACACACACACAC
>NW_026596356.1:1659122-1695845 GCF_907164565.1 Psammomys obesus | reverse complement strand
CACACACACACACACACACACACACACACACACACACACACACACACACAGTATAGCAGTGCTCCTCTTTATTAAGTTCTTATCTTGTTTGTACTTTCTAGTTTGCTTTTAAGATAAGGACTATCTGAAAGCTTTATTTTAAACATAAATTCCTTTGAGTGGAAAATATGTGTTTTCAAAATAATCTCTTTTTGAAGCAAAAGCACTTACTTTTGGAAGATTTATCAGTTTGTACAATTTAGAAGCTCATCTTTGAAACCCTCACAAGTACCTTTGGGTATTTAAAGAAATTGTTTTATTATTTTCTTTGCATTAAAGCTTTATGTTTTGGCAAACTGGAGGAATTGTTCTTGTTTGTTTTTGATAAATTGAAATCTAGGCAAATCCAAAGTGAAGCCTCAGATGTTATCCTCATGAAAAAGACATTTTATGTAAATTTTAAGGATGCCAGGGTCTTAAAAATGATATTTGCTGTGGTACTGAGATGGCTCAGTGGGTAGGAGCATTTGCTGTTCTAGAAGCCCTGGTTCGGTTCCCAGCACCCACATAGGCCCACAGCTCCCTGTAATTCCAGCTCTAGCGGATCTGATGTCCTTTTCTGGTCTCCACAGGCAACACATGCAACATATACACACATGCTTACCAACATACACAAAAATAAGTCTTAAAAATAGTGTTTGTTTGATACGAAAAGCCATTACTATTCCTATGTCAAATGCTAGTTTGGAAGTAACTTGAATGCAATGGAAAAAAATCATAGAATAATAACTACATTCAGCTTAGCACTGGTGCAAAAATAAGTAAACCTGGTGGTGATCTCAAGTTGAATTTTCACACAATAAAGAATATGTATAAAAGCAACAATACCTTTGTAAACTCTAAAACAATGGTTCTCAACCTTCCTAATGTTGTGACCCTTTAATACAGTTCCTCACACTGTGATGACCCCAACCATAAAATTATTTTCGTTGTTACTTCATAACTGTAATTTTGCTACTGTTTTGAATCATAGTGTAAATATTTCTGGAGACAGAGGTTTGCCAAAGGGGTTGTGACCCATAGGCTGAAAACTGTTGTCCTAAGATGTATCATCATTACTTTTCAGATTGATAAATACACTTCCTACATTGGCTGCACAAGCTCACCCAGCTGTAACGGCAGTCTTAAGTGTTTCTTGGAGGCTTTACCTATGATTCAGGAGGGCACAAGTGGGCCAGACTTCTCTGGCCTGTTCTTCCCTTTCCCACTGTCTGATGTAAAGGTTTGACACAGGCTTGTCAGGAATGGGGACCTGGATGGCACTGAAGCTTTCCTGGGATGAATATCATGCAGTGCTGGACCCATTGGAGACTCTCTGGGTTCTTAATCTTTCCCAGGCTCAGACATCCTGGCTCCAACAGGAAAGATGACTAGGGGAGATGGCACACAGAGGATCCTACAGCTAGTTGAATTTTGCAACCAAGTATCCAGGAGATATAGGCAGCAACAATTTGGCCTTTTGGGTGGAGGAGGAAGTATTTCCTGCCACTAACCCAGGAACAGCTTCATCAGTTGGGTGAGAGGCTAAGAGATTTTTCGTCTGCCATCAGGAATCCCATCTTGGTCCACGGCACTGGCCAGAGCTGCTTTGTTGCTGTTCACCCTTTAGGCATCCTTGATGTAGAAAGCAGGACCAGGGCTCACCTTCTGCCTCTGAGAATGCCAGACTACTGTCCCTTTGTCTGCTTTTCCTGGCTTTCTGCTGCAGGTTTTCCCTGGTAGAAATTTTTTTTTCTCTTTGATCATTTTTTTTCTCATGTTTCATTTAAATTCCTTCATGAAAGTGTTTGTGAAAGTTCTAACAGGGAGACGAATTAGGAGTAGGCCAAAGAATGGAGATGAACAGTGAACTAGCCTATTCTGCTGTGTGGGACAACTGCAGGAAGGAGGCAGGCAGCAGGTACCATTGCAACAAACCTCACAGTGATGTGAGGGCCTCCTGCAGCAGGGGAGCTTGCAGATCTCTCTCTCTCTCTCTCTCTCTCTCTCTCTCTCGTTCGTTCTTCCTTCTTTACTTCCTTGTTTGTTTTTTGTTTCTCAACACAGGGTTTCTTTGAATGTTGTAGACTTGCTTTGTAGACCAGGCTTGCCTTGAACTCACAGCGATCTGCCTGCTTCTGCCTCCCTGAGTGCTGGGATTACAGGTGTGTGCTATCGTGCCCAGTTCTTGCAGAGACTTTTAAGCAATAGTTATCTCTGAAGTCTTCCAAATAGGCACAACTTCTATCACCATTTCTGTCTCTAGGGACAATCCCAAGCTGTTTGCACCTTCAATTTGGCTCAGAGATGAACTAAAAATAAGGTACTCACGGTTATTATAGTTGTAGCAATCATAGTTGTCACCCATGTTTTTCACATCTGTCATGTTCTATCAGTCATAACCAGTTGCTTTTCTTCACCTTATGCTATTTAACACTCTATGGATAGCCCTTTCCCCTTCTCCATTCTTTTCCACCCATTGCCTATGCATGTTAAGTACTGTGTTTGTGAAGTGACAGCAGTTTAGGCTGGGCATGGAGCCTGGCAGCAGAGCACTAGTCTACCATAGTCAAGGCTTTCTGTATTATTCTTTGACTCTGTAGCTTCCCTATCACCACCCTTATCTCTACTGTTTCTCAAGATGACCATTGAGTCACATTGTTTTCCATTATTGTGTAACTCTTTCCCTTGAATTTGGGCTGATGCTCTGACTTGTTCCTGACCCATTGCATGTGGCAGAAATGACAGTTACGTTAGATGTTATTGAGAAGAAACAGGGCTTCCTACAGTGTCAGTTCTGGCTTTTTTTTAGGAAGGCTGACTACTATGAGGGCTCCACGTTGTGAGGAAGTCCAAGCTCACCATGTGGAGAGAAAGGACCATTCTCAAGCTCTCTTAGTCACTGCAGTTGAGGAGCCAGGCATGGCAATGACATCCAGTTGTACAAGCTTTCAGATGACATAAGCCCCAGCTTTCGAGAGAGAGAGAAAGAGACCCAAGGGGCCAGGAAACCCACAGAATCAGAAGAGTCAGTACATGGCCATTCAAACTGCTATGGCCTGTCATGATAGTGGATGTGTCTATTCCCAACACTCAAGGAAAGCTGAAGCATGAGACCTGTGAGTTTGAAGCTAACCTGAGACATACACACACAGACACACCACCACTGGAACACCACTATATTTTGTCTTGTCATGTTCTTGTATACCAGTAGATATTTAGAGCACACACCATTGTAGGAGAGTATAACCCTAACAATAGGAAGCATTCTGTCTGTATGTTAGTTCTCTTTAAGTGTGGGTGACTTTCTTCTTTTCATATGAAAAATTGGTTGCTGATGGTCATGAGGAGTTAGGATCCCTAAAGAGTTTTAGAAACAGCCATCTTCCCCACATTGCTGACTCTTGGCAATGCTAGTTCATTTACTGGACATTACACCCCAGCTGAATGCATAGTCATTAACCCAGGAGACACTTTAGTGGCAGCACACACCCAGGGCACAGTTCCTTGAAGTGAGGGCAGGAAGGAGAAGAGCCGGGTATTGGCGAGAGGGTACCTGGTTTCTTTCTCTTGTTCAGCACCAGATCTTTCCAATGTGTTGTCCTAAGATCTGATCAAGGTATTTCTTTTTCTGCCATGATTTTCATCCCCCTTCCCCAAATACTGTAGTGTCCTTCTATCCCGGGGAAAAATACGCCAGAAAACCACCTTTTCCCCAATTCAAAGCGACAATGGATTATTTTTCAAAAGGAATATTTACTAGGAAACTAAAAGGCAACCAAACAAAACACAAGAGAACAGAGGCAGAGTTGCAAATGAGCTGAGGGAATTAAAATTTGATAGCCAGCTTCTGTTCACAGCTGTACTGGCTAGGTAAAGCTACCACATACAAAGCCATCAAAGTTCACCACGTGGACAGTCTTCTTTGCCTGAATGCCCCCACAAAGGTGTCCTTGAGTTAGTGGCTTATTCACTAGTAACTCAGGGCTGTTAGCTCAAGGCAAGGGGATCCTGAGGTAGGACAACAGGCTACCTCAGCCCAATTTGGGCTGCCATTGACAAGGACATATCAAAGCTTAACAAGATGGCTACCTGCTAACCTTTTGCTGGAGCCATTCTAATTTCTTTGGGACCATTCCTCCAGGCACATCTGCTTGGATCTATTGACATTATTTCTGCTCACTATTCTGTTGGCACTCGCCCTTCAGGCTTTGGTTCTAAATACTGGTATGATGGAGGACATCTGAATGGGGAGGGATGGGTAGAGAGGACCCACTGGGAAAGAAAGGTATGTTTTCTCATTTTATCAGACATAGGCAGAACTGGGGTTCTCTCTGAACCCCTGCAAATGGAAGTTGAAAAGAGATGGGAGTGGATCAGACAGGCTGGGAAATGCACTACGCTTGAGTGAATTAACCTTGCCTTACACAACCAAAGGCCTCCACCCTTTCAAGACCTGATAAGATCTGACACTGGCAGTAGGATTTCTTGAACTAGGTGTGTATGGCAACCAGAACTTTCCAACAACATGATGTGATGCTGCGTCTACCTGGTGCAACCTACACTGAAACATGAATTGAAATAAAGAGAAGGTGCTTTCCAGGATGGTTAACTGCAACCCATCCCTGGATTCTGTTAAAGAGACTGAAAGGGAAATGCAGTTTTGGAGCAGTGATGATGGTGTGTGGAGGTGCTTTGCACCTATAATGAGAGAGGACCTGTCCATAGTCCCCAGTCCAGTCAGGGGATGCTGAGGCCTTTGGTTTCACTTCTTGGAGGCAAAAGCAGGGAGGATGAGGTGCAGAACTGGCAGTAGACTGTTTGAGAAGGATGATGGGTAATGGATGAGCTATGCTGGGGAGAGCCCTTGGCCTTCATTCCTATAGGTATTTCCATTCCTCAAGTGCTGCAAAAGTGATGTCTGAAGTAGGAAAGGGCCTCTGTCTGTGGCTGCCCAAGTCTATACTCTGGGCTGTTGCATATGGAAATACCCAGAAGGCAGTTGTGTCAAAGAAAGCCCGAAAGCCATGCCTTTTCTCAGTGGATCCCATGTCATCTCCCAGTGATCTTATTTTAGAACACAGACTTCTGAGTCTGGGAAAGAACATTCCAAGGTGCACATGCACGCCATTGGAAGGCAGGCATCTCTAACAAGGATGACACTTTTCATTCTAGAACTGCCACTGGGAAGGAAGTGGCTGCTGGCCACCTGGAAATAATGTTTCGAATCTCAGAATCTGGGTTTGTTAGTGAACAATGGCCACAGCCAAGCGGGACTCTGCCATGTGCATGAGAGTTTGCTGTGAACTAACCTGCCTTGCACAAGACTTCCTCCAGGCTTGCTTGGCCTAGGATTCTCTTGGGCCATTCCTTGGAAAACCGAAACACTTTTTTTTTGGGGGGGGGGTGAAATTATTCTCTGAAGACAGTCATTAACTCACAGGTAGTAGAGTTTGATTTAAAATCTGCTGCCTATTTAGCACCTGGATATATTTTTTTAAAGTATTCTGTCTTTCCAGGGCATTCATACAAATGACTTCATGTTAGACTGACCACTGCCAGGACCAGTATCACACCCATACAACCAAGGCCTTACATTAATCACTAGGTGTCTTGGCACTCAGGACTCTCACTGTGCCACTTGCTTTCTTCCACAGTCAAATTTGGTTTTTGGCAATGAAGGATGAGCTTCCCTACAGCATATCACCTAGGGCCACCTGAAGAAGGTGGGTGAACCATTCAGATTCACCAAATCCAATTTGGAAAGAGGGCCAGTATTGCTGTGGGTACAGCGGAGCATTTCGTTGCTGGAGTCATCTGGATGTTGCTAGGTGGGGAAAGTTACTTAAAATCATTGTTACACGGTTGTCCGACTGTGTCCTTGGCACAAGCAGTCTTCTTATCCATAGTCATCGTTTCTGGAGGAAGAAGAAACAAAGAGTGAGCTGGTTTTCACTCGTCTGTTTTTAATGTGTGCCAAACAAAAACACCAGGCACGGTGATGGAACACAGAATTGCGAACACAGAATACATGTGTGAGGCATTCATGCAGATTTCAAAGGGCTCATAACGGGAGAAGTGAGCCACAGAGGTGTCCATAAGCTTCTAACAGAGCCTTTGAAGTGACTAAAGGGATTTTGAAGTATAAGCATCACTTAGGCTGAAAACAAATTTGGGCTGTTTGGGCAGAGGAGAGATCCAGGAAGGAAGTGGTGGAAGGATCATCAGATCTGGGGTGAAGGGGCTGTGTTGTGAGAAGTATGGCAGTAGCAAATATGACTAAGAAAGAGGGTTTGGGTGGTGAAACATCATATCACTCAATGCTTGCTTCCCAGCTGTGAGAGGAACGCATGTACATGTGCATATGTTTTGCCAGGGGTACAGCCCAGGTCCTTGTGCATGCTGGGTAAGGGTTCTATCATTAAGCTACATCCCGGCTTCCAACAGTGAATTTTCCCAGGAGAATCTCAGATGTAAGATAAACAGGTTCTGTTGTGTTGCTCACTCAACCCAAAATTCACCTGAAATTCAACTCATGGCCTTACACTTTAATACAGATTAAGGGTACTAATACGGCAGGCACAGAGAGACAAGGAGAGAAACCAAAGTGACTTCTGTGGATACAATAACAAAATTTTATACAAAGCTTGAGAGAGCAGCATATATTCTCAAATTGGAATGTTTAGACGGCATTCCAGAAATCAAAGTTCTGCAATAAAGCTTACAGAAAGTAATTAAAGCCAGAGTACATTGGAGATTGAAAGCCATGTCTGGCTTTGAAGTGTATACATGCTTGTATACAGATAAATCCCTCAGGAAAGATATATTCATTTATAAAGGTAGCAGGGAAGGACAAATAGATATTTGTTATTTGAACATATCTTAACATATTGCCTGGGGTGCATAAACCAGCCAGCACAGAGGTATTCAGACCCAGGAGTCACCACGATACTGGACTGGTTATGCCTGGAGTATTGCTCAGAAGGCTAGACTTTTTTTTTATAATTAAATTTATTTATTTTTATTAATTACAGTTTATTCACTTTGTATCCCCCCCTAAGGCCCTCCCTCCTCCCCTCCCGGTCCCATCCTCCCTCCCCCTTCTTCACGCATGCCTCTCCCCAAGTCCACTGATAGGGGAGGTCCTCCTCTCCTTCCTTCTGATCTTAGTCTATCAGATCACATCAGGAGTGGCTGCATTGTCCTCTTCTGTGGCCTGGTAAGGCTGCTCTCCCCTCGGGGGGAGATGATCAAAGAGCAGGCCAATCAGATTATGTCAGAGGCAGTCCCTCTTCCCATTACTATGGAACCCACTTGGACACTGAACTGCCATGGGCTACATCTGTGAAGGGGTTCTAGGTTATCTCCATGCCTGGTACTTGGTTGGAATATGAGTCTCTGAGAAGACTCATATTCTGTGTTTAAATTCCTGTGTTTAAATTTTCTGGTTCTGTTGCTCTCCTTGTGGGGTTCCTATCCTCTCCAGATCTTACTATTTCCCACTTCTTATATAAGATTCCCTGCACATTGCCCAACAGTTGGCCATAGGTCTCAGCGTCTGCTTTAATAGTCTGCAGGGTAGAGCCTTTCAGAGGCCCTCTGTGGCAGGTTCCTAGTTTGTTTCCTGTTTTCTTCTTCTTCTGATGTCCATCCTCTTTGCCTTTCGGGATGGGGATTGAGCATTTTAGTCAGGGTCCTCTCTCTTAGTTTCTTTAGATGTACAGGTTTTAGTAGGTTTATCCTATGTTATATGTCTATATGAATGAGTATAAACCGTGTATGTCTTTCTGCTTCTGGGACAGCTCACACAGGATGATCCTTTCCAGGTCCCTCCATTTACCTGCAAATTTCATGATTTCCTTATTTTTCATTGCAGAGTAATATTCCATTGTGTAGATGTACCACAATTTCTGTATCCATTCTTCAGTTGAGGGGCATCTGGGCTGTTTCCAGCTTCTGGCTATTACAAATAAAGCTGCTACAAACATGGTTGAGCAAATGTCCTTATTGTGTTGTTGAGCCCCTTTTGGATATATGCCTAGGAGTGGCATGGCTGGATCTTGAGGAAGCACTATTCCTAGTTGTCTGGGAAAGCGCCAGATTGATTTCCAGAGTGGTTGTACCAGTTTACATTCCCACCAGCAGTGGAGGAGGGTTCCCCTTTCTCCACAACCTCTCCAGCATGTGTTGTCTCTTGAGTTTTTCATCTTGGCCATTCTGATGGGTATAAGGTGAAATCTCAGGGAAATTTGCATTTCCCTAATGGCTAATGAGGTTGAGCATTTCTTTAAGTGTTTCTCTGCCATTCGATATTCCTCTACAGAGAGTTCTCTGTTTAGCTCTGTTCCCCATTTTTCAATTGGATTACTTGGTTTGCTGCTTTTCAGCTTCTTTAGTTCTTTATATATACTGGATATTAGCCCTCTGTAAGGCTAGACTTTTAAAACTAGTTTCCACATCCAGAGAAACCACCAGGAGAGTCCCAGGTAATAGCATGGCTCCAACTGGACACTGTAGCTGCAGTGTAGTCTTTTGGTGCCTTTCTTTGTGTGTATAACTACCAGTCTCTGGCATAGCCTGAAGGAATGTTAAACAGAGGCCTGCTAGTTCTCTGCTTCAGCTAAACCCTTCAGCTCAGTGAGTCTTCTGGGACCAGTCCTGTCTGGGCCTCATGTCTCTTGTTTTCCTCCTCTGGGATACTGCCACTATGTTCCAAAGCACTGTGACCAGGGACCAAGCCCACATGCTGACAGCAGAAAGGAGTTTTGATGGATGTGAGGGAGTGGCTGTTCAACTCTATTATAGTCTTACAAGACAAGCCTTTTAGAAACACACACATTCTGGGGGAAGTCAGATGTCCAGGTTATATCTCAACAGAGTAGCTTGGTTGTCTCTGGAGAATTTTGAGTTTGATATGGATGGCTTATGCTGTCACCCCACCCCATTTTGTCTCTCACTGGTGATGAAGGGGGGTGGTGATACAGTTCCATCAAACAAAACAAACACATTGCAGCATCCTTCTAACATATCATCCAGTGAGTTGCTTCTCATCCAATATTTTCATAAAAAGATCTTAGGGCAGAGTTTTGTTTTTGTTTTTTGCTAGTTCAGAACAGCACTAACCCAGTGAGGCCGTGGTAGGGAGAGGAGAGTGGAGACGGAAATGATGGTGCAAGCACTGTGTGTCCAAACTTGGCCTTGCTGGTTCCAGAGCTACCACCGCTGAGCACAGCAGCTCTCTCCTTCTCACCAGACCCAGTGGCCGTCCAGGCTGTGTCCTGGGTTTGGAAGCCTTCAGGAAATTCAGCAGCCGGACAGGAAGTGGTGGTTACAATCCTATTTGTCCAGAAAGGTTTCTAAGTGAATTCAATTGTCCTGAGACATAAGGACTTGATTGGAATTAAATTGAATTGAAATCAAAGACGAGGACTGTCCCAATGAAAACTGTAATGCGCAATGACACTTCAATCACAAAAATGACAGCTGACATGAGGCAGGGCGTTCAAACTGACCCCAAATTAAGGACATAGAAAGAATGAGTGGATCATTCGATTTTATCTTCCTGTGAAGTTGGAAATGGGTTCTGATTACAGGAAGTTTCTCAGGGTTTTAAACTAAGAAGTCTGTCAAAAATGGAAGTGATTCTTATTGTATGATTCGATATTACATGTACCTAATCTTGTTACTCATGTATTTGAAATTCTTTAAGTGCAGAATCTCAGCATTTGGTGACTAATGCTTAGTACTGCTTTACAAATATTTATGTAAAAAACACCATCCACCTAGAATCAGGTGAGCACTTCCTTCCCTCAAAGGTGATGTTCTTTTTTAACTCTTGTTGCCCCTCGTAAACCTAGCATGTTAGAGAAATAAGGCAGTGTGTGATATCCTGTGAGTGGTGAGGTCACAAACATAAAATAGGACCTACCACTATTGTGCTAGCTGGGTGGACACAATATCAAAATGATTCCCAAGTGCAGCTCTCAGCCCTCATCAGACAAGCTTCTTTTCACAGTTGACTTTGGTTTATACAGAGGCTACAAGTAGTCAAACTGCAGAGACTAAGTGACCTTGGAGCTCAGTCCTAAATGTGATCTCTACACCAGCCCTCACCAGGGAAGATGGTGGTAGAGCAGGGGGAAGACTGTAGGTCAGAGGCTGGGGAGGAGTGCTATGAAGCGATCTTTGGTGCATGACACGGCTGATGTGCTTGTGAACTCACCGAGGCTGGACTACCTGCTCAAGACCTGCACATTTGCTGACACGTCATCACGGAAGGGGGCCCGCTCCTCCATAAGAGACTACTGACAGTTACTGGTGGTCAGGAGAAGGGAAGTAACTTCTTTCAGTGGTGTAGTCAGTGATAAGCTGTCCAGCAAAGATTCAGTAAATCACTTCCTCCCCGTGTCCAGACAACCTAATTGAACTTAGTGGGGTGCGCACACAAAACATATATGAAGTAGGAGGGGCACACGTTTATAAGGAGGGTTTTAAGAGGAGGAGCTGGGATAAGATGGTATAAAAGGGGATAAAAAGACTAAAATTCATTATTTAAGTGTATATAACTGTAAAGGAATAAATATTAAACAAACAACTAAAGAAACCAAAGAAATAAAGCAATGTAAATGGAATGGCATTTCCCATCAGGAGCTTGGGGTAACAGCTTAGAAAATGGAAAATGTCCATTTGGGAAAAGAGTACTATGTTAAGAACTTTGTATGAGAATTGATCATCTTACCTGGGGTCCTCCTCCTTGCTTAGCTTCTTTAGGTGTACAGATTTCAGTATGATTATCCTATATTATATGTCTAATATCCACTTATAAGTGATCATATAGCATTTGTGTCTTTCTGCTTCTGGGTTACCTCACTCAGGACGATCTTTTCTAGATCCCACCATTTGCCTACAAATTTCATGATTTCCTTGTTTTTAATTGCTGAATAGTATTCCATTGTGTAAATGTACCACAATTTCTGTATCCATTCCTCAACTGAGGGACATCTGGGTTGTATTCTGGCTATTACAAATAAAGCTGCTACAAACATGGTTGAGCAAATGTTCTTGTTGTATACTTGAGCATCTTTTGGATATATGCCTAGGAGTGGTATAGCTGGATCTTGAAGAAGCGCTCTTCCTAATGAGAAAGTGCCAGATTGATTTCCAAAGTGGTTGTATAAGTTTACATTCCCATCAGCAATGGAGTAATGTTCAAAGATCAAAAAGTCAAGTGACAACACATGCTGGAGAAGATGTAGAGAAAGAGGAACCTTATTCCATTGCTGATGGGAATGTAAACTTATACAACCACTTTGGAAATCAATCTGGCACTTTCTCATTAGGAAGAGTGCTTCTTCAAGATCCAGCTATACCACTCCTAGGCATATATCCAAAAGACGCTCAAGTATACAACAAGAACATTTGCTCAACCATGTTTGTAGCAGCTTTATTTATAATAGCCAGAATCTGGAAACAACCCAGATGTCCCTCAGTTGAGGAATGGATACAGAAATTGTGGTACATTTACACAATGGAATACTATTCAGCAATTAAAAACAAGGAAATCATGAAATTTGTAGGCAAATGGTGGGATCTAGAAAAGATCGTCCTGAGTGAGGTATCCCAGAAGCAGAAAGACACAAATGCTATATGATCACTTATAAGTGGATATTAGACATATAATATAGGATAATCACACTGAAATTTGTATACCTAAAGAAGCTAAGCAAGGAGGAGGACCCTGGGTAAGATGCTCAAGCTTCATTCAGAAAAGCAAACGGGATGGACATCGGAAGAGGGAGATAACAGGGAAGAGGGCAGTAGCCTACCACAGAGAGCCTCTGAAAGACTCTTCTCAGCAGAGTATCAAAACATACGCTGAGACTCATAGCCAAACTTTGGGTAGAGTGCAGGGAATTTTTTGAAAGAAGGGGGAGATAGAAAGACCTCGAAGGGTCTGGAGCTCCACAAGGAGAGCAACAGAACCAAAAAATCTGGGCACAGGGGTCTTTTGTGAGATGGATACTCCAAGGACCATGCATAGAGATAACCTAGAACCCCTGCACAGATGTAGCCCATGGCAGCTCAGTGTCCAAGAGGGCCCCCCAGTAATAGTAACAGGGACCATCTCTGACATGAACTCATGGTCTGGCTCTTTGATCACCTCCCCCTGAGGGGGAGCAGCCTTACCAGGCTACAGAGGAAGACAATGAAGCCTGATGAACCCTGATAGACTAGGGTCAGATGGTAGGGGAGAAGGATCTCCCCTATCATTGGACTGGGGGAGGGGCAGGAGAAGAAGAGGGAGGGAGGGTGGGATTGAGAGGGGTTGGAGGAGGGGGCTACAGTGGGATAAACTGTAATTAATGAAAATAAAATAAAAAGAATGTAAACTCCACTAGGACGAGGATTTCCATCTATTCAGTGTGTCATCAGCACCCACTGTAAGTACTCAACCGGTATTTGTTGAACAAAAACTTGAAGTCAGCAGTTCCATCTTCAAAGCGATTGTTTCAAAGGAAGTCTGGCTGATCCTTGCTTGAACAGACAACACAGCAAACGATGCCACGCCAATGGGAATCTTGAAAGATCACGGAGGTAGGCTGACAGCAAGGCAGACAGCATATGATCCTAATCACCAAGACTTTTGAGTGTTCTAGAGAAAGTACCTGTACCACCCAGCCTTCCTTTTAAACTAGGAGAAGCTGATGGGGGTCATCTGAGGCATTGTGCTTGAGGCGGTAAAAATCTCATGTGAGATGACAAACAGGACTTAAACTGCCATTGTCTGTAACTCATGGGCATTGTCTAAGACTTGGGGAATGTGTGCCATAAAGAAAGCAGGGCTGAATGAAAAGAAAATGCCAGTTTGCACAGCAGGGCTCATTCATTATTATTAATTTTTAGAGTTCAATTTATTCATTTAATGTCCACCAGTGTCTTGCCTGTATGTGTGTCTGTGTGAGGATATCAGATCCCATGAAATGGAATTAAAGACAGTTGTGAGCTGCCATGTGGATGCTGGGAGTTGAACCTGGGTCCTTTGGAAGAGCAGCCAGTCCTCAACCACTGAGCCATCTCTGCAGCCCTTGTGCTCACTTATTTTTATATATTAAGAGAACTACTGTGCTTGCAGACTTGAAAGTTGACATGCAGAGTCTATAAGAAATCAGCATTCATTTAACATATCATGAGAAGAGAGAAACTGGTATTCTACACAACAGAAGTGTACTCAGTGCTGACTCTGCCAGGCACTGGGTACAAGTTATACAGTTACAAATTGCATGCTCCAGCCTCACATAGCAGCTGGAAGTGCTGCGAATGACACAGGCACAGATGATGTCCAGTGGTACCAAATACTATGTCAGGGTTAGGTACAGTGAGCTGAGAATAGAAGCATAGACAGAAGCTATTTAGCTTATACTAGAGGGACTAGAGGATACTTTCTGAGGATGACAGCCAATCATATGCTTAAACAATGAGCCAGAGCTAGCCAGGTAACGGGTAGAAAAGATAGCATACAAAATTAAAGCAGGGACAAGGATGTGGAGTAAATAGAAAGTATTTAATGGACCAAGAACAAATAGGCATGGTCCCAAAGTGTAAGGGGAAGATAGACAAGGGTCACAGAGGGTCTTTCTAGTAAGGGAACTCTGAAGTTGTTCAGGACAGAGTGCTGTTACTAGAGGATTTTAAGCAGTGTGGGCAGGGGAGGGATTTGCGATTAACCAAGAGCTCTGGGTAGGTCTGTGAGTGCATTTCCTGGAAGGACTGCCCCTCAGAGTAGACAGCACCTCCCACTGGCTGCCTAGAGATAAAGAGGTCTGAGGAAAATGCAGGGCTTGCTTTGCCTGCTCACCTTTACTCCCTGATGGTGAGTGAATGAACTCTGTTGCTGCTGCTGCTGTTCCTGCTAGCCTTCCCTGAAGTGGAAACCTAGCTACCCTGGCCTTTTAAGGTGGACTGAAAACCAGCAGCCATCCAGGAACCCTCTAGGCCTTCTTCAGTGCCAGACTGGAACTGCTGAAGTAGCCAGCCTCATGGATGGAACAGCTATGACATTTTCAACCTCCCTAGCATGCAGATAGCCATTGCTGGACTACCTGGCCTATGCCTTAAACCAATCTGATAAACCCTCTTTTAATCTATATTTGTTCTATCAGTTTTGTTCCTCTAGTGAACACTGACTAATGCAGGTGGTGCTATGCTAAAGGAAAAAGCACATCGCGTCCAGTTGTCCTATTTTTAGCTATTTTAAAATGGATCACTGGGTTCAGATGTTATACCAGGCTAATCCACACCTCATCACATCATGTTCCCATCAGCATTCCCCTATTTTCCTAACTCGGGCTGGGCCTGACAGCTGCTTGGATGATGTAGGTTTTTATACAGAAGTATATAGATCCAAGAGACTATAAGAGCAGCAGAGGTCAAGACACTGAAAACTTCTAGATTAAGACAGATGTCTCCTCTTTAATTTGCTTGAAGCAATAAACCCACTTTACCTTTACTTTTCAATCAGTTTGACCTGAGTTTTCTGTTTCTAGAAGTCCAAAGTACTGCGTGTCTCTGGGTATGAGAACTGTCTCATTCAAGGCCCTCGGGACCAGCTAAGAACAAAGCTCTTCAATGTGGGTCAGTGGTTAGGCTGTGTGGGATTCCAGCTATGCTACCGGCTAACTCTGCATGAAAGAAGTGTGCATGAGACAGGTATGGAGGTTTGCACATTAACCCTCAAAAACCATAATGAATGCTACATGAGAGGTGAGATCTTTGGGAGGCGATTCGTCTTGAGGGTTCTTTTCTCATGAATGAAGTTACCCATCATAGATTAACAGGTCAGTAGGCTAATGTGCTGCTGTTAGAATGAATGCTCTCGGTCATCTACACTGTCTTATCATATGATGTCCTGTACAGCCTCAAGACTCTAATATGGAGTTTCCATAAACCAAGAGGCAGGCTTCTGCAGAGGCATCCCTCTGACCATCTACCTTTGAGATGGGCCCTACCTGGTCATCTTCAACTCAGTGGGAGAGAGGCCATGGACAGAGTCTGAGGGAAGCTCTGTATATGGGTAGAATTACAGGTGGCAGAATTGGAGTGAAAGGCCTTTAGCCCTGGAGGAAGACAGTCCACAGCACTCCTGGCAGTCCCTGTGCCTGGGAGTTCTATGGTGACCATCTTTTCTGATAACTTGAGGGCAAGGTGGTGCCAAACAATATTATTAAGGGGGCAGGTTTCCAAGATGCTTAAAGTCATTACATACTTTGATAAGTTCTTTATTTGATGGTCAAGGGTCTTGACAGGTTATTTCCTGGAACTCTGTATATGTTTTAAGTCTGCTGTGTTGTCAGCTCTTTTCTATTTACTGACCACTCACCGCAGTCACAGTTTGAAATGAAGAGCCGTGTCCAGGTGTATTTTCCCTCTGTGGTTTTGGAGGGTGGGAACTCTGATTAGGAGCTGTGCCTGAGGGAAGGGCTTGTCACTCTTCATCATTTGTCCACGTTCACATGTAAGAGATATATTATATTCAGGAGTAGCTGGATCCAGAGGTTCAGACAGCATCATCAGGCCTCACCATATCTCCACCTCTCAAGCTGGCTTCTCTTTTGTTTGGCCCCTTTCTGGCAGATACCTGCTAGAAATTTCACAATAACACCTCAGTGGAGAAATATGGCTTTTTAAAGGAGAATTCCAGTAAGACTCCTGGGCCTACATTGGGGTCATGGCCATTAGTTCCTGGAATGTGCTAAGTGAAGGGGGCTAAGACACTTCTGGAGACCATAGATTTGGTTGTCATCTGCCAAATACTTGTACAAAGGGGAGGGAGGCTGAGCCCTGAAGGGAAAATGAGATTCTTTTATCAGAACAGAAATGCTGCACTAGCAAAATCAATCTGTTTTCCTCCAGGGTGTTGCAGGCTAAGGTAACTAGGAGAAAAACCTTTATTTAGAAGAACCAAGCCTTTACCTCTACAACATAGAACTGATCAGAATACACTTTAAGACATTAGTGTGTGTATGTGGGTGTTGGGGGTGGGAGGTTATTGAACATAACATAGCACTAAGTTCAAAACAAAAAACTCCATTAGCTTTTAAGGATTTAAAAACAAAGAGTTTTTGGTTTCCTAGTTTTCCTGCATTATTGTTCACTATGCGCCCTACTGGGTTTGGAAATGATGGTGATATTGAAGCAGATGATTAGGTGGGAAAGAAATAGCAGGATCAAAACAACTGAAAGTAGATTAGCAAAAAATCCTTACATCACAAGCCATTTGGAAATGTGAGGTCACCAGGGGCTATGAATCAGTGCCAGCAGGGTGGAAACAAAAGAATTTTCCTGAGAATTCTTGGGCTTTGTTTTCATCTCACATTGTTAAGTGAACCAGATAATAACAACACAGAAGGGAAAACAATTTTTAGAGCCAGCATAATTGTGTGATCCCATACTGTGCAAGACCCTGGTTGAGCTCTGAGTGGTATAGTTGTGCCTTCTAAATGGCTGAGACCTGGGGCTGCATGTTATGGTGAGGTGTGTAGGTATCTGTGTGCTTTCTCCAGGAGCGTGGTGATAGAGGAAGGGCAAAGTTCAAGTGCAACATCTACAGGTTGTGAGACTCATGTCAGTGATGGTGGTGGCTAATAATGAGTGTCACCTTAACAGAATCTAGAATTACCTAGGAGACGAGACTCCTGGGACATCTGAGAGATTTTCTAGTTTAGGTTCACTGAGGCAGGAAGGGCCACCCTCACTGAGGGCAGCATCATTCCTTGGGCTGAGAAGGCAGCTGGCCAGTGCCATTCATCTCATTGTTTCCTGACTGTGGAAGCAATGCAACCAGACATTTCCAATCCTCCTGCCACACCTCCCACAAATATAGGCTTGGGTGTTAGGGTTAGGGGGCCAGATAAACCCCTTGTCTTAGGTAGGGTTTCTATTGCTGTGGAGAGACACTATGACTACCACAACTATCATAAAGAAAAACATTTAATTTTGGCTTTTTTATAGGTTCAGAGGTTTAGTCCATTATTATCATGGTGTGGAGCATGGTGGCATGTAGACAGATATGGTGCTGGAGGAGCAGAAAGTTCTACATCTGCATTGGCAGGCAGCAGGAAGAGAGAGAGACACTGGGCCTGGCTTGAGTATTAGAAACCTCAAAGCCCACCCCAGTGACACACTTCCTCCAATAAGGCCACACCTACTGCAACAAGGCCGCATGTCCTAATCCTTTCAAATAATGCCACTCCTTATGAGCCTATGGGGGCCATTTTCATTCAAACCATCACACTCTTCTTCCCCTCCCTGTTTGTGTCAGACATTTTGTCATAGTAAGAAGAAACACAACTCATACAGTGACAAAGTGAGAGGGAGAACCTTTCCCAAAGGGTTTTATGGCTGGATCCACCTAGATAGGAGTAGTGGCTACACTTACCAGCAGTGGTGTGGAAGAATACTGTGTCTAAAAGGATTATCTGGAACCAAAAGTGCAGTTTAAATCTGTATTAGCCTTTGTGATGATAATAAACGCCTCCCCTCCTCCCCAGTCTTAGCAGCTTACAAAAAAAAGCACTACTTTATGGCTCACAAGTTGTGGGTTGGATGCTGCTCTGCCAGACAAGTAAAGGCTGATTCTGTGTCTTGTCACTCAAGGACAAGGTGGAAGGAGCTCCTTGTGTGCTATACCCAAGACAGAATCCCAAGGCTCAGGGTAGCAAGAAGCAGCATGTTCTGCATCTCAAAGTCATCACATGGACTGGCTTATCATCAAGTCTGTATTCTACCATCAAGGCAAGCAACAGGCCAAGTTCAGTTACTTATGTGAGACCCTGACAAGACTGTGGAGGATCACATCAGACAGAACGAATACTATGATCTACTCCAGCCTGCTCACTTGCTAGTGACGGTGAACACATTTATTTAAGGCTCAGTTCATTTCATGGAAAGATAATACTGTTTGCCTGTGTATAAGTTGTATCCTTTACCTTTCTTATTATTGTGACATAATATTCAACAAAGGTGACTAAGGAAGGGGTAGGCTTATTTTGGCTCTCAGTTTGAGAGGATGCAGTCTTTGTGGTGTGGAATGGAGAGCAGCAGGAACACTGGATATTAGGTGACATTGTGTCCACAGTCAGAAGCAGAGTGGAATGACTACTGGTGCTCAGCTCACTTTTTTCCTCCCTTTTATTTAGACCAGATCCTGAATCCATGGATGGTATCACTCACATTTAGGATTGGGTCTATCTTCCCCAGTTTAAATCTTCCTGGAAACTCCCCTTCAAAGATAAACCTAGGAGTGTATCTCCCGGATGATTCCAAGCCTAGAACTTGACAATGGAGATTAAGCACCATACAGGATGAGGGCTCAACTGGATGGCACATCTACAGAGCATGATATAGTGCCCTGGAGAGAGCAGGTCTTTGGTGCAGGAAAATTTATGTCATTGTTAATTCGAGGTACTGTTTTTCAAGACAAGGCATGCTAGCTTGTGAGGACGGCAAGACAGTGCTGGAGAGAAGGCAGGACAAGGGTGGTTAGATTAGGTGGACAGAAGGCCAAGGCTTTATCTTCCCTAGCACATTGTGGTGACCCAGCTTCCAGCAGCCTAGGCAGACTGGAAACCTCTGGACCATGCCTGCCAGGCCTTGCCCCTTGCTCCTTGCAAGTTTTGCCCATTGACTCTCTTCTGGTTACTGCCTCCTTAATACTGCTCTGTAACTCCTTTCGCAGAACCTGCACCCTCTTCCCACTGTCTTCAGTCTTCCTATGGTGCTCACCATCAATCTCATCTGAGCACCTCTGTATCTTTAGTACTTTCTTAGAATTCTGTTTCCTTCCTCATCTTTACTGACCCCCTGGTTCTTTCTCTAACTCACAGCTCTCTGAGGCACATTTCAGAAGGCCTCAGGCTCTACCATCTCTGTGTGGGGGCAGTAGGGATGTCTTTCTTCCTCACAGCCTTTGCTGCTACATCTTAACATACAATGCCCTCACCCCAGTCAACTGTTTACACCTCCTCTCCCTGTACCATTTCTTGAGGGCCAAGCGCCTCTTACTCTTGGGTTTCCTTTGGAGACCAAACCCTGCTTCTGTGCAATAAAGCAGGCCTGGTTTGGTATTTTACCCTTGAGCTAACTCACCAGGCATCCTGGTCAGCAGTCTGGGGAAGCTATAGAGACTTGGCCTCACATTCACTGTACCTACTGAAGAATTCTACCGAGGGCTTATGAAAGGCAAGTTATTTTGAGAAAATTCTCTATGTTCTGTCACAGAGCATTATTACGCTAGTTTATCAAACTACTTTAGTAATTCTGAAAACAGAACACTGTGTGACACAATGTCAGAGACACAATGGGTATGGCTGCCATTTTCAGGAGAGTTGAAGCAGAATAATCACAGCATGAGATAGGAAGTAAAGCATGGCATCTCACTGAAGCTGGTGTTCGCATGGAGGATGCTTTCTTCTTCAGAGCAGGAGGCATGTGCTGTTGCCCTGTTTTTCCACCTTGTGGCAGGACACAGCAGGGATGAGTATCCTTGTCTGAGGAGATAAGATCTACTTGCAATGCCAGTGCACACATCCAGCAGGGGCCATCAAAGGCAATGGAGCAAGTCTAACTACTCTTCTAATTAACGCCCCCTGGAGGGTAAAGGCTGCTCTCATGATAGGGACAACACTGGAATGAATGGCTATAGAGGCCAGGCTTTGTTTACCTCCCACCCTCCTTCTTTTTTTTTTTGAATTTTATTTTTTTCTTATCAGTTACCAAGTCCACTGATAGGGGGGACCTCCTCCCCATTCATCTGATCCTGTTTTATCAGGTATCTTCAGGACTGGCTGCAAAGCTCTCCTCTGTGGCCTAACAGGACTACTCCTCCCTTGGGGGGTGGGGAGGCCAAAGAGCCAGTCATTGAGTTCCTGTTAGAAATAGTCCTTGTTCCCCTCACTATGGGAAACCAATTGGTTACTGAGCTACCACAGGCTACATCTGAGCAGAGGTTCTAGGTTACATTCATACATGGTCCTTGGTTGAATGTCAGTCTCAGAAAAGACCCTGTGCCCATATATATTTGGTCCTTGTGGAGCTCCTATCCTTTCCCCGTCAGACTAACTCCCCTTCTTTCTTATGATTCCCTGTACTCTGCCAAAGGTTTGGTCATGAGTCTTTGCTTTGAAAACACTGCTAGTTAGTCTTTCCAATGCGCTCAGTAGAATCCTGTCATACGTTCAATGCACATCCCATCTGTCTTTCTAAACGAGGATTGATCATCTTATCCCATGTCCGCTCTCTTGGCTCTCTTGATTATCTTTTTTAGGTGTACAGATTTCATTATGTTTATCATATCTTATAGGTCTATATAAGTGAGTATATACCGTGTTTGTCTTTCTCCTTCTGGGATATTTCACTCAGAATGATCTTTTCTAGATTCCCACCATTTGCCTGCAAATTTCATGATTTCCTCCTTTTTGATTGCCCACTTTCCTTCTTTGTTGTCTCTGAACTTCTCCCCTTCTCAGGTCCACACTCACAAACTCTCAAAGTGTCAAGGTCCATAGGATCCTCAAGTTTGGCTGGACTCCAGAGTAGTGTTTCTGTCTTTGTGGGTCATAAGGGTTTTTTTTTTTTTTTTTTTTTTTTTTTTTCCTCTTAACGATCTTCCCAAGGAGGCCAGATCTCAGGCTATGAGATAGTCAGCAGGGGCTTTTCCCATCATTTTCTCAGTGTGTAAAACTTTAAACACAAATCTCCTAAAATTATATAGGATTTGTCACCGATTTTGTGAATTTATGAGTTACAAATGTGATCTGTATACCTTATGCGAAGCATGGGGCCTATTGGGCCAAAGGACTCCCACAGAGTTGTTGCTCATTCTAGCAAAAAACACAGCACTGTGGCCAGTTCCAAACTAACTACAAAAGCTGGGCTTCTTAGTGACTTCAGCAAGAGAGCTTCATGTACTATGGGCTGGATGGACTGAGCTTGTACTCTAGACTGGTGTGGCAGTCTTTATTTATTTATTTTTTTTATTATTAGTTACGTTTTATTAACTCTGTATCTCAGCTGTATCTCACTCCCTCTTTCCTTCCCAAAACCCTCCCTCCCTCCCTCATCTCCCTGCCCCTTTCCAAGTCCACTGATAGGGGAGGACCTCCTCCCCTTTCATCTGACCCTGGTTTTTCAGGTATCTTCAGGACTGGCTGCAAAGTCCTCCTCTGAGACCTAGCAGAACTGCTCCTCCCTTGCGGGGGGGGGGAAGGTCAAACCATTGAGTTCCTGTCAGAAATAGTCCCTGTTCTCCTTACTATGGGAAACCAATTGGTTGCTGAGCTACCACAGGCTTCATCAGAGCAGAGGTTCTAGTTTATATCCATAGATGGTCCTTGGTGGAGTGTCAGTCTCAGAGACCCTGGGCCCAGATATATTTGGTCCTTGTGGAACTCCTATACTTTCCATGTCATACAAATTCCCCCTTTTTTCATATGATTCCCTGCACTCTGCCGAATGTTTGGCTATGAGTCTTAGTATCTGCTTTGATATACTGCTAGGTAGAGTCTTCCAGGGGCCCTCTGCAGTAGGCTCCTGTCCTGTTACTTGTTTTCTCCTACGTCCAATGCACCTCCCATTTGTCTTTTGACGTGAGGATTGATCATCTTACCCCGGGTCCTCTTTCTTGTTTATCTTCTTTAGGTGTATAGATTTCATTATGTTTATCATATCTTATAGGACTATATGAGTGAGTATATACCATGTGTGTCTTTCTCCTTCTGGGATACCACACTCAGAATGAGCTTTTCTCAATCCCACCATTTGCCTGCAAATTTCATGATTTCCTTGTTTTTGATTGCTGAGTAGTATTCCATTGTGTAAAAATACCACAATTTCTGTATCCATTCCTCTGTTGAGGGACATCTGGGTTGTTTCTAGCTTCTGGCTATTACAAATAAAGCTGCTACAAACATGGTTGAGCAAATGTCCTTGTGTACTTGAGCAAATTTTGGGTATATGCCTAGGAGTGGTATAGTTGGATCTTGAGGAAGCACTATTCCTAATTGTCTGAGAAAGCGCCAGATTGACTTGCAAAGTGGTTGTACCAGTTTACATTCCCACCAGCAATGGAGGAGGGTTCCCCTTTCTCCACAACCTCTCCAGCATGTGTTGTCACTTGAGTTATTCATCTTAGCCATTCTGATGGGTGTAAGGTGAAATCTCAGGGTAATTTTGATTTGTATCTCCCTGATGGCTAAGGATGTTGAGCATCTCTTTAAGTGTTTCTCTGTCATTCTATATTCCTCTACAGAGAATTCTCTGTTTAGCTCTGTTCCCCATTTTTTAATTGGATTACTCGATTTGTTGCTTTTTAACTTCTAGTTCTTTATATATGCTGGATATCAGCCCTCTGTCAGATATAGGGTTGGTGAAGATCGATGTGGCAGTCTTGAAGAGACAGCTGACAGACAAGAGGACTCTCCTAGGGATCCACTGTGTAGAAAGCAACCCTGAGATCCCACTGTTAGGTACTGAGTTTGAGGGGCTGGTTCTGTGCATATAGCTTACTGGAAGAGTTGTCTTTGGGATAACATCGCATTCTACAGCTAGAAAACTATGGTTATAACAATTAACTGATGTCTTAACACAGAGAAATGATAAATATGCCAATTAACCTCACATGATCATTCCACACTGAATACAGGTATTAAAATGTTATAACTCATGAATATATGTAATCACTGCATGTCAATTGAAATATGTATTTAAAAGCTTATTTCTTTGGAGTAAGGAGGTCAGGAAGCAGTTTCACCCTTGTGGATCATCAGTCCTCTTACTTGAAAAGGTATTTATGTATAGGAAAAAAAGTGATAAAAATAAGTGATGGGGCCATGATCATAGGTTTGACTGTTAACCTATGAAAGCTGGTGAGAAAGCCATATAGGACAGCAGGCTGATTTCAGAGTTGGTAGAGCTCCAGGCTCCTGGAAAAGTATCAGGGCAGGAGTTGATGGATAGCTGGATCAGGAAATAAGGGGTGCCTTAGTTAGACTTACTATTTTTGTGATTGTGATTAAAAACCATGACCAAGAATGAGGACAGGGTTTATTTCATTCACATTTCTGTATAACAGCCCATTACCTAAAGCAGTTAGGGGACCTGGAGGCAGGAGCTGATGTAGAGGCCACAGAGGACTGCTGTTTACTGATACTTGTGGCTTGCTCACACTGCTGTCTTACAGACCCCAGGACCACCAGCCCCGGGGTGGACCACCCAGAATGAGCTGGGCACTCCCTCATCAATCACTAATTAAGAAAATGCCCTACATGCTTGCCCACAGCTTAATCTAATGGAGACATATTCTCAGGTGCGGTTTCCTCCTCTCAGATGACTGTAGGCTATGTCAAGTTGACCTAATATTACTCAGCACATAGGTACAGGGTAAGACAGCAGCCAGGGATTTCAGGTGGGCCACCTTAAGGAAGGTAAAGAACCAAGGGGTCAGAGTCTATGAAGTTAATGGGTAGATATGGAGGCCCAAGGCACTATCCCAGTGTCAGTACTAGCCCATCACTTCAGAGTGCTCTCAGAGCCTGGATGCACATGTTTGGACCCTCCTAGTCTCCATCTCTTCCTTTCCTGTATATACTAATGTATTGAATAACATTGACTATTAAAATCTAGTAAGTGCTGGGCCCTGTGTTAAATACATTGCATTCATGGTCTCATGTAAGACTTGCAACAATCCTCCCCATTTGGTGGGATCTATTATTGTGTGGTTGAAGAGTTGGCTAATCTGGCTTAAATAAATTCAGCGACTTGCTCAAGGACACACAACTGAGAAGAGTCAGGCAAAAAATGAATTCAGCAGTCAGACTCTGGAGCCCTAAGCTTCCAATGAGAAAAGACCGAGTTTGAGCCAGTGGAGAGTAGCCCAGGGCTTCTTCAGAAAGCCAGCAGGGAAAGGTCCTTCTGGAAACTTCTTTGCAGAACAGACCTCCTACCTGCCCCTCCAACTACTGACCTCTAAGTACCAAGAGGAACCCTGCCTTGGAGAGCATGAACTCCAGGAAAGATCAAAGGCAAAGTTAGGACTCTTGCCTGCCAGTCCACCCCAGCTCAGCCCTCTATGTGGCATACGCCTCCAGGGAGTCAGTGACCACAGGCTAGGAGACATTGGCTCTGCCTTCACAGGGATAGCATACCCATGCTTCACAGGCCTGTGTGGGCTATGGAAATTGAGCAATTTTTCACTTAAAATCATCTGAAAACAAACTTCAATGTCTTCAAAATTATATATTCACAGAACATTTCTAGACTCTGGGATAGGATTAGATGGTAATGATTTAATTGATGGTTAAGTGTGTAGATAAAACGAGTGTGCTGAATCCTTCCTGTAATTATCTCTCTGAGGAGCCCTGGCAGCTGTAATTACTTTCTGAGGCCAAAATTACAAACCAGCTGTAGTTTTAAGCAAACTATGTTGCAGCCTCTGCTGGATTTTTAAGGAAAAGTCGGTCACCACCAGCACAGGCATCCCTGTAGGGCCAAAGAGGGAGCAGAGCCTTGGAGAGGGAACATATTTTCAAAGCACTTTCCTGAATCCCTGCCCATCGCTGTCACTGTGCACTGCTGTGCTCACTCTTCCTTGTTGCAGGAAGTCTTTCCTCCTGCTCTTTCTCACATCAGTTAGCAGTTACTGACACTGTGCCCTTGAGGATAAGACAGTAGCCTCAATGAGGTGGGCCACTCTTAAGTCAACTCAGCGGCGGTGTTGGAGTCCTTACATTGAGGAAGATGGGCAGTTCCAGGTCTGCACCCTGTTGGTGACCCACAGGTCAACTTAGATTCTCTGTCTATATTTGGCCAGAATTGACAGGATTGAGTGCCTCCATGGATTCAGTGACTCTAACCATGACCAAATTCTCTCCAAAAGCTCAGTTCTTGTTTGATTGTTATGCAAACCATTATATGTTCATTCAACATTAGCCACAGAAATCTGGAGATGAATGGAAATGAATGAATTCTTCTGATGTGCCTCTGGAAGCTGATATTTGTTCATAATTTTTTATATTTTCATCATTTTGTGCCTAAAGTCTTAATTAAAAAAAACCCAGCCTTTGAAATTGTTTATTCTTTCTACTTTGAATGCATAATGGGACATCTTTGACCTTCTTCTAGTTAGTAGTAAGGCTTATCACAAGTGCTCTCTTCCTCAGCATTTTAAAAATTGCTTTCATGTAGAAAACAATGTTCTGGGAGCTCTATGAAAGCCTAGAAAACACAATGATACACAGAGAAGACATAGTCCCTATACCATAGTACTGTGGCTTTGGGTTATTCTGGACTGGACTTTGAACTCAGCAACAATCCAGCCTGAGACATCAGGAGCTGCATCTAGTGGTGAATAGTGCATGGTTAAGTGGACATGCTATAGTTGAGGGGAGTGCATATGAGCTACTAACTTAACAGTTGAGCTGGCCAGAGACACTTGTCCCCATCAGTCCTACAGTCTCTTAGGTGTTCAGCATTCCTGGGGTGCTTCCCATGCTTACACTTTGTGCTTTTCTGTGACTGATTCATGCAACACCCCAAAATCTGGGTCCTGAGTTCTAGCCTGGCCACATGGAACTCTTGATAGGTATGAATCACACAGAACACAGCACCAGGTGACATCAGAACTGTTAACTAAACAAACTATGTCTACTTAGTTATAGGAATGAAATCAGCATTTTTCCTTAGTTAGCAAAGTGTCAGGCACCTGTCCAGAAATGTTTGTTTTATTTAAAAAAATACAAACAAACCACCACCACCACCACCACCACCACCACCACCACAAACCCAAGTCTTAAAATGCCGTGACAGAGGAAAGCGCCGTGATAAACATAACCACCGACTAGGGGAAGGTCAAGGACTGACAACTCCACTTTCAAAGGGAAGGAAGGTCAATTTCAAGTGTTCTTCTTTAAAGAGGATGTTGAACAGTGGAATGGTGAGAATCTACAAAATGAACAAACCTCAGCTTCCAGGATTACTCCAGCAGAATCCATTCATGCCATCCATTCAGTCTGTCTCCTCTCATACATCCATTTTCTCTTGGGAGGTAGAAACCCTTTATTTTTATTGGATCACATATTTGTTCCTCACTGTATGAACCTTGTATGAAAACTCTATGTATTTATTGGAAGAACACATCTATAAACCCTGGGGAAGTACTTGCACTAGCACCAATGGCCAGGGGAGGGCAGCAAAGAGTAACAGAGTGATGGTAGCAGAGCTCCCAACCCTCTGCCCCACTCCTTTCAGCTCTGCACTTTTTGGGAGATGGAAGCTTGGCATCATATATCTGGGCACAGGGTTTTTTCTGAAACTGTTTCTCCAACCAAGGACCATGTATGGATATAACCTAGAACCTTTACTCGGACGAAGCTCGTGGTAGCTTAATAACAAATTGGTTTCCCATAGTAAGGGGAACAGGGACTATCTCTGACAGGAACTCAATGGCAGGCTCTTTGACCTCCCCACCCCCAAGGGAGGAGCAGTTCTGCTAGGCCACAGAGGAGGACTTCGCAGCCAGCCCTGAAGATACCTGATAAACCAGGGCCAGACGAAAGGGGAGGAAGTCCTCCCCAATCCGTTCACTTGGAAAGGGGCAGGGAGAAGCTGAGGGAGGGAGGGTGGGATTGGGAGGGAATAAGGGAGTGGGATACAGGGTTAATAAAATGTAACATAATAATAAGCAAAAAAAAAAAAAAAAAAAAAAGCTTGGCGTCAATGCAAATGTCCCATAACCCACTGACTATTTACTGGTAGTAGGACTGGAGAAAATTTCTGACAAGTACCTATTGAATCTTCGTGTGTTATACGAGAGGGAAACCATTTGAGTGAAAGCTGGAGAAGCCAGTGTCCAGAGCTGGGATTGATGTATGCAAAGAGTTGAGAGCCAGGATTCCACACGAGCTAGGTTAGTATCATAGTGCTGGTTCTCTTCTTAAGTGGCCCACAGACAGAGAATAGGGATTAAAAAAAACAAAAACAAAACTCCTTATCCTCCATTTTCACCAGAGAGAAGAGTATTGACAGCCATATGCTAAGATGTGATAGGCTGTAGGGGGGCAACAGCCATCAAGGGCCTCTAGACAGACCACTTTTTGTCTGGAGAGGTTCTGTGGGACTTGCTAGTATGGGAAGGGCTTGGGTCTGATCCTGATTTGCTGCTGTGTGGCATGAATGCTGGCTTGAGCCTTTTGGAGTCTCCAGTGGAGGGTAAATTTTGAGTGGACAGGGTAAGCCAGCTAGAAGGTTGGACAGGTTTTGCCAGGGAAAGAGCTGGTGCTTTTAATGATGCCATAGAAGGCAATTCATTTTCAGCGTCAGGCCTCTTTAGTCCACATTTTTTCAATAACCAGCAAACTTGTGGCCATGAAGTCTTTCAGTAGCCTGATAGCAGCCTGAGGAAGTTTCCCCTTGTTTCTAAGTGAGGGCTAAAAGAAGTATAACTTTACCCAGGGTCCTCCTTCCTGCTTAGCTTCTCAAGGTGTACAGATTTTAGTATGTTTATCCTATATTACATGTCTAATATCCACTTATAAGTGAGTATATCCTCACTCAGAAAGGCAAGTGGGATGGACATCGGAAGAGGGAGAAAACAGGGAACAGGACAGGAACCTACCACAGAGACCCTCTGAAAGACTCTGCCCAATAGGGTATCAAAGCAGATGATGAGACTCATAACCAAACTCTGGGCAGGGCATCTTATGAAAGGACGGAGAGAGAGAAAGACCTGGAGGGGACAGGAGCTCCACAAGGAGAGCAACAAAACAAAGGAATCTGGGTCTAGGGGTCTTTTCTGAGACTGATACTCCAACTAAGGACCATGTATGGAGATAACCTAGAACCCCTGCACAGATGTAGCCCATGACAGCTCAGTGTCCAAATGGGTTCCCTAGTAATGGAAACAGGGACTGGCTCTTTGATCACCTCCCCCTCATGGGGGAGTAGCCTTACCAGGCCACAGAGGAGGAGGATGCAGCCAGTTCTGAGGAGACCTGATAGGCTAGGGTCAGATGGAAGGGGAGGAGGACCTCCCCTAACAGTGGACTTGGAGTGGGGCATGGGAGGAGATGATAGAGGGAGGGTGGTATTGGGAGGGAATGAGGGAGGGTCCTTCAGGTGGGATACAAAGTATATAAAGTGTAATTAATATAAAAAATAAAATAAAAAAGAAGTATAGTTTTGCCATTTCCTCTGGACTTAATGTCTGAAGTCTGATGTTGCTGGTCTGAAGATGAATCAAAGGAAAGACTTCCACTATCTTGGCATCATCATTAGCTGCTGAACCTTCAATCTCTCTGCTCTTATCCCCTCTAGACCTTTTGGCCAGATAACACATTTACTCCTTGCTTAATCTGTTGAGTCACAGAATTTCTGTTGTATATATCAAAAGTAATGCGATGATTATATCTCATAGCAAAGCTAAGCTTTGCACAGTCAGATACTGTGTCCTTAACAAACAAACAAACAAACAAACAAACATAAAAACAAAAACAAAACCCTCCAGGATGTGTGTCCTCATGACTAGATGGCTCTCTGCATTAGGGTGATAGCTTACTTTGGGAATCTCAGCTCTTTACCGGATAATTTCAGCTCAGCTCCACACTTTGGCTTCTCAAGGAGTTTTCAACCTCAGATGCAGAGCTTTTCAGGAAGGTACTGCCTTTTTACATGTGTGTGCTTCTAAGTAGTCTGATGACCTACTTGCTTGGATATGAATGATGCCTACAAGGCTGCAACACTGTCCTGAGACATTCTGCTTATTCTCTGTGAAGGGTATATTCATACACATTTCAAGTAGCTGAGCTTTCCCTCGTATCTTTTGTAATTTACTGGGTACTTCTTGTTTTAAGATTTTTTCCCCCATATTCAACTTTATGTCATTCATATCAAGTAGAATCACAGGTTGTTTGATTCTGTTGGCTCCCTACTTTCTAATATCAGGTTTCAATATTGACGAAGTTATCTAACCAATCTCTGAGAAATACAGCCCCAAGTCTTTGTAAGATGATCTGTGAAGTATGAACAGAACCCTGACATCTAAGAGTTGGGGGCGGGATGTGGGAGGTGCATGTGATGCCAGTGCACTGGATGTCTGATCCGAGGAGTGAAGTTTCAAGTGCAGAGCAGAGCATGGGGAAGAGATGTGTCATTCTAGACTATCTAAAGGAGGCTGATGAGAAGGTGAGTGCAGGGTCTAAAGCAGTGGTTCTCAACCTCCCTAACGTGTGACCCTTTCATACAGTTCTTCATGTTGTGGTTATCCCCAACCATAAAATTATTTTGTAGCTACTTCATAATTGCAATTTTGCTACTGCTGTGAATCATAATGTGTTAGAGTGGTATTTTTTTGTGCCACGGGTAAAGGTTGTCTTTGTATATTCAAATGGTGATTTCTATACCAGCAGAGCTGAGTATAGGCTGGACTTTGGAATTGTTAAGCATCTCCTGTATCAGTATTTTGTAAACATTGCTCTCTATCACCTTCTGCTTGGTTGAATAAAAAGCTGAACAGCCTATAGCAATGACAGGAGAGAATAGGCAGGATTTATGGATAGGCAGAAAGAAATAAAAGAGGGACAAAAAAATTAACCTTTGTGTGAGACACAGAGGAAGTCGGATGTAGGAAACTAAAGAGAGGTAGAACCACATGGCAAAACATTGATTAATATAAATGGGTTAACATAGGTTAAAAGAGCTGGTTGGAAACAAGAGTAAGCTAAAGCCCAAAGCTTTTACAAATAAATATATCTCCGTGTCATTATTCAGAGCTGGGGTAGGCTTAGAAAGTCCGTATGTTTTTAGTAATGAAAATATCTGATATGCGTAATATCCTATATGGGACTCCTAAGGGGTCTTGACGACAGGTTGAGAACTGTTGATTCTGAGGCTGGCAAAAGGCCCACCGAAGTGGGAAAGCAGCTCTTTCAAGGCTGGCTAGAAGACCCCAGACCCGCTTCCACGACCCTAGAGTATGTAGTAATTCTACAGAGGAAATCCAGGTAACTGAGAAGCCCTGGAGGGCCAGAGGAAAGCAGGGTCCTAGTTCCGGTAGTTGGGGAAGTCCTAAGTGGGTATTGCACAATTCTTTGTTCTGGACTGAGAGCAGCACACAGTACTTCCTAATACTGCTCATGGAGTAACACTTCCCCAGGCCATGGAGGCTAGATGGCACCATGGTAGGCCTGTTGGTGGCAGGGCATCATGCACACACTGTGAGAAGTGGGCAGGGTTTCTAGGTAGAGCCACAGCAGCTATCTATTCTTTCTCCTGTATCAACCGAGGCTTCCCCATTGGCCTTTTCTTAATCTATGTAATGTTTACATTTTTTTTTTTTTTTTTTTGCTTTTGGGAGGGAAAATCCATTCCACTCTTGTGACCCTTTATCCTTTTCTACTAGGTTATCTCCCCCCTCCCTCCTTTTCCATCAAGACATGGACTCCACCTCCTTACTTTCCAGTTCCACCATCCTTCTCTCTCTCTCTCTCTCTCTCTCTCTCTCTCTCCAAACAGAATGCCTCCACATACTCCTTTGAAACTATTTTCCTCAATGAGAGGCAACATAAAACCTCATGTAGTCAGTCCAGCCTGTGTTCAGAATGACAAGCAGCGTAGAGACAGTACATGATGTTAAGGAATAATTTCACGTATGCACACACATGTGGAGGCAAGAGGGCACCCTTGGGTGTTGTCAGCCACCTCTACCCCTTTTCTCTTTTGAGATAGAGTCTCTTATTTGGCCTTAAGCTCACCACGTCAGTTAGAACCCACCTGCATTCGTTTTACCTGCCCTGGGACTAAACAACAACACACACAGCAACATTTCTGGCTGCATAAAAGGTTCTGGGGACCAAACACAGTCTTCATGCTTTCAGGACAAACTCCCGACTGACCAGGCCATTTCCCTAGGCCATGGAACAATTTAAAAAGATTATCAAATTGGGGCAGAAGTTTATTTGAGCAGACTTCACGCCTTTAATTTGCATGGCCTGCTGTGCCTAGTGCTGTTAATGTAAGCCATGTACCTTTCCCTGGACCCTGCTCTTTCACCAACTCCTTGTTATAGCAGTCTTGTCTGCCTACAATCCTGAGACTTGCTGATGCTATTCAAAGAATTCTGATCTAGGATACATTTTTGTCCTCTTCAGGGAGGGGTGGCAAGAGCTGGACCCTACCAGTCTGAACTGAGGTCCCTTCTTTACACCTTAAGGCCACGACTGAGTCTGGAGTTATCTAACACTAATATGCAGGCCATCCAGACAAACCACAGTCTCTGTTAGTTCAGGAAAAGCTTTTTAGCTAAGTGCTGAGCTTTCTGACATACTCTTTGCCAAGGGTTCTTGGAGCCTAATTAGTCTTTGCTTAGTAGATTATTGGCACATTTTCATTGAAAAAAAAAATTAGTGAGCCTGCCATTGTAAGGAGCACTGGTGTGTGTGTGTGTGTGTATGTCCCTCCCTGTGTCCATGTAGGAGGGTGATGGTTAAAATCTTAACTGTTTTAAACCCAATGTGTCTTTGATAGAGCCCTCTTTTTGAAGTAGTGAGTACAACACACCAAAACCTCCTTAATTTTCCCTTTCTCCTATCAGTGGCTTTCCTCTTTTCCAACCTTTACTCCAGGTCCCTCCCCTGCCACTGTGTAAACAGCAGGACCATCCATCTGGTCAACATGGAGATCTGGCTATCATGCCAAGCTCCTCCCTCTCTCCGACTTTCCATGTGACGTTAGCTCATAACCCATCTGAGTTGACTCACCCTCCCAGAGCAGTCTACCTCTGCCTTTCAGCCTCCGTACACTCATCCCCACCCCTGCTGTCATCTGTCTGCAGCCTTCTGCCCATCTCCTCCACATGGCCAGCACAGTCCTTTTAAAATTTCAGTTGGAACATGCTGCCATTCATCCTAAAGTCATTCCAAAGTTCCGATAAAAAGCACACCCTCACACCCCCTTTCTGGTATTATTTGTTTCTCCCCAAGGCCCTGGAGTTCAAGCATTTGACTGTCCCAGGTGCTGGTCATCTCCGTCCACCACTCAGTGCCATGTATAGATCTCTGTCCACCCCTCCCCACCTTTGCTCGATAGGAGAATTCTAACCCATTTCCAAGAGCCTGCTCAAACAGGGTCAGCATGTGTCTGGGTATTAGCCTCTCCCAATAGGCATGAGAACTATCTCCCCTGTGCTCCCTTACGTGCAGTGAAAACACCAATTATATAATTGGCTGTATTGCAGTGGAACCGTTTACTGTCCATCTACCTGCCCAGCCTCCTGAAAGCCAGCACTTAGTCCTCTCCCCTGTAGCTGCAGCCCTCAGTGTGGGACCAGGCCCCTGGCAGGAGCGAAGGAGTCTTGTGGAGAGAGCTCTTTCATGGCAGGTGGGGCTTACAGTCAACACAAATTGCTACTTCTTCCTTCTCTGGCTTCACATGTTTCTTCAATGGCACTCACACAGTTGGTGTCTGTATGTTGGTTAGCATCTAAGGGCAAACCCAGCCCCACAGCAAAGGTTACATACTTGTGGTAAAACAAGTTACTTGTTTAGAAACGAAAAGATGGGCATGCTGCATCCTATTCAGAATCTACAACCAAGGGATAATAATTCCTGATGAGTGCCCATGAAACAAAGCCTGAAATTCTATAGACTTTCAGAGGAAAGGCTAGAATATACAGCCCACCCCCACCACACACACACACACACACACACACACACACACACACACATGTAGTTTTGTTTTTTGATGTCAGGGATCAAAACTAGGGCCCTGCAATGCTACCATTGAGCTATAGCTCCAGCCTCAAATATATACACTTGATCATGATTCAGTTCCACAGCTTCCTCATCAGGGACCCACTCTGGACCAAAACTGCATATGTGTCTCTGAATGTGTATATTCTTTAACTCAGCAATTTATGTGCTGAAACTATTTACCCATTGCTGGGTATGTGAAATTCATCTTATGATTCTGACAAGTATTCCTTTTTAAACTGAAATAAAAATGTAAAGAACCAAAGCACACCACATGCATGCAGATTTTTTCATTGAACCTTCTAAAAAGTTTTACAATTATGTCTATAATGCCAAATGTGTTTCCTTATTTCCCTTTCTTTCTCAGTTCTCTCTCTCCTCCCCCTGTGTGTGTATGTGTGTGTGCGCACGAAGTTTTAGCTCAGGCTGGCTCAGCCTCCTAAGGAATGAGACAAGGCGCGTAATATTACGCCCAACTCAAATGCATTTCTTACTGTGAATCGTTGAGGCAACCACAACTGAGGAACAAATATTCCGCAGTCTAACCCAGGTGTGATGGGGAAACTTGTTCCAATATGGTGCTACAGCTTACATTTCAGATCCCTACTGTGGACCACTGGAAACTCCAAAAGCAAGAAAAGGAATAGAGTGGGAGAGGGAGGAGGAGGTGAAGAGGGCAAAGGAGTCAGGGAGGAAGAGGAGGAGTAGAACGTGGGGTAACTCATCAAAGTGGTCCCCATATGAGTGCACTGCAAGAACACCATGGAAGGTCAGCGCTGAGGAGAGGAATCTAGCTGAGTTGGCAAAGCACCTACCTAGCTCGCATGCACAAGGCCCAAAGTTTGACCTCTGTCACCACAGAAAGATGAAATAAAAAATGTAAAAGTCTTAAGCTGTGTGTGTGTGTGGTGGCACACAGTTGTAATCAATCTCAGCATTCACAATGCTGAGGCCGGGGACAGTGCCAATCTGAGAGGCACTGTCCTGAGAAGCCAATGGGCTGAAGGAGAAGAAAACCAAGATTTTCTGGGCTAAAGGAGGACAGAAACTTGCTGAGCATATTTTATTGCCAGATCCTCTGTCAGTCCCTTTCCTATGTGCTCCATATAATCACAACAGGTGTTTACAGCTTGGCACTAATGCTCCTGTTGACAGGGGAGGGAGCTGATCCTCAGAGAAATCAGGTAACCCGCTCAAGCTCAGCAGCTCTAAGTGGCAGAGCTGGCATATGACCCTTCCTGTTAGACACCAGTGACAGCAGCATACTGGTAGCCTGTCAGGATGTTTAATTGGGCCATGGATTTCTCTCTGATTAAATGATTTTGCTTTCTCAGTTTCTTGTTGCTTCAATCACAGTAGTGCATGCATGGATCTGTTTTACACATTCATATTTAAAATCAGACTGTAGGAATGAGTTCAAAGAAAACCCAAACAGTTAATGGTTGGTTAATGGAAGGGGCATTTTCTTCAGTGGCATGCCCACTGGCAAGATGCCCTTGATCCTGTAAGCAGCTCTAATGAAACTCATGAAGTCACTTAAAAAAGACAATCAAAGTAGGAAGGGGACTGGTTGGGAAGAAAGAGGATTATAGAAGCAGGAGGGTGACAGGAGAGGGTAATGAGGGAGAGGGTGAATATGATCAAAATACATTATAGACATGTCTGAAGATACAACAAAATGCCACATTATTACATAATTAATTCATGTTAATACAAATTTAAATAATCCCATGCCTTGTGGCTGGTTGCTGCTCTAGCACTATGTCTGTCTTCCAAGTCTATTCTTCCTTCAGTTTCTTCAGTCACATGGAAAGAGTCTTGTGTAACAACTCCCATCCCACCCCAGTAGCTACCCAGCAAACAAATCCCACTAGTCACATAAAATCTAAAAATATAAGCCATATATTGTTCTCTGAGCATGGAGGGGGTTACAGTTAGAGAAAGCTCAGGGATTAACTTTTCCTTCCTTCTAGGGTGGACTGAGTACAGCCTGGAATCTGGTCCAGATCTGTTCAGTGGTTTACTTCCATATTACTCAGTCTTATGGAGTGCTCACTTCCCCTAAAGCACATCATAACCATGTAACAAAACAATGCTTCTTCACTAGAGCCTATGACATCCTTAGCCACAGGATCTTACCTGGCCTATCGTGATTTCTGTCAGATGGAGTGGGCCTCAGTTCTAATCTGAAAGCAGCTGGTTACCACCATCACAGACCTGCCACTATTATACCAGCCGTACATTGCCTGGAAAGACAGTGGTGCTGCACTCAGGGTCCACAGAGGAGCAAGACTCTTCATGGCTTTCCTCATCTGGCCCTGTGCGGATATCCCAGCACTATTTCTAGGGTCATATCTGGTACTGATTCTGCTCAATTTCTGCTATGGAGGGAGCTCATAGTTAGCAGGGCAGTGTTCTGTATACAGACAAAATCTATAATGATGGGGTGGCTGTGTATCTGTGCTTGGGGCTTATAAGAATTACTGGCTTAAGACAGTAAGAGGGATATCTTCCGGAATGAGCAGTCCTCAAAAACTCCCATGTGATTAAAAAAAAATCCTTCTCTTCCCTGTTATTCCTGCTTTTACATGTGACAGCAGCAACTGGAGCTAAGAGTGACTTTCCTGTAACAAAGAGAGGGTTTCTCAAGGTCTTTGCTATTAACTCTTTCATGCCCAGTGGTATGTAAAAGAAGCAAAGAAGCTGATATGGATCCTATACAATGGGTAAGGACTGAGATTCTGCCCTATTCAAACATATCATCAACAGTGGTGTGTCTGATTTTTCCTGTTACAATGAGGGCACAGAGCTTCACTCAGTTGTGATTTCTTTCTCATTCCTGATGAGATTTCTATCTAGGTAAGCCAGGATTCACAGATGTTGGTTTGATACTTGCAAAGTAGCAAATGCCACGCTATTTGTAAATAGTAACATACGAGTCACTGGCTTTAATCCTGGAAGTGAATATTCTGCAACTTTTATGAATACAGAATTTACAATGCAGCTGAAAGATCAAATTCTATGGCCTCAATTAGAAACCCAGGTATAGTGATGTCATCACGCAAGCTCAAGGAAGAAAGAGAAGGCCTGCTCTCCTATGGCTACACTGCATGCTTTAGGGCTCAGTGATGTAATCTTCCACAGCCAAGTGGCCTTGGTTGTGAAATTGTTCCTGGACCTTGTTTACTAAAAAGAGAAGTACCCTCACACAGTTCAATTCCACCACCAGAGTGACCCAACCTGATAGACCAGGATTCTCTACACAAGAGCCTATTGCAGTCCTTACAGTTTGCTGTGAAAAGGGCTTCTGTTCCTTTCTGGGATGTCAGTTCCACTGGAGGGAGGCTTACCTGTTACCCCCACAGAGAAGCTTCTACAGATAGGACACAAACCAGATGATGCTCAGTATCATATTGATGAACTCTGATGTCTCTGTATCCAGGGCAATTCCTGGCTTCTTTTGGCAAGGAGGTAGTGCTTGGCCCAAGTCAGCCTTGTTACTTAGTGTGACCCTGAACACAAATAGTAAGGAGGGTGACCTTGGTCTTTTGGGCTTCAAAGTACCTCGACTAGATCATCTATAAGCCACAGAAATTTACAACCCACAGTTCTGGAGACTGAAGCCGAAGATGAAGGCTCTGGTGCTTCAGTGTCTAGTGATGGCCAGCTCTAAGACTTCACAAGTCATGCCCTTCTTGCTGTGCTTTTATGTGGTTGGCTTCCTTTACAAGACCCAAGTTCTACCCTTGGGGCAGAGATTCCTCACTTGAAAGTTCTCCACCTTTTAATATTACCTCATTGGGGATCTGATTTTAACAAGATTTCCTCCCTCCCTCCCTCCCTCCCTCCCTCCCTCCCTACCTTCTTTCCTTCCTTCCTTCCTTCCTTCCTTCCTTCCTTCCTTCCTTCCTTC
>NW_026596356.1:1574393-1659112 GCF_907164565.1 Psammomys obesus | reverse complement strand
TCCTTCCTTCCTTCCTTCCTTCCTTCCTTCCTTCCTTCCTTCCTTCCCTCCTTCCTTCCCCTCTTCCTTCCTTGTTCTCTTTCTTAAAAACAAACATTCATGCCATCACATAGATAAAACGTAGATAAGGCCCAGAGAAAAACATAAACAGATATGGATTTCTTTGGATCCAAATTTCCACGGCCCCCTGCAGAGACTTCATTAAGCATTAATAACAGGAAGAAAAATCCAGAATGTTTCTATTTTACAATTTGTAGTCAGTCTTAATCTTTTTGGATGACATTTACTTGCTTGATTGGGTTTATGACCTTTCTCTAGTCAACTGTCAATCTGAACATTTATTTATCAATATTAAAGTACCTAAGCAGGTGCCACCCAGATCCTCAGCTGCATAGAGCAAAACCACTTTGATGTTTCCTGTCTCATACAGAACCCTTATTTTAGACAGTTGGAGTATGATGCACCATCACACAGCAGGTGCCTGAAAGTTGAGACTTTATGTGGTTGTCAACAATTTGTGAAGTTTCCCTTGGTTTTGTGAAAATCCTCCTTTAAGATTTTCAATTATAAATGTTATCACACATCATACCTCGGATTTTACTTAAAATGGGTGAAAAGATGTCATCCTACCATTCCTGATTGCCAACTTTCAACACACTGAGATTTACTTAAAGTGACAGAAGTAAAAAACAAAGCTACTAAACAGTGATGTTTGAAGTTATTTTCAATTCTTAATTACATTGAGTTGTGTGTGTGTGTATGTGTACATGTGAGATGTGTACAGGGAATGTACATGTGGAGGTGGGAAGACAATTTATAGGAGGTTGATTCTCTTTCTGTGGGTTGTGTCCTGGGGATTAAATTCAAATCATCAAGTTTTGTAGCAAGTGTCTTTCCCAGCTTAGACATCTTGATGGCTCAATTTTCACTTTCATTCTAAATCAACTGAAATATGGGGAAGGAGATGCAACGGAGAAGAATGGGTGCATGACTGAACTGAGAAACTGTGCCATTCTCAACCCAGGGAGCAACCCTACATGGAGAGCTTTCTGTATGCTCTTCAGCTCCATGTATGAATTGAATTCCCCTTGGAAAGCATCACATAGAAACTAAAGAAAAACAGTTATTTTTTTCTTAACTGTAAACAATATTCATGTATCCTGAGGGTGGAATGTCTTTCTTTTGTTGCAGTCAACATACAAGCTGCTATCTGCACATTGACAATTATTTCATTAGGAAAACTTTACAAAGAGTCTGCCATGTGCCATGTGTTTTGTTAGGCAAACACCAGTGACCAAGACAGAAAAATAGATCTTAGGGCAACTAACACCTCCCATGTCATTTCTGACACCTTATGTCAGACTTTGGAATACCAATAAATCAGGACCTGTCCTTTCTTTCCCATTCATTACTGGTGGAAACAGCTTTATCCTATCATCAGGTGGTACGGTGACCTGTGGGAGGCAATATTTGACAAGGGCATCTCCTGGATGTCTCCTTCCTAGGAAACTCTCAGAATGATCTCTGTCAGTTTGTTCCACTTTTGCTCTAGACTCTTGCCCCTGGCAAGGGGCAGTCTCCCAAATGATTAGCAGCTTAGCAGCTGAATGTGGTTCTTTAAAGAGTGGCATAAATCACTGATTCATTTCATCTGTGAAGAATCAGCCTGTCCTATGTGTCAGCAAGTCTCCTCTGAATGCCATTCTGGAGATAGGGGGGAGGGGGGAGGAAATGCAAGTCCATTGTCATCCACCTTCTGTGTAATAATTATTCAAGCAGAACCCAATGGGCAGAAGGTGCCACAGCAAGGTAATTTGTGAAAGAGAGGGTGTCAAGACACAGTTAACTTTCCACTCAGAAGAAACATCCGATTCCATCACATTGTTGTCTGCTTTTATGTATCTATTAGTTTGAGTGCTCCTATGTTTTGTATGATTCCTGTCTCTACAGACCTTTGAGAAAATTCCTGATTTTGTATCTTGTCTGAAGATGAGAAAATACTTAGCATCTTCTCTTTCTGTACAGATAGTTCAATCTAATAAGTTACAGTTGCTTGTGAAAGCCTCAACTTCTTAGCTTTGCTGACCACACCCTTCCACCCGCTGGAAACCTGACAGAGCTTCCCTAACACAAGCCATACCCACTTGTCCAAAATGTGTTCTGACCACTTACCACCAACTGCCACGGTTCTAACAGGTGAGCTACCGGTTGGTTTCATATCCCAACCATGTAGCACCATTTTATATTTGCTACAGTCAGCTCAGCTTCAGGGGCTCCCTAAGTGTTCATGCACACAGTTATGCTCTATACACCATTAAAAAACAGTTTATTCCAAGAAACTTCAACAGCAGGTCCTTCCTACAGTAAAAAAAAAAAATCCCTTTCCTTTCTTCTTTATCTCTACAGATGGTACATCAAGTCATGCTGTTGTACAAATTGGTACTGAAACATTTTTCTGGTAAGAAAAGTCAACTCAAGGGCTAATGTCCTTGTCATTTCCTGAATAGTTCTCACTCAGGATCCTGCTCCTGACCACTGGGATGTCTGTGCATTACCTCTGTCATGAAACCAGGTACTGAGTACTCTAGGACCCAGCCAGGCACATCACCTCATGCTTCACTAAGCCCTCTCAGTTGTTCTGAATATTATCTTAGTTGTACTGAGAATGCAAAGCCGTGGTGACTGGCTAAGAGATGGGAAGGATGGAGGGAATGACTTTTGTTCATGTACTTCTAAGTGGAGAAGTAATCTAAGCTTGGAGCAAGAAGAACCAGCTCCATTTAAACACCTGCTGCAGATGTCAGTAGCTTCATGTCAGTAGCTTTTACACCTGCTTGCTTCTATGTTGGATTGCACCAAATGGAGAGTTTGCAGCTTCAGCACAAAAGGAACCCAGTTGATTCCATTCCACATCTCTTTTGTTTATTCATTCCAAATCTCACCAGGCATTAACTCACTATCTGTGTAAACAGGGTTGATCCTTTTTTTTCTATAAATCATGTCCCATGCACTAAATTGATGCAAACTGAAGGCAGGTAACACAGTCAACCATCAGTCTCTCATAGAAAAAGTCATGGAGATGGATGTTGGGGGGAAAGCAACACTTCTAATTTCCAAACATTTACTTTCCATGTTCAGAGGACACCTTGACACCTGGGACATACTTCATAGGCACTGAAGAATCATACTATGTAAGAAAGGGAGTTTCTAGAGAGCCTTTGGGCGAAGTCCCATGAGGGCACATGGTGACCCATCAGAATGTAGGACATACAATAAGCATAAGACTCTTACTGGACACTGGTTAGATACCAGCTGTGGAGGTGCATTTCAAATACATTAACTTTGGGTATGCAGTGAAGCCATGTCAAATCCTAGAGGGAGAAAGCCTGGGGCTAGGGAGAAGTGATTCTGGTTTACCCCAAGTTTGAAACTCTATGATCCGATGGACTGAAGCAGGAACTAAGTGCAAAAGTGGCCCCTGGACTAACATGAGCTACAGGACCAAGGGAGCAGCGGGCATGCAACTACACAGGTCTGTGATGGCGCTGAGGCTCCCATAGCTCAGTGTGCCCTCTCCACTCACATCCTTTCCTGAAAAGTGCTCCTTTTGCCTGCCCCTACTGTGGAAAGCAACTTTTCCCAAGTGTTTAGGTCTCTTGCCCCTTTGGGGAGCAGCCAAGATCACTCTGTTGAGTTTCCCTGTTATGTTGGTGCCTTTCTCAAGAACTATACCCCCTACACTGTAGATGGAGTGGGTTGACAGTTACCTTTCTTTGACACAGCCTGGAAAAGCAGAAATTTTCTTCCTGGAAATGTGTAGATTCAAGATCCCAAGTGAGCTCTGTTGAGCACTGGATAGAAAATATTTAGAAATGTTTTAAAGGGGCACTGGTGCAACACTGAAGAAAGACCTGGTAAATGATGCTTGCTTTAGGTTCTTCACAGCACTAAATTTATAGCTTTACTGAGCCCAAGGAAGACAAAGAGGACTCTGCTCTTTATAATATGTCCTGTGCTCTTATACTGCCATGGAGAAAGGGTGATCTCAACAGCCAGCCATGCTGGTATAAAACCTTTCTGGCCTGATGCACATGTCTGCACAAAGGCTAGGCATTGAGAGAGAAAGATTCACACTGATCACCTTAGTTTACAATACATATACATATATATGTATGTTATAATTATATAAATGGGTTATTATTGCATCCTCTGAATAAAGGTAAGAACTTTACTATATATTCTCAGTGGATTGTCTGTCATCATCTCAGAAAAGTAAAGCACTATTTAACTAAATGGCATCTGCATCTGGTTTCCCACAATTCCAAGTCTAATCCAGACATTACATAGCACTTCACAGGCAAGCCATGCAAACACTGGAACTATTGCCTGTTAATCTCCTGCGGCTCCGGATGCAGGTCAACTTGACTGTCAGGAGGGTGAGGAAGGTGTGAGGACATGGCCGCATCAACACCATCTTATCTTGGGTGCACAGAGGAAAATGCTGTGATAAGGAAGCCCTTAGCACTCTGTCAATCTCCCACAATCTCACGGAAGGGCACTCTTACCCTCATGTCCCGGAAAAAACTGTTCTGGGAGGACTTGTGCAGCTCTCTGAGCTAATGACATTATGAAGAGTAAAGGGAAAGCCATTGGCTGACCGTAGGGTGTGCCGTGAAGCCACGCTGGGCTCCAGGGAGAGAAATGGATTTTGAACTTATTGTTCTGAAGACTCCATCTGCTACCTGCCCTGGCGATGTCAGGGTATGCTTGATATAGTTATGAGTGGATGGCCAGGTCTCTGCAGAAATCAGGGGTCATTTATACCCTAGTGCCATGGTCCCTGGCAGCATGGAGTTTCTGTCAGGCCAAAGTTCCATACTAAATCCCAACGCATGCCCATTTTTAGTCACCCTTCCATGTGCTCCATACATGTCTGTTCACACACACAAACACAGACACACACAGAGTAAGACTCCCAAGATTCAGCAGTTGTTTGTTTGTTTGTTTGTTTTAAAGAGAGCATAACAGCAGGTTATCTTTACAGTTAAGTTAAATGGGAAAGCAGGCAGATCTTAAGTCTGTATATCTGAGCTGTCTGAAGGGTGGTGGCACATGTCTTTAGTTCTACCACTGGGGAAGCAGAGGTAGGCAGATCTCTGAGTTTGAGCCAGCCTAGTCTACAGATCCAGTTCTAGGACAGCCAGGGCTAGACAGAGAAACCCTATCTCCAAAAACAAAATGAAAATTTGTATACCCATGTCCACTCAAATGCTGAGTCAGCCACGCTTCCAAACTGGGATGATGTTTACTGGGGTCCCTAGCTGTCGCCATGAAAAATGACATGGGTGATATTTCCTTATGCTACAGAGCCCATGAGGACATGTAGTGACCCATTAGAATGTAGGATACACAGTGATGAGAACTTTACTGATCGCTGGTTAGGTGCTAGCCACAGAGTGGCATTTTTCATAAATTAACTTAATTTATGCTGGGGAAACAGGTCAGTTATAGGGTGTTTGCCCAGCAATAAAAATACCTACGTTTAACACCCAGCACTGTGTAAAATGAGTGGGGTGGTATATGCATATAGTCTTAGCACCTATGGGGTGCAAGGGGATTTAGAAGTTCATCCTCCAGTATAAAACAAGCTCATGTAGCCTAGCCTTAGCTACATGAAACCCCAAATCAATGCCCCACCCCCTTAAAAACCTTAATCTTTACAACTTCACTTTGAGACAGGCAGTTATGACAACTTGACAGATGAGAAGAACCAAAGGGTGAAGAACGATCAACCAGCACGTGGCTGCACAGCAGTGTGAATCTAGGTCTGTCCAACTCCGGCACATGCACTTCCCAGCACTTCCCATCACCATCTCCATCCATGCAGAGGCTGACAAAGCACGGTCCACCTCCCCCTTTCTTTAATCTCATCTGGTACCATTGCCCTCATTTTGCCAGCTACATGTTTATTTTTAAAAGAGAAGGCAGCATTTCCCTCTGGAGATGGATCTAGAGTTCAAGACATGACTTCAAAGACAGGCAAGAGGCCACAGGGATGGAGGCATTTCATTTCTTTAGTTCCACTGCAACCATTGAGAAACGACCATTGTATTAGCTGAAGTAATTCTAGCTACTGTACAAAGGACTCCCGAGTTCCATTACTTTAACCCTCAAGACTTTTATTTCTTACTTACATAACTGCTGAACACAGACTTGCAAAAAGCTGGGAGCTAAGGGTTTAAGGAGCACCTCTCGTGGACTGAAGCTGCACAACATTCTTCCCTTTGAAGTGGAAGAAGCAGCCAGAGAGACCCTCTACCCTTGCTCTGTGGGTGCTCCCATACCTGCCATGCCACATACCTGCCAAGGGTTCCTGTCTGCCAAGGCCACTGAGAAAGTCCTGCTTGGGTCAGGACCCTGTAGACCTTACTCCTTTTCCATTACCTGTCACATAGACTTTTGACAGTTCTGACCACAAAGGAGAGTTTAGATCAGAAGTGACTTCTAAGGGTATAGGAGGCAGGTTACAATGGCTCTCACTACCGCTCACCAGTGACATCCCTAGGCAATTTGCTAAACCCACATATGGGTCCTTTGAGAATTCCACCAGGAGTGGAGGAAATGAGGCAAAGTTCCCCTGGCTCTTTCTCAAGTGGTTTGCAGCTCTTGAAGTCCCCCTTAGGGATTAATTTTGATGCCAGGAAGGAGAGGTTTGGTTTCTATGGCCCAGGGGCAGAGATACATGCTCAGGAGTCTGCAAATTAGGGGACTCTAGTCTATCACTGAATATAACTAGCACCCTTCATGCTTCCCTCTAAGGAATGGTTCCCTCCCTTGTCCTTAGGCCCGGCTTGGAGCATCTCTTCCTCTCCAGTTGCCTTCATCTTTATTCCATCATACACGCCCGACTATCAAGTGCGGAGGTACTATCAACACTGGGCAGTGATCTCTTTTGCTCTCAGGGTGCCAATGCAGGGAGAAGCTGCCTACAGTAGGAGAACAGAGGAACATTCTCTGCCTGGAACCCACATACCCTTGGCCAATGACTCCAGCTCGCTTCCTGGTGTTCCCATTCCCAGCAGCTCAAGTCTCTTGTAAGTTCAACAAGCCCCTGTCCTATGTGCCAGGACATAGGAGCTCATCCTATGAGCATCAAAGCTTATGCCTATGCACTTTAATGGCTCATACTCCATTTCACACTTTCTTGGGCCAGTGAGATGGCTCAGTGGGTTAAGGCACTTGTTTTCAAGTTTGGCAACCTAAGTTCAATCTCTAGGACCCACCTGGTAGGAGGAGAAAACCAACTCCTAAAAGTTGTCCTGTAGTCTCCCGTGTGCCCTTGCACGTGCACATCACCAATAAGCAAATAAATAAATTCATTTAAAAATTCTTCTGTTTTGTAGTATCTGTAAGAGCTATAAAGCAAGTGGCCTCTTGTTCACATGCATGTTTCATATGTCCTCATGTCACATGATCCTTAGAAATGTTCCTCAGTCAAAATTAGTGTTGAGAGAATGCTTAAATAAATGAATCAATAAGCAAAGATAAACAGAAAAAAAATTGGTAAGTGAAAGGAAAATAAATGCGTGGATAAGGAAAAAGTGGCAGGATGACAGCCAGTATGCATTCTCTCTTTGCATAAAACCCTTTTTCTAGCTAGGTACATAATAAAATGAATATATTTATTTCCTTCCTCTGAAAGTAGACATGTTCAAAGTCCTGTGGTTAAGGTGCACAGTAAGTGTCTTGGAAAACCTCAAAGAGAACCCTGAAAGAAGCACTGTGTGTTCTTTTGACCCTTGCCTTGTCCCACATTTGTGGCATGAAAGATATGATGGTTTTGAGCTTGGACTCACACTGTATAATGAGGCCCATGGTCAGACTGAAGAGATTGTCTGGAGGGGTTCTGGATCTGATGCCTTCACATACTGAAAGGCATGAGGACAGTCAGTAGTCCAATGTCTCTCTTGATGCCACCTTTGGACATGGTCAGAGTATCATATGAGGCCTTGGACAGGCCCAGGCACCTTCCTGACCATATTTAAAACAGGGACCCAGAGATTCTCAGGCTTTGGGAAGCTCAGAAACCTGGACAGTTAAGCTGTTAAGCTTAACTTTGGGGACAGTTAAGCAGAAAGATGAGAGAAATCTAGTCTTTGTTGACCATGGTGCCACACCCCACACTGTCTTCCTTTGTACTTGCTGTATGTTAGGAAGAGAGAAGTTTCCTTTTACACATTGTTGTTTTATGCTTTGTTATCGCTATTAAATAAACCTGAACCTGATGCTAACCAACAAAAGACTCACAGGCTAGGGCCAGGGGCATTCTCCAAACCGAGGGCTCTGTCTCATGCAGAAGCCCTCCAAATGCCAACCCAAAGTTGTTAACAGAATCCTGATCCCTTTAAAAAGACAATAAAAATGGGGACAGTCCCTGATCCAAATGCTCTAGGTTGGTGGAGAGAATATATCAAACCTTAGATTTCATGCAAGTCCCAACAGCCGTAGAAAATCTCTGCGGGGACAGCGCTAGTGATAGAAGAGCCTGGCATGGTCATGCTGTTAACAGTAACAAAGCACGTACTCTACAGAGTAGAACACACAGGGGTAGGTCTCACCTCCATCAGAGAGTGCCAGTGCGCAATGGGCTTCCGAGGATATGACAGCATCTCACTCCAGTGGTCTCTGCCCAGTCGCTCAGCCTCGTTGCCTACTTGGCACACGCCGATGACCTCATTGTGACCTACACTGTGAAAATGGGCCACAACAGTTTTTTCTTAAAATTTTGGAATGCAAAAGTAAAAGCAGTGGTTCTCAACCTATGAGTTGTGATCCTTTTGTGTGTGGGGGAATCATATATCAGATATCCTACATATCAGATATTTATATTACGATTCATGACAGTAGCAAAATTACAGTTATGAAGTAGCAAATAAAATAATTTTATGGTTGGGGATCATCACAACATGAAGAACTGTACTAAAGGGTTACAGCGTTAAGAAGGATGGAGGGAATTCAGAAGTATTGGGATATTAAAAAAAATATCTAATTTAAAAGTGCAGTCCAGGCTAATCAGCAGAAAGACCTAGGTAGGGTTCCATATCACAGCCATCTTTTCTAAGGCTGACATGGGTTCATGTGGCCCTGAGAACCTTTGCTCGGAGAACTCCCTGGTGTGTGCTAATGACCCACTTCTGCTTCGGCAAGCTGAGCTTCCAGATTCGTGGAATGAAATGGAAGGGGCCCTGAAGGAGGAGTGTGTGCTGTAACACCCATTCAGCTCTCCACAAGAGGCAAGCAAGAGTGGCATGGTAGGCCCAGAGGGTTGGGCTCCTGGGTCTTCTCGCTCCCTGATCCATCAAAGACCACTGCCACCATCTTCTGCATCTCTCCTTCTTACACTCGGCTTTGGTTCATCGAGCCAACTAGAGTTTTTAACCGTGACAGACACCCAGCTTTTTTAACTTAGGGCTAACAGCCTGAAACTTTTTGAGTAGGTCTCCTCCATTGTGCCATTTTACTTTTTTTTCCCTGAGCAATTAAAAAAAAATAGTCCCTTGAAATAAACTTTAGAATGTGGCCCATCCTTTGACTCTTTGGGATAAGCTCTTTTTTTCTCCCAGAAAAGATGAGTAGTTTCTATTCTGTTTGTGTGGGGAGAAGGAAACAGGATGCGGATGCAGTGTCCGGGTATTTAAGTCAATGCTCATTAAAATCAAGTGCATGCAGGGGCTCTGTGCAAATTGCCATGGATTTTTCCAGACCAGATTCATGAGTTTACTGATAATTAAATTGAGGCACAGATCACATAATCAGATTTGTTGATGCAGGAACCTTGGCAATAGCTTGGAAAGTGCTATCCTTGCCTTTCACAGCTGGTAGGTAGCATCTCCTCCTGGGACCAGGCACTATGGTACTGTGTGTGTCCAGAGAAGACAGGGTAAGGTCCAAGCCCAGCATGGGCTGTCATGCTCATGGGCAACTGTGTCAGAAGACAAGGCATGCTTTGTGTAGGGATCTACTGGAAAAGCACTGAGGTCACTGACGCTGCTGTGCTGACATTTCAAAGGTAGATGGAAACATTTTTAGCTACAAATAATATTTGTAAGAGTATATTAGAAGTCAGACTGATTTTTTCTTTTATAATTGTGCCCAGACCACGTGGGAGGTTTCTAATTAAAAAGAGACTTTGCATTGCAGTCTAATGACTGGTTTAACATGTATAATTCCCTGTTGGTACTTCCTTTGCATATTAAAATGACTGTTTTTCAAATCTGTCCTTTAAATACACAATTGGCTACAATGCAGGCTATAAATATCTCCTCTGTGCTGTATTAATTAAAAAGTCTAGCATCTTATACATTTTAATGTACCTTGTCATCCATACTGATTCTAGCATTTTCAAGAGAACATTTCTGTGTTTGCTTTCAGACCTGAGTGGATGGAAATGATCTTTATTAAACACAGTGCAAGAAGGGGGGGACGAAGTTATATATTTAGAAACGTTGGCGGCATGGCTGAAGTAATCATTCTGTGTTTGGGGTAGAAGATTTCCACTTGAAGAAGTCAGGACTGCTCAGTGGAAAACAAGACCTGAGGGGCCATGGTTCTCTACACAGAGATACCAGGAAGTGTGCAGAGATGGGAAGGGAAAGAGGTGGGGTGTGGTAGGGTGAAGGAAAAGAAAGGTAAGAAGGGGGAGGGGAGAGATGAAGCTATGAGAAGCCTGTAGTAACAGGGTTCTACAGCAGAGTTCTACGATGGGACCCCCTGTCAGCCTGCTCTCCACATGCTGCCCCTTTGATCACTCTGTGTCCTGGGATCCCAGCTGAGCATATGGTTGCTCCCTAACGTTCCCATTCCGCCCCAAGAACAGCAAGACTGCACAGAGAAAGAGCCCCTGGTATCTCACCGGTCATAGTCCATGACAGCTATGGACAAGTGGATCTGATCAATGCTCTCAGGAGGGACGTCAAAGACTATGGCTTCATTGTAAACGGGATTAAGCGTGTTCCTCTTGGTGGATGTTTTCCTCTTCTTCAGTCGCCGGCCATCACACATGAGTGAGACTTTCACGTAGGGATCTGCACAGGCATAAGAGCAGGGAAGGCACTGTGAGGGCAAATGGAGATGCTGGGTATATGTGGCCAGTGGAGGAAGACTTCCTTTCTCTGTCTGGAGACTAGAGTTTGAGTACTTTAATGCATGTGATATGTGATGTGGGCAGCAACTACTCAGACTAATTAAGTTATTCACTGAAGAAAAAGCACAGGACACTGTCTCCTCAAAATTCATAAAATTTAAAAATAGGGTGAAAACATCTGTTACTGAATTGGAAAGTATTCCAACCATAATTTAGGACCTGCCTGCCTGTGAAAGGAACAGAAACATAGACATTTCCAAGGAGTGGAAGACTGGAATTCAGTACCCCAACTCTGAGCTACCCAGGAGAATCTTTGCTTAAAGATTGGGCCTCCAAGCAGGGGAATGCCCCCAGTTCTGTAAGTTCTGAATTCCTGGAGAATGGGGCAGCCTGCGGGAGTGGATGGGCCCTAAGTTCTGGGAGCTCCTGGAAGCGTATTTGCAAAGGGAGAAGCTGTTAATTAATCAGGAAGAGGGAGGACAGGGGGTGTTCATAGCATAACCACTGCAGATCAACAGGTCTCCAAGCTGCTGTGCTCTGGATGAGGCACTTCTGGTCCCACTAGACCCTCATAACCATGCAGCTTAAAAGGGAGTCCTGTATCTCTCTGCTACCACATGCTACCCTGACCCCTCACCACTTCCAGAAGGTACTTTAAGCCAGAGGAGCTGTATCTTTTCGTTTTCTTGCTTAGAACCAGCATGGAGTATAGAACATAGAACATATTAACATACTGGGGTAACTATCAGTCAGTGACAAGCTTGTTACGCAAGCATAGGACTCGAGTTAGAGCCTAAAGAGCCTACCTTCCATGTATACATCTGGGCATGGTGGGTGGCCCGCACTCAGCAGTGCAAGGGAAGTGGAGACAAGAGGATCCCTGGTATTTGCTGTCCAGTCATAGCCTAACCAGTGAGCCCAGGTCCCAATGAGAGAATCTTTCTCAAAAATCAAAGTCAGGATGGCATTTACCCCAAGGGGTTGATATATTCTATGTTCTCTATGCCAGGCTGTTTCTAAGCAAGAACAAACAAACAAAAATCTTGGCTCCTTTGGCTTGAAGTACCTTCTGGAAAGGGTGAAAGGTCAGGGCATCATTCACTTGGGCGCAGAGAAAGAGGGCTTCCCTTTTAGCTCGATAGTAGTGAGGGCCTAGTGGGATAGTGGGAAATGATTCCGGGGTATGATAGCTGAGGATGACCTCTGGCTTTTATGTGTATATGTGTACATGTGTGCCTGTGTGTGAGCACATGCATGCACACACTCACACACACCCATCACCAGCAACAACAAAAGAATAACAGTATCTGAGTTCAGTGACCACGAACCAGTGTTCTCTGTGTTAGTGAGTACTTGGCCAAAGCTAGTATGAATGTGCGTAGTATGAACTGCATATTAAGACATTTTTGTGTCTGGGTTTACAATGTAAAAGGCATATGTTTGGTTCACTGGAAAAAAAAACAAGCTATAGTTTGTTTTCTGATCTTCAACGATCTCAAGATAGTGAAGTGAGAGGAAAGACCTAACTGGGTAGACCACCTCAGAATATGCAGACTGTAGGATGAGTCCCATTTATGGGCAAGGAAAGGCTCAAGATTCAGATAGCATCATGTAGCATCTTAATATACCACATCCCTTAATGGTCTTACACATATTAACTCAGTTAATCTATACAATAACTCAACAGGCCAGATACTAATCTTACTCTCACTTTACAGTTGGGAATTTGAAGCCTAGAGTGGTTAAGTGACCTGTCCAAGGTTACATGGCACTCAGAGGTGGTAGGAATGTGATTATACCTAGGCAACTTGGTTCCAGACCCACAGTATCATAATAGGAACTTTACAATGTGTTGAATTAGAACCAGATGAGGAATTGAAGAATGACCTACCTGATGCTCCTGTTATGTCCATTGCCTTTAAATTCCTTGCTTTTATAATGGTGATGGTCAGCCTGCCAGCCGTTGGAAGATAGCAGAGTGAAAACATAAGCTCACCCAGATCCACATTGTCCTGTTGGAAAAAAAGGCACAGACCAAAGCATTTGAAAGAGTCCTCAGTCCACATGCAGGAGGTTCGGCTGCCAGGCGGTGTTAGAAAGGACACTCTGCTCCTTTGGTTCAGCTCAAGACCGAAACTCCACCCCTGGCCTGGGGTGGCTCTGCATCTATAGAGGCACAACACATTTTTAGACGGCAGAGGAGAGGAGGCTGTCCACAGGAAGCTACACACACAGCCCATAAGCACAAGCTCACCCAGCTTCGCACAGTCTAGAACACAGCATTCCCAGAGTGCCCCTTCCTGTGGCTCTACTCATCTGGCTGTGGGAATCATGTGCAAATCAGAGTTCTCAGCGCAAAGTCATGCAAAGAGGCACCTCACAAGGCTGATCGCCCCAGCAGATCTCAGAGACTCTGCCCCCAAGCCCACTCAGCTTCCTGTGGTCTTTATGATGGGTCTTCACTCTATCACCTATGCTTGCCTCTCCACACAGAGCCCTCAAATGAGCCACATGGTCCTCGCACACTCCTGCAGAGCCCAGGCTCCCTGACACTCTACACTGTCATGTCTGCTTAGGATACTGCAAACAACCTCTGTGGATCAGTATCAGGCGGTTTTACCAGCTCACGGAATCTTCCAGCTCCTTGTTAACTCTGGACAAGGACCTTGCATAAACGTGGTAGTGGCGGCCCCTGACCTCTTGTTCCCACATAACTGGACACACTGGACACAAACCTAGTCCTGCACAGCACCCATGCAGGAAGAAAAGTTCAGAAGCTAGACTTAAGGGAGCCTTGCTGTCTGCCCCTGGAGGTCCCACTCTGCCACATCCCATTTGAGTGTGTCTCCAGGAACTCCGATTCCCTCCACTGGAATGCTGGGGAAGGCATCTCCTTGGGCAATGTACAACCAATCCAAATAAGTCGGAATACATGACTCTTTCTCTCTCTTTTCTTAAAGCTCAGGACAGTGTAAGTAGAAAGAGGAAAAAAGCCAGTTCATTTAGTTTCAATTGCTGCAAGACACCTGAGGTTATGGATCTGGGTGCCTGTATCTAATTAAAACGGTTTCATACTGGCAATGCTCTGGGGACTTGGGTTCTGGCCTTCAACATCCACAGACTTCCCTCCCCTTCTTGATTCTTGGAGGATGCTTCTATTTTTAGAAACACAGATTCAGCTTCGGAAGGTCACTTTGCCAACCTCCTGCCCTGACTGCTTCCACGGGAGGAGGAGGCAAAGGGATCTGTTTGGTAGCTGAGGCAGATGGATTGGTCTGTGTCTTCAAGCATCGCCTGGCTCATGCAAATAAATCACCTCACCTTGAAGCCCAGACTGTCCTGGTTTCTGGAGCCTTGACCTGAGGAGACCTGGGTGGCTAGACCTTTCTCTGTGGGGAGAGGTTGGGGAAGGGGTATTGTATAGGAGTGAAATTTCACACATGTCAGTTCTTCTTGCTGTATGTTCTCTTCTGCATGAACCTAACCTTTTCTTTGCATTCTATATCTTAGTCCATTCCTGTGTCCTTGACTTCTATTCTTCCTTTCCACAGCATCTTGCTCTCTTATCCTACCTCATGCTGCTCAGAGAATCCCAATTTGAAAAACTTATTCTAAAAGTGGCCAAAATCATGTCCATGAAGGTCCCATAATCAATTCTTTCGGCATATATTTCCTGAGCAGTCACACTGTGTACCTCGCTCTGAAAGACTTGCAATGTGAAACACACTCATTCCACTGGCTTTTCAGGCACATAGTCAAATGTAAAGTGTCAGATTCCTTCTGTACTAAGTATGTGGAGTTGTGTTTTTCCCACCATAAATCCCATTCATAAACATTTCTATTGAAGGACAATGTACTCATGAATTGAAAGGAAACAACAACAGAACTCTCAGCCTAAAACCCCCAATTGTATTCTTAAAAACATGTAAGTTAAATAAATAATTACCAAATCGGACATTCTGAACCCTCAAGTAATTAAAAAAGAAATCTTGTGTGGGATGTTGGTACAGTGCTTGTCTAACATCCAGCAGATAAACCGGGGACAGTGACACACTCCCAGCACTCAGGAAGTAGAGGCAGGAGAATCAGAAGTGTAAGGGCTTTTGTGGCTACATAAAATGTTCAAAGGTAGACTGAGCTATATGAGACTATGTCTCAAAAAATCTTGTAAATATTTTCTAAAATTATATGTATAGAAGTATTTATCTATAAAATAATTACATAAAATGATGTTGGGATGATGGCCCAATGGTTAAGAGTGCATACCCTTACAGAGGGTAGTTCAAGTCCCAGGACCCACATCAGGTGGCTCACAACCTCCTTGTGACCCCAGCTGCAGGGGAAACTGCTGCCTCTGGCACCTGCATTCACGTGTACATATTGGCATGCTTGCACACATGTCCACACAGATTTAAAATGAGTATTGAAAAGTAAAATGACACTAAGGTTCAAACACTGAAAGACTTAGAACAGTAAAACATCCCCTTTTCCCATATACACTACCTAATGCACTCTTCCTCAGAGTAACACTGTGGGTAATCATTAGCGCTTTCACCCATTCTTCATTCATTCACTTATTCTTTTAATTTTTTTATAGATTTATCAATTTCATATTTTTCATGTGTTTTGCTGGTGTGTATGTATGTGCACCATATGTCTGGTGTCCACAGAAGTGAGAAGAGAACATTGGGTCCCCTAGAACTGGAATTAGAGATGGTTGTGGACCACCATGTGGGTGGTGAGGACTGGATGTGGGTCCTCTACAAGAGCAGCAAGTGCTCTTAACTGCTGTGTCATCTCTCCATTTCTTCATTTCCTTATTTTGAGAACACCCTTTTGGGCTCTAAGTTGAGCGTTGTTCTCCCAGAGTCTTGGGGCTGAATCTGCAATAGTGACTCAGAGCCATCATCCCTTAAGAAGCTTTAAGCTTCCCGGGCAGTGGACCAGGAGACACTAGCATCTGATGGTAGTGTTGCTTTTCTCTCATTGGCTGATGCACGTTTGGGATGAAGAACCTATGGTTCTATATGTATGTGGACATTCCCTTGAATCAGTCCTTCCCAATCAGAAGTGAATTTGCTCCCCAGAGGATATTTGACACAATCTTGAGCAACTTCTGGTTGTCACCTTTTTGGACAGGTTGTGAAAATAATAAAAAAAAGAAGAAGTAAATCTGGAAAGGGGACAGGGCCAGAGAGAAAAATCTAATAGAAATTAATGGAAAATTATAAGATGACAAATTTAAATGAAACTATATCAGTAACTGAACTAAAATAAACAATCTATGGAGGACATAATGACAGACACTGAGGAAATCCAAACAATCATTAGGTCTTAATTCAAAAGCCTATACACCACAAAATTTGAAAATCTAAATGAAATCGACAATTTTCTTGATTGATTCCACATATCTCCTAAGGAAATAGAAGCGGCCATCAAAAGTCTCACATCCAAAAAAAAAAAAAAAAAGCCAGATGGTTTCAGTGCAGGATTCTACCAGACAGTCAAAAAAGAGCTAACACCAATACTGTTCAAACTATTCCACAAAATAGAAACAAAAGGAACATTACCAAACTCATTCTATGAAGCCACAGTCACCCTATAAACCTCACAAACACCCAATAAAGAAAGAGAATTTCAGGCCAATATCCTTTATGACCATTGATGCAAAAATACTCAGCAAAATACTTGCAAACTGAACACAAGAACACATCAAAGATATCATTCACTATGACCAAGTAGGCTTCATCCCAGGTATGCAGGGATAGTTCAATATACGGAAATCTATCAATGTGATCCACCATATAAACAAACTGAAAGAAAAAAAAATCACACGATAATCTCCTTAGATGCTGAAAAGCATTTGACAAAATCCAATATCCATTTATGTTTAAAGTCTTGGAGAGATCAGGGATACAAGGCACATATATAAACATAGTAAAGGCGATATACAGCAAGCCTATAGCCAACATCAAACTAAACAGAGAGAAACTTAAATCAATCCCACTGAAATCAGGGACAAGGCAAGGCTGCCCACTCTCCCCATATCTCTTCAACATAGTTCTGGAAGTCCTTGCTAGAGCAATAAGACATTGTAAGGAGATCAAGGGGATACAAATTGGGAAGAAAGAAGTCGAAGCATCACTGTTTGCAGATGATATGATAGTATAACTGAGTGACCCCCAAAATTCTATCCTACACCTTCAGCAAAGTGGCCGGATACAAAATTAACTCAAAAAAATCAGTAGCCCTCCTGTATACAAAAGACAAAAGGGCTGAGAAAGAAATTAAGGAAATAGCACCCTTCACAATAGCCACAACAGACATAAAGTGCCTTGGGGTGACCCTAACCAAGCAAGTCAAAGACTTGTATGAAAAAAATTTCCAGTTTCTGAAGAAAGAATTAGAAGAAGATATCAGAATTTGGAAAGATATCCCAAGCTCATGGCTTGGCAGGATAAACATAGTAGAAACGGCCATCTTACCAAAAGCAATCTACAGATTCAATGTAATTTCCAACAAATTACCAACACAATTCTTTACAGACCTTGAAAGAAAAATTCTCAACTTCGTATGGAATAACAAGAAACTCAGAATTGCTAAAACAATCCTCTACAATAAAAGATCTTCTGGATGTATCTCCATCCCTGATCTCAAGCTGTACTATAGAGCAACAATACTAAAAACTGCATGGTACTGGCATAGAAACAGAATGGTGGATCAATGGAATTGAACAGAAGACCCTGAAATAAACCCACACACTTACGGATACCTGATTTTTGACAAAAATGCCAAAACCATAAATGGAAAAAAGATAGCATCTTTCAACAAATGGTGCTGGTCTAACTGTATATCTACATATAGAAAAATGCAAATAGATCCATACTTATCTCCCTGCATAAAACTAAACTCCAAGTGGATCAAAGACCTCAATATAAGACCAGATACACTAAACCTGTTAGAAGAAAAAGTGGGGAAGAGCCTTGAACTCATTGGCACAAGAGACTACTTCCTGAACAGAACACCAACAGCATAGGTTCTAAGAGCAACAATCAATAAATGGGACCTCATAAAACTGAAAAGCTTCTGTAAAGGAAAGGACACTGTCGTCTACCTACAGACTGGGAAAGGATCTTTAGCAACCCTATATCTGACAGAGAGCTGATATCCAGAATATATAAAGAACCCAAGAAGTTAAAAAGCAACAAATCAAGTAATCCAAATTTAAAATGGGGTACAGAGCTAAACAGAAAATTCTCAATAGAGGAATACCAAATGGCAGAAAAACAATTAACGAAATGCTCAGTATCTTTAGCCATCAGGGAAATGCAAAACAAAACAACCCTTAGATTTCACCTTACACTCATCAGAATGGCTAAGATCAAAAACTCAAATGACACATGCTGGAGAGGATGTGGTGAAAGGGGAACCCTCCTCCACTGCGGGTAGGAATGTAAACTTGTACAACCACTTTGGAAATCATTCTGGTGCTTTCTCAGAAAACTGGGAATAGTGCTACCTCAGAACCCCAGTATACCACTCCTAGGCATATATTCAAAAGATGCTCAAGTATACAACAAGGACATTTGCTCAACCATGTTTGTAGCAGCTTTATTTGTAATAGCCAGAATCTGGAAACAACCCAGATGCCCCTCAACTGAGGAATGGATACAGAAATTGTAGCATATCTACACAATGGAATATTACTCAGCAATTAAAAACAAGGAAATCATGAAATTTGCAGGTAAATGGTGGGAACTAGAAAAGATCATCCTGAGTGAGGTATCCCAGAAGCAGAAAGACACACAGGGTATATACTCACTCTTAAGTGGACATTAGACCTATAATATAGGATAAACATAATAAAATCTGTATACCTAAAGAAACTAATCAAGAAGAAGGACTCTGGCTAAAATGCTCAATCCCCATTCAGAAAGGCAAAGAGGATGGATATTAGAAGAGGAAGAAAACAGGGAACAGGACAGTAGCCTACCACAGAGGGCCTCTGAAGGGCTCTACCTTGCAGGGTATCAAAGCAGATGCTGAGACTTATAGCCAAACTTTGGGCAGAGCGCAGGGAATCTTATGAAAGAAGTGGAAGCTAGAAAGACCTGTAGAGGATGAAAACTCCACAAACAGAGCAACAGAACCAAAGAAATCTGGGCCCAGGGGTCTTTTCTGAGACTGATACTCCAACCAAGTAGCATGCATGGAGATAACCTAGAACCCCTGCACAGATGTAGCCCATGGCAGTTCAGTGTCCAAGTGGGATCCCTAGTAATGGGAGTAGGGACTGCCTCTGACATGAACTGATTAGCCTGCTCTTTGATCACCTCCCCCTAAGGGGGGAGAAGCCTTACCAGGCTACAGAGGAAGACAATGTAGCCACTCCTGATGAGATCAGATAGACTAGAATCAGAAGGAAGGAGAGGAAGACCTCCCCTATCAGTGGACTTGGGGAGGGGCATGGGTGGAAAAGGGGGAGGGAGGATAGGATTGGGAGGGTAGGCAGCAGGGGGCTACAGGGGTGATGCAGAGTGAATGGACTGTAATTAATAAAACAATTTTGATTATATTTGGAAAAAGTAAACAATCTAAATCTTTTTATTTAAAAATTCCCGAAGCTTCGACATATAGCATAACTAATTGAAGCTCAGTTAAAATCTTGATTGCCTATTTAACCTTAGATATGCAGTGTCATTTCTCAGCTCTTCTCAGGACAAATCAAAGGATTTGTCCTTTGGGGGATTAATATATAAACATGCGTTTGATAATAATGAAAGTTGAATAACAAATATGGGCTGTGGTGATAGCCTTGCAAGCACAAGGACCAGAGACTCATCCCTAGGCCTCATGTGAACAGCATGGTGTGCTGGCACAAGCATGCACTTTCAGCACTGGAAAAACAGAAAAGGCAGAAGCCTGGAGCTTGTTGTCCAGCAGCTGAGCTCTAAGGCCAATGAGCCACAAGGCTATGGCACTTCTTGTCCTGTCTATTCTTCCTCCCAGCATTATAGTCCTCAGCGTGACTGGCCCACAGTCACACTTGTAAGAACCAGCAGCAAGTGCAATCCTAGTTGTGAGATTCCTTCTGGATGTCCTTGATCTTCAGCCATAGCAGCTATATTGAGGACCCAAACTAGGTCCTTTTGTAACATGGCCTCTGTTAATGCTTTGCTCATTCTGTCTTTTCAGACACTCCAACTCTATTCCTGATACTACCCCAAGCCATGGCAAAATGGGCAAAAAATAAAGAGGGGAGGGCCCCCTTTCAGTGACAATCCCATTGTTAATTAGCATGCACTGTTAAAGTAACTGTTGGTTGCACTTTATTTATAGGGATTAACATGATTAATTGCATTGGAAGTGTGCCTGGAGGATGACACTCTCTGAGCTGGTGCTGGGACACAAGTGAACCTGCAGCCCTCACTGGGTAGTGGGAGGCTGGGATCAGCCCTCACTTCCCCACATATGATATGTTCTCAAAGGATTCTGGTCTAGTTCCCCCACAAGGAAGCGTTTTCTTCGACCCTAGGAAAGGACAAGGCAACAATGCTCTTTGTGGTCAACAATGAATTTCTCAGCACTCTCTTAGCTCCCTGGTTTAATATGACACTTAATAGTCCCAATATTTATATATCTAGCTTACTTTCTTCCTTATATTAAAGATCCCTGCATCCAGCATTGTCTCTGGATCCCTAGCAAGTTGTCTAACAGGCATCTCGATCTTAATCGTCCTCTGCAAATGGAGCTCATTTCCCTCACCTGCCCCCAGCCTTCCTCCCCAGCCCATCATCACCTTAGTGTGGCAAAAGTTAAAAATCTAGTTGTCACTGTTTCTGTATTCCTCTTCTCTCACCCTCCTACAGCTGTAAGTCATGTCATCTCTCCCTTCAAAAATATCAAGAATCTTCCCAATTTTCCCCTCTACGGCGCTGCCCCACTGCATGGCAACATCATTTTGCACATGTATCGCAGCGTGGCTCTAGACTCAGGTTCAGTTTACTCTAAGCACTGCTGGGGAGGCATGTGGGGCTGATTCTGGAAAGGGCTGTCTCTGGAGAAGTGAGGAGACATTGTGGTGCCTGACCATCCATGTGACTAGGGCTTTCCCCTCAAAGGCTTCTGCAAGGTTGTTGGAGAGCTCTCACCTCACCTAAGTACCCTTGAAACTAGCTGCACCCCAGTACAGCAGTGGCGGATGGGGCTGATGATGATAATAACACTAGGAGGAACTTGATGGAAACACTTTTCCTTCCTATAAGAAAAAAATGGCTTTGGTTGGTTTGGACTCTGGCTTTGTGTTTGGCAGTCACCCATTCTGATATACTTAGGTGGCAGTATCTTACCCATGAGAGAGCCTACTAGGTCCACAGCTTTTCCAGTACAAAAGGCAAATAAATATGTTTTGTCATACTGTAGCCAACCAACTGAGATCACAACTGAGAGGAGAGCTTCACCACATGGCAGTTGTCCTAAGTCCCAGCTGGCAAAGTGAAGCCACCTTCCCACTTGTATATGTATATGCTACTTTCCCAGAAAATCAAACATGGTTCTAATCTCAAGTATTTTATCAGGTGGGTTCCACATATTTCAAAAATAATTGAGTATGCTTGCAACACAAGCATGAGAACCACATCCACGCCACACTTGCACACACACACATCAACATGTATCCCCTCCCCAACACAGAACTCATTTCGTTAATAGGTTCATTCAAGACAGTTGCTATCAGATTAATGTCACTTCCTTTTATGACCATGTTACTAGACTCCAAACAGCAAGCTTGTGACCGCAGCACGACATATGATGAGTCTTCTCCTGAAACCTTTGCAAATGATCTGAGTGATCTAGCTTAGTCAACAGAGAAGGGGAGTTCATATTCTAAGTGCCTGCCATATGCAAGTGGTATTAATAAATGATTCAACAACCTGGGTTCTATCCAGTTCCAAAATTCTGTCAATTGTCTGCAAGAAGCAGAAGCTGATATGATACAACAGACTTGATGAGTACATGGAAGTCCAGATTCAAGATCCATAAAAATTCTGACAGGTGAGATGAATAAAGCCTAATAACATAAATTTATTAAGATAAATTACAGAGGAATCTCAAATGGCCGAGAAACTCTTAAAGAAATGCTTAACTTCCTTAGTCATCAGGCAAATGCAAATCAGTCTGAGATTTTATCTCACACCCATCAGAATGGCTAAGATCAACATGCTGGTGAGGTTGTGGAGATAGGGGAACCCTCCTCCATTGATGGTGGGAGTGTAAACTTGAACAACCACTTTGCAAATCAGTCTGGTGCTTACTGGAAATAGCTTTACCTCAAGACCCAGCTACACCACTCCTGGGTATATACCCAAAAGATGTTCCACCATACAACAAGGACACTTGTTGTTCATAGCAGCTTTATTTGTAATAGCCAGAATCTGGAAACAACTCAGATGCCCCTCAGCTGAAGAATGGATAAAGAAACTGTAGCACATTTACATAGTGGCATACTACTGAGCTACTAAAAACAAAGAAATCATGAAATTTGCAGGCAAATGGATAGAAGTAGAAAAGATCATCCTGAGTGAGGTAACCCAGAACCAGAAAGACACACATGGTATGTACTCACTTAGAAGAGGATTTTAACCATATAATACAGGATAAGCATAGTATAAGGCACAAACCCAAAGAAGATAAGTAACATACAGGATCCAAGGGATGATGCATAAATCTCACTTGGAAGGGGAGATGGACTAGTAGTGGCTGAAAAAAGGGAACAAGGTAGGAGAGAGGGTGCAAGAGTTAAGAGGGTTGAGATTAGAATTGGGGAAAGCAAAGGTGAGTCGACAGAGGCCTGTAGAGAAAAGAGAAACTGAAGGTGAGGACATCTCTGTGACAAGCCGGAGACCTAAGTTAGGTAGGCTCCCAGGAGGATATGAGGGGGATTCAAGCAGAGACTCCTAGAAGCAGAGACCATAGAGAATGAAGAGGACACCCTCTAACTAGTCTAGTTTCCTAGCAGAGGGAGGGGAACCCCAAACCTCCCACAAAAACTTGAACCTCAAATTTATCCTGCCTACAAGATATGCAGAGATAAAGATACAACAGATAAGAGCAGAGATTGAGGGAATTCCCAACCAATACCCGGCCAACCAAAGACCTGCCCTATGGGAGAGTGCCAACCTCTGACATTGTGAATGATACTCTGCTAAGCTTGCAGACAGGAGCCTGATAGAGTTGTCCCCTGAGAGATTTACCCAGCAGTGCTTCTAAACAGATGCTGAGACTCAGGGTCAAACATTGGGTGATCCTTAGAGAGTCTTGTGGAAAAGTGGGAGGAAAGAGAAAAGGATCTGGAGGTGACAGGAGCTTCATAAAAGACCAATAGGGCCAACTGACCAGGGCCCAGTGAAGCTTGTGAGACTGAAGCATCAATAAAGGGCCATGCAGGAACTGGACCTAGGCCCCCTACAAAGATGTAGCAGATGGACAGCTTAGGCTTCCTGTGGGTCCTGTAGTAAGGAAAGTGGGGACTACATCAGATTCACTTATCAGCTTTTTGATCACTTCCCCCAGGTAGGACTGCCTTACCAGGCCACAGGGGAAGAGGACATGCTCAGTCCTGATGCAACTTGATGAGCTGGGGTAGATAGGAAAGGGAGCTCTTCTTTTCTGAGGAAGAGGCAAGGGTGGAGGGGGAGGGAGGGTGAGATTGGAAGGGATGGAAGGATGGGGCTACAACCAGGATGTAAAGTGAATAAAAAATAAATTAATTAATGAAAGATAAATTAGTCTAGGCCCTAAAAAAAAAATCAATGATACAATTCTTAAAGTAGATGTAGCATGTGAAAATCACAGGTTTTATTCTTTGTTTGTTTTTGAGACAGGCTTTCTCTGCATAGCCTTGGCTGTCCTGGACTGGCTTTTGTAAACCAGGCTGGCTTTGAACTCACAGAAATCTGTAATCCCAGAGTACTGGGATTACAGGCGTGCACCACCACATCAGGTTTTATTCTTATTTTAGCCAAAATGTGATACAGCAATCATAAACTAATTTTGCATTAGGCTACACTAACAGAGATATAGCATGAAGAGGGAAGGGTGTACATCACTGCCCTCCCCCACTTATAAGAAAATTTTTTCTTGGGCATCTGGATGTTTAAAATGTAGAAGTAGCTGCAACATAAATGATGATTAGAACAGCCACTATGGGAGAACCACAGGAGGAGCAGTGTTGAACTGGTAAGCCCGGCAGCCTTAGGGAAAAAATTATCACCAGGAAGCACAAAATTCCTGTTGACATTAATGTGCATTTCTCTCACACAGAAGGGGGGCTGAATTCGCTCTTAATGGTTCCAACAAGAAGAATTAGGATCCATAAGCGAGAGCCACAGGAAATCTATAATATTCTCTTCTATCACAATCCCAAACCATGGGCTGTCTTTGAAAGTAATGTGTTCCCCATCTATTCAGCAAGTCTCAATGCATTCGAGAAGAATCAAGTACCAATAAGGCAGCTGAAAAACAGAAAAGCTTTTCTCTCTTGCTGTCCTGATCCCTTGGAATCCCATGAATCAGGCACAGACATAAGGGGACAGGTCATGAGGCAGGCAAACACAGGGACAAGCTTAGCAACCTGAGTCCACCTGGCTTGGCTACGCACACTTCTCTTCTAACAACACACCCAAGTCACCCGCTGGCATGCTCCCACCTCATCATATCTGCTGCAAATAATGTAAGTATGCTATTCCTGTTAGCAGCTCCGTGACAATGCCTTGTTTCTATTCAAGCACGTCCTAGAACATACCCTGAAATCAAGGGAGATCAGTCCATCTGGGGCTGAACTGGTTGTGGGTGCATGTTCAATAAGACAAACAGTGTCCTCCAAGTAAACTCATGGGGAACACATATTTTGCCATCTTATGCCTATACTTAATTGGCATGCATATTATCAAAATCAGATGATTCACAGGAAGGAGTTGCAGGGGGCAGTCTTATATGACCCGAGCCTGTCGATCAAAACAGAGAACCATGAACATTACATTCCTTCACAACCAAACTCCTTTTCTTGAATCCTGTAAGATAAGATAGAAACAATAACCTAGTCGCCCTGAGTCCTCAGACTTCCTGCTGTCACAACTAGCAGTGTGTCTTTCCTTTTCATTTGCATGACTGCTTTGTTTAATAAAGTTTCCTTGCTACTTTACAATCTGTGTGTACCTGTGGGACTATTCTTAAATAAAAGGCCAGGAACCTGGAGATACTTGCCTAATGGTAAGAGATATAATGAGAGATTTCTGGGCTAGGACATCTGTGCTACTAACCATGACTAAGGTTATGGTTAGGAAGAGTATGTGACTGTCTTAGAAGGAAGAGCTAGAGATGAGTTCTGTTGCTTAACAATGCCAATCCATGTCTTAGGAGCATAAAAGGGAGATGGTAATATGAAGTCAAGTCCCAAACCTTTGTGTCCCTGGCAAAGAAATTTGGAGCATAAGACTTTTTTTTTTTACCCCCCTTCCCTTCCCTTTCTTTTCTCAACATGGCTTTCCTAATAGAGACTTTGAGACTCATGATTTTCTCTTCATCTTTCTGTTTTCCCAGGGGTCATGTCTAGCTAGAGGCTCCTTGGATAAAACAAAGACAGCTGTTTTAAAAAATTAAAGGGCCCAAACTTCCTGAACAGAACACCAACAGCACAGGCTCTAAGAGCAACAATCAATAAATGGGACCTCATGAAACTGAAAAGCTTCTGTAAAGCAAAAAACACTGTCATCAAAACAAAGCGACTGCCTACAGATTGGGAAAGAATCTTCACCAACCCTTTATCTGACAGACGACTCATATCCAGTATATATAAAGAACTAAACAAGCTGAAAAGCAGCAAACCAAGTAATCCACTTAAAAAATGGGGAACAGAGCTAAACAGAGAACTCTCTGTAGAGGAATATCGAATGGCAGAGAAGCATTTAAAGAAATGTTCAACCTCATTAGCTATTAGGGAAATGCAAATCAAAACAACCCTGAGATTTCACCTTACACCCATCAGAATGCCCAAGATCAAAAACTCAAGTGGCAACACATGCTGGAGAGGTTGTGGAGAAAGGGGAACCCTTCTCCACTGCTGGTGGGAATGTAAACTTGTACAACCACTCTGGAAATCAATCTGGCGCTTTCTCAGACAACTAGGAATAGTGCCTCCTCAAGATCCAGCCATACCACTCCTAGGCATATATCCAAAAGAGGCTCAAGTACACAAAAAGGACATTTGCTCAGCCATGTTTGTAGCAGCCTTATTTGTAATAGCCAGAAGCTGGAAACAGCCCAGATGCCCCTCAACTGAAGAATGGATGCAGAAAGTGTGGTACATCTGTACAATGGAGTATTACTCAGCAATGAAGAATAAGGAAATCATGAAATTTGCAGGTAAATGGTGGGACCTGGAAAGGATCATCCTGAGTGAGTTGTCCCAGAAGCAAAAAGACACACACGGTATATACTCACTCATATAAACATACAATATAGGATAAACCCACTAAAATCTGTACATCTAAACAAACTAAACAAAAGAGAGGACCCTAGCTAAAATGCTCAATCCCTATCCTGAAAGGCAAAGAGGATGGACATCAGAAGAAGAAGAAAACAGGAAACAACCTAGGAACCTGCCACAGAGGGCCTCTGAAAGCCTCTGCCCTGCAGACTATCAAAGCAGATGCTGAGCCTGATGGCCAACTGTCGGCAGAGTGAATGGAATTTTATGTAAGAAGTGGGAAATAGCAAGAGCTGGAGAGGACAGGAACTCCACAAGGAGAGCAACAGAACAAGATAATTTGAACACAGGGAACTTCCCAGAGACTCATACTCCAACCAAGGACTATTCATGGAGATAACCTAGAACCCCTGCACAGATGTAGCCCATGGCAGGTCAGTGTCCAAGTGGGTTCCATAGTAATGGGAAGAGGGACTGCCTCTGACATAATCTGATTGGCCTGCTCTTTGATCACCTCCCCCTGACAGGGGAGCAGCCTTACCAGGCCACAGAAAATGACAATGCAGCCACTTCTGATGAGAATTGATAGTCTAAGATCAGAAAGAAGGAGAGGAAGACCTCCCCTATCAGTGGACTTGGGGAGGGGCATGCATGCAGAAAGGGGAGGAAGGGTGGGATCGGGAGGGGAGGAGGGAGGGGCTTATGGGGGATACAAAATGAATAAAGTGTAATTAATAATAATAATAATAATAAAATTAAAGGGCCCAAGATAGGCTGCAATACTTAATTTGAATGTTCAATAACTATTCAGAAGTTTTTTTTTAACTAAAAAAAAAAAAAAAAGGAAAAAAAGTCCAATCTCAATAGAAAAAGAATCACAAAAGTAATTTTAGATGAAAATTTCTTCTTATTTAAAGGCTGTGGGAATCTCAACATTCTCAGAATTGAGCATTGTGTGCTGGCACAGTTGGGTACAGCGTGTTTCACTGGCTTCTGAAGAACAAATTAAGATGAGTTGAAAGTGATTTTGAATTCACCCTGCATCTTTAGTATCTTTGCCATTCTGAAACTTTCCATCTCAGAAATCAGGTTTTTAAAACTGAAGATAGAACTCCAGTAAAGAAGCATGGTGGAAAATTGAGTCAAACCAGCATGTCTGAGGTGTGAAGAGTCACAAAAGAGCCCATTTTTATTTTACCTTGGACAGAGATTTTGCCCAATGACAATTACAGGCCCCAGGGCTGTTTTGTTTTTCAGTATTCTCTGGCTGGGGACAAGCACCGTGCATCGTTTTTTCCCATTTTGTGCCCATTAACCGCTCTCATCCCAATTATGTGACCCTGGCAGCCTAATATTTGTGTTCCTTAGCTCAACTGTGTCTTTAAAGTTATTTTTAGATTTATTTATGTTATGAGTCTTTTGCTTGCAAGAATGTATGCACACGAGGCATGTGCAGTGTGTACAGAGACCAGAAGAGGGAGTCAGATTCTTTGGAGCTGGAGTTAGGGCTGATTTTGAGCTGCCATGTGGGTGCTTGGAGCTAAACCAGGGTCCTCTGCGCAAGTGGCAAGTGCTCTTAATCACCTCGCCATCTTTTCCCTCACATGTATTTTGATCACAATTCTTCTCCATCCCCTTTGAAAGTTTCGGAAGATGCAGGGTAACTTTCTGCCCCGAAGCCACCTTCCATGCACACAAGATCTTGTCACTTCACTCCTTCCTTCAGTTCTCCAACACCCCAGATGTTCTTCTGTTAAAGTCTAAACCTCACAGTCTTCCCTAAAGGCAAGGCTGTTGAATCTTCTAACATATACATTTCTTCAACCAATCTGAGCAAGTCTCAACCCTTCTGCCTTTCATTCTGAGTGTTGTCACTTCTCCTTAAGTAACCTCTGCTTACTTCCAATGCAAAGGTATATTTTGCACCTTTAAATTTTTTTCATAATTAATTCTCTGTTTATTTTATCTCATTTTAGACTAAGAAAACAAGTCTCATCTAAAATTGGTATGTATTTTTATATAAATTCAAAGTTATATTTTTTAAATTTTTTAATTAATTACACTTTATTTACTTTGTATCTCCCCTCTAGTTCCCTTCCTCCTCCCCTCCCAATCCCTCCTTTCCTCCCCTTCTCCATGATGTCCCTCCCCAAGTCTACTGGTAGGGGAGGGTTTCTTTTCCTTCCTTCTCATCCTAGTCTGTTAGGTCTCATCAGGATGGCTGCATTGTCTTCCTCTGTAGCCTGGTAAGGCTGCTCCCCTCTCAGGGGGAGGTGATCAAAGAGCAGGCCAATCAGTTTATGTCAGAGACAGTCCCTATTCCCATTACTATGGAACCCACTTGGAGACAGAACTGTCATGGGCTACATCTGTTCAGGGGTCTTAGGTTATCTCCATGAATAGTCCTTGGTTGGAATAGCAGTCTCAGGAAAGACCCCTGTGCTCAGATTTTTTGGTTCTGTTGCTCTCCCTATGGAGCTCCTGTCCTCTCCAGATCTTACTGTTTCCCACTTCTTTCATAAGATTCCCTGCATTCTGCCCAAAGTTTGGCCATAAGTCTCAACATCTACTTTGATAGTCTGCAGGGCAGAGGCTTTCAGAGGCCCTCTGTGGCAGGCTCCTAACTTGTTTTCTCCTTCTTCTGATGTCCATCCTCTTTGCCTTTCTGGATGGGGACTGAGTATTTTAGCCAGAGTAGACAATGTCTCATAGACCAAACTAGCTAAAACTACTTATATAAATCAGGCTGGCCTGGAGTTCTGGATCCTTCTACCTTACTCAAGTGCTGGGACTATGGGTTCATCACCATGATAAACTCTTATTTCTTCTTCTTTGTCTTCTTCTTCCTCACCTCTTCTTCCCTGTCCTGATCCTCCTCCCCCCTTCTTCTTTTTTGAGATTCAGTTTGCCAAGTTACAGCACTTAGAATATCTCCAAGCCTGTGCTGTCTGCTCTAGAAACTCCTTGCCATATTCTAATTATAATATAAAATTAATAGGGCTGGTTATCTGGCTCAGTTGGTTGAGTACTTGCATAGAATGCATGAAACCTTGGGTTTGATCCCCAGTACCATATAAAGCCCTTCCTGGTAGTGCATACTTATAATTCCAGCATTTGGAAGGTAGAGGCAGAAGGATCAGAAGTTCAAGGTCATCCTCAGCAATACAGCAAGTTCAAGTCCGGCCTGGGCTACATGAGTTACAGTCTTTAAAAAATAGTTGTGAGTCTAAGAGCAGTACATTTCCTTTGCTACACTTATCAGGGAGGTAGGAAAAGTTAATTATTTTGCCCAAGGTCATTGTCTACTTAGTACAAGAGCCACATTCCCAGCCAGGCAACCAGGCAGCCTGAGTGTACATCCTACAATTCCCTCAGGTAGGGGCTGACATTCTCTTTGAAGCCAGCTTTCCTACAGGGAAGGTGTTCATATTCTTTCTTGAATAATGATGATTTGGGAAAACTTGGAAAATTGGACCAGGAGGAAAAAAGAATATAGATTCTTCCTTTTGCCATATAATATTCCCACCCTTAAGGAATGACCTTCTGTCTCACCCTTTATCATAAGGAACAGTTTTTGCCTTTCAACTAGTGAGGAAAAAGAGAGGAGGGCAGTACCTAGACTAAATCCAATTTGAGAACTGGGGCAAATGGTGCTTTAGCCAAAGAGGATCTATGTTTCATCAAAGTGCAAACATCAGACTACTTTCCTCTGTGTTCAATTTTCTAACACTATTGAGGGAAAGAGGAGATTTGGTACAGTAAAGTGCATTTTTAGGAAGGTGTAATAAGGGACTATCTTAGATACACTTCAAATAGGGGCCATCATAGACTGAGCCTGAACCCACTCTCGGAACTAACCTGTACCAGGCAGTTAGCACAGCAACTGATATACATGAGTTAATTCACCGTCTTCTCTCACTATACTACATGGCAGGGCCTGGCACACCAGTGATGAGTGGCGGTAGTCTCTTCAGGAGGGACAGACTGACTGATCAGGGACAGCTCAGGGCAGGAACACCTTTCCTGTAGCTCAACTGCTCTTCAAATATGCTCTACAGTCTGATCCATAGTGTGGAGAAAGGAGCCCCCTTGCAGCAGACATGTTTTTCAGGAAGAATGATAATCTGTCCCTGTAAAACATCAGCCCTCAGGCTGAGCCACTGGCCCATCATCTCAGAGCTAATCAGTGCCAAGAATGAATCTGCGGCACATTTCCCATGCATCCCCATGAGTCCCATGTCTTCACTTAAAGATGATTTTGAGAATGTGTCAAATGATACTAGCAGAATTTCAAAACAAATGTCCTAGTTCAACTTTTCCAGGTGACACACATGGGTGTGGTGAGAGGACCAGAAGTTTTCTCTACCCAGTGCTCTGATACACAAGAAACTTCCTCTTGTAGTTGAGTGTGTGTGTATGTGTGTGTATGTGTGTATGTATTGAATCCAAAGCTTGCACATGCTAGGCTAGAGCTACACATACTGTCATTTAAGTTTATTTACTCATTTATTTAGCAATCACTTGCTGGATCAAACTAGGTGCTGGGGATGCAAAGAAGAGGAAAGAATAAACATATTTGCTGTAATAGAATAGCCACTTAAACTGCCATTGTAGAGCCCAGAGCTAAGTAACTTTATTCTTTTGAAAGGAGTGACTAATAAGCTAAAGGGTGATCAGATCTAGTGAGGGGAGAATACAAGTTTAAATAGGATTAGGATGGCCCGGAAGACGCTTGGCAAGCATTCTACCAACTGAGCTACATCTCTAGCCCAGGCCTCTGATGAAATAAAGAACTACAAAAGAACAATGGTCAAATTAGTGATACGATTCAACTTGAGAAGGATCCCTTCAACTTCTGAATAGATAACAGATTAAGGGGCTAGCAGAGAAAATTATGAGCATGTTTATGACATCCAAGTGCTGTTTTCAGCTAAGCTCTTGAGATTGTCTTAGATTTTATAAGGTTCTTCTAGTCATTAAAAAGTAATGCTGCTTTAGATACTAAAGTGTATAGAAGAGGGCTACTCTTGTTAGAAAGGGCTGTCAAAGAGGACTAAGAAAATCTTCTCTCCAGGAACTCAGGGATGGCGAAACAAGAGATCCTTTGAGTCTAGGACAATATAGAAAAATGTAAGAGGAAGCAGGGGATGGGATGTGTGTGTAATCCTATCATTTGGAGGACTGTATTGAAGGCTAGCCTCAGCTGTATATCAAATTCAAAGCCAGTTTAAACTATAAGGTTTATTTTTATTATTTATTTTATTATCTTTAATCATGTGTATGTGTGTGGGTCTGTGTAATGTCGATGTGCATATTAGTGCTGGGACCTGCAGACTTCAGAGTCATTGGATCCCATGATCTGGAGTTAAGGTAGCTGTGAGCTACCTGATTTAGGTGCTGAAAATTGAATTCAGGTCCTCTGCACGAAAAATAAACACTCTAAACCACTGAGCAATTTCTCCAGCCTCCAGGGCAAGATTCTACTTTAAAACAACAGAAACAAGAATCCTAAGAGGTTGGAGAGATGGCTTAGGGGGCAAGAGCATTTCATGCTCTTCCAGAAGACCCAAGTTTGGTTGCCAGTACTCATGTTGGGTAGCTCACAACCACTTTTAACTCTAGCTCCAGGTGATCTGATGCCATTTTCTAGCCTTTCAGTCACCTGCACTCATATGCACATACTCCCCCTCCCTCCCACACAATTTAAAAATAAGTTAAACAAGTGAAACAAAAACAAAAAAGAAGCTGACAAAGAAAGTAAGCAAGCTGTTAAAAAAGAGCTTGAAATGTTTTACCAGGAAGACTTTTCTTTCTTCTGTGCCCCACTGTCCCCACTGCGGGCCTTTCCTACGGATCTCCAGCAGCCATGAAGTAAAGGCTTTCCTGACTTCCAGGAGCCTGCAGCCATCTCAGAGGAGACAGCCTGAATATTGTGAAGCTGCTTTTTTGTAGGTCAAAAATAGCATACTATAAATTTTATGTCGTCCAACTAATGACACAGCTCAAAGTGAGAACTGTGATGACTGTGCCCCCCAGCTAAGATGATGGGAACTTACAGGCAAAGAAAATCAACCCTGAATGATCCAGGCAGGGGCGAATTCTGTCAAAGACTAAACTTGCAGAATCAAGGCCAAATCAGGTAATGATGTGGCCATGGTGAGCTGTAAAGCTCAGCACAGGATGGCAACATCAATATGGAAGATTTGAGGTAGAGAAAAATCATTCCAGGGCAAAATGGAGAGCTAATGATAGAGTAACATGTGTCGTCAGTTTAGTTAGAAATGTGACAAAGAGGAGGACATAATAATTGTTTTACCTGTTCCACCAACTTTGGTTCAAACCAGGAAACCAGGATAAGAAAAAGATTCACAAAACAAATAGTTCCACCAAACCAATAACAAGCAAGATAGAAAATGATGGCTTTTACATAAATATGGCTGAAAAGTCCCACATATTAACAAATCAATCTATCAGTATCAATATACTTTGTCCAAATAGGTTTATTTACAGGTAATAGTGATTCAAAATCAGTAAGTGAGGAATGTAATGAATCCCATTAATAGCTAGAGGACAGAAACCATGAAACATCTCAACAGAAAAGATAACAGAGCTAGTAAGATGGCCGAACTGAGTGAACAAAGTGTTTCTTGTGCAAGCATGAGGCCCCGAATTGGGATCCCCGGCACTCGTGTAAAATCTGGGCATGGCAGGGAACATCTATAATCTCCACCCTGCAGGGAGAGAGCCAGCTGAACCCTGGGGGTTTCTAGACTCTCCAGCTGAACTTTCATGCTTTAGATTCAGTGAGAAACCCTGTCCCAAAAACAACGTGGAGGAGCCCCAAAGCCAGCACGGATCAGGGAGCAGTAGTTCCCCAGCCTGTGCCATCTCCCAGGAACTACCCCAATTTGTGACCAGCAAGGATCGGGGAGCAGAAGCCTGTCAGCAACAGTGGTCAGGTCTGCCCTGGGCCCTCTGTGTTCCACTTCCTCTGTATGCCCCACACCCCAGTTCCTGGCCTGTGCCATCTCCCAGGACCCACCCAGATCTGCAGCCTCTGAGACCAGCATGGATCAGGGAGTAGCAGTTCCCAGGCTTTCGTCATTTCCTGGGACCCACCTCTATCTGAGGCCCTGGAGAATAGCATGATCAAGGAGCAGCAGAAAAACCGGAGGACTGCTTCTATCTGGGACCACAAGCTCTACCTACAACTCCAGACACCTGTTACCATCAGAGACCACCAGGCCTGCTAATAACAGAATCTACCAAATGGCTAGAGGTCAGCGCAAGAACACCAGCAACAAAACCCAAGGCCTTATGATACCACCAAACCCCAGCTACACAGCAAGTCCCGAGGATAATAACACACCAGAAGCACAAGAAAACGGTCTTAAATCTGAGGTTATGAAAATGATAGAGGCCTTAAAAGAAGAAAACAAATCCCTTAAATAACTGCAGGAAAATACATCCAAACAGGTGAAGGAACTGAGTAAAGAAATATAAGAAAATATAACCAAATGGAAGAAGGAAATGAATAAAACTGTACAAGACCTAAAAATGGAAATAGAAGCAATAAAGAAAACACAATCTGAGGCAATCCTGGACATGGAAAACCTAGGGAAGAGAACAGGAACTATAGATGCAAGGATCAATAACAGAATACAAGAGATGGAAGGGGGAATCTCAAAAATAGAAGATATGATTGAAGAAATCAATACATTAGTCAAAGAAACTGTTACATCTAAAAAGATCCTGACATAGAACATCCAAGAAATGTGGGGAAATATGAAAAGACTAAACCTAAGAAATAGAAGGAGACTCCAAACTCCAAGGCCCAGGAAATATTTTCAACAAGATCAGAAGAAATGCCTATAAACATAAAAGAAGCTTATAGAACACCAAACTGATTGGATCAGAAAAGAAAATCCTCCCATCAAATAATAATCAAAACACTAAATGTATAAGTTTACATTCCCACCAGCAGTGGAGGAGGGTTCCCCTTTCTCCACATCCTCTCCAGCATATGTTGTCACTTGAATTATTCATCTTAGCCATTCTGATGGGTGTAAGGTGAAATCTCAAGGTCATTTTGATTTGCATTTCCCTGATGACTAAGGACATTGAACATTTCTTTAAGTGTTTCTCTACCATTCAATATTCCTCTATTGAGAATTCTCTGTTTAGCTCTATTCCCCATTTTTTAATTGGATTACTTGATTTGTTGCTGTTTAACATCGTGAGTTCTTTATATATACTGGATATTAACTTCTGTCAGATATAGGGTTGGTGAAGATCCTTTCTCAATCTGTAGGCAGTCTGGAAATCAATCTGTGCTTTCTCAGACAATTAGGAATAGCGCTTCCTCAAAATTCAACTATACCACTCCTAGGCATATATCCAAAAGATGCTCAAGTATACAACAAAGACATCTGTTCAACCATGTTTGTAGTAGCTTTATTTGTAATAGCCAAAAGTTGGAAACAGCCCAGATGCCCCTCAGTTGAGGAATGGATACAGAAATTGTGGTACATCTACACAATGGAATATTACTCAGCAATTAAAAACAAGGAAATCATGAAATTTGCAGGTAAATGGTTGGAACTGGAAAAAATCATCCTGAGTGAGGTATTCCAGAAGCAGAAAGACACACAGGGTATACACTCACTCATAAGTGGATATTAGACATATAATATAGGATAAACATACTAAAATCTGTACACCTAAGGAAGCTAATCAGGAAGGAGGACTCTGGCTAAGATGTTCAACCCCACTCAGAAAGGCAAAGAAGATGGACATCAGAGGAGGGAGAAAACAGGGAACAGGACAGGAGTCTACCACAGAGGGCCCCTGAAAGACTCAACCCTGCAGGGTATTGAGGCAGATGCTGAGAATCATAGCCAAATTTTGTAGGGAATCTTATGAAAGAAGTGGGAGATACTAAGACCTGGAGAAGACAGGAGCTCCACAAGGAGAGCAACAGATCCAAAAAGTCTGGGCCCAGGGATCTTTTCTGAGATTGATACTCCAGTCAAGGACCACTCATGGAGATGGCCTGGAAGCCCTGCTCAGAGGAAGCCTATGGCAGTTCAGTATCCAAGTGGGTTCCATAGTAATGGGGACAGGGACTGACTCTGACAGGAACTGATTGGCCTGCTCTTTGATCACCTTCCCCTGATGGGGGAGCAGCTTTACCAGGCCACAGAAGAAGACAATGCAGCCACCCTTGATGAGACCTGATAGACTAGGATCAGAGGGAAGGGGAGGAGGACCTCCCTTATCAGTGGACTGGGAGAGGGATGTACTCTACCATCACCAACATCAAAATAACAGGAAGTAACAACTGGTCATTAATATCTCTCAACATCAATGGCCTCAACTCTCCAATAAAAAGACATAGGCTAGAGGAACTGATGCATAAACATGACCCATCATTCCGTTGCATACAAGAAACACCTCAGCAATAATGATAAACATTACTTCAGAATAAAGGGCTGGAAAAATGTTTTCTAAGCAAATAGACACAATAAACCACCTGAAGTAGCTATTCTAATATCTAGTAAAATATATTTTCAACCAAAATTAATCAAAAAAGATGGGGAAGGGCACTTCATACTCAAAGAAAAAATCGACCAAGGTGATGTCTCAATTCTGAACAGATATGTCCCAAATGCAAAGGCACTGACATTTGTGAAAGAAACATTACTAAAGCTTAAATCACATATCAGAACCCACATGTTAATATTAAGAGACTTCAACATACCTCACCAATGGACAGTTCACTGAGACAGAAACTAAACAGATAAATAATCAAACTAACCAACATTATAAGTCAATTGGACCAACAGAACATTCCATCCAAACACAAAAGTGAGCTATCTCAGAAGCAGAAAGATGCACATAGTATATACTCACTCATATAGACATATAATATAGTATAAACCTACTAAAATCTGTACACCTAAAGTAACTAATCAAGAGGGAGGACTCTTGCTAAAATGCTCAATTCCTATCCAGAAAGGCAAAGAGGCTGGACATCAGAAGAAGGAGAAAAGAGAGAACAAGTCAGGAGCCTGACACAGAGGACCTCTGAAAGGCTCTGCCCTGCAGACTATCAATGCAGATGCTGAGACTTATGGGCAACCTTTGGGCAGAGTGCAGGGAATCTTAGGAAATAAGTGGGAAACAGTAAGATCTGGAGAGGATAGGAACTCCACAAGGAGAGCAACAGAACCAAAAATTCTGAGCACAGGGGTCTTTCCTGAGACTCATACTCCAACTAAGAACTATACATGGAGATAACCTAAGACCCCTGTACAGATGTAGCCCATGGCAGCTCAGTATCCAAGTGGGTTCCATTGTAATAGGAACAGGGACTGTCTCTGACATGAATTGATTGGCTTGTTCTTTAATTACCTCCCCCTGAGGGGGAAGCAGCATTACCAGGCCACAGAAGAAGACAATGCAGCCACTGCTGATGAGACCTGATTGCCTAGGATCAGAAGGAAGGAAAAGAAGACCTCCCCTACCAGTGAACTTGGGGAGGGGCATGCATTCAAAGGGTGGAGGAAAGGAGGTATTGGGACAGAAGGAGGGAGGGAACCACAGGGGGGATACAAAGTGAATAAAGTGTAATTAATAAAGAATTAAAAGAAAAAGAATATACCTCCCTCTCAGCATCTCATGGAACCTTCTCCAAAATTGATCACATACTCAGACACAACGCAAGTTTCAACAAACAAGAAACTGAAATAACACCTTGTATTCTATCAGACCACCATGGATTAAAGCTAGACTTTAACAACAACTGAAAGAATAGAATACCTACAAACTCAAGTAAGCTGACTCAAGTAAGTAACTCTCTATTTAATGACCACTGGGTCAGGGAGGAAATAAAGAAAGAAATTAAAGAATTTCTAGAATTCAGTGTAAATGAAGGCACAACATATCCAAACCTATGAGACAAAATGAAGGCAGTGCTAAGAGGATTCATCGCGCTTAAGTGCCTTCATTAAGAAATTGGAGAGATCTCATAATAGCAACTTAACAGCTCACCTGAAAGCTCTAGAAAAAAAGGAAGGAAACACACCCAACAGGAGTCGACAGCAGGAAATAATCAAACTCAGGGCTGAAATCAATAACCTAGAAACAAAGAGAACAATACAGAGAATCAACAAAACCAAGAGCTGTTTTTTTTTTTTTAGATAATCAACAAGATAGACAAACCCTTAGACAAACAAATGAAAAGACAGAGTATCCAAATTAATAAAATCAGAAATGAAAAGTAAGATATAACAACAGACACAAAGGAAATCCAAAGAATCATTAGATCATAAAAATGTATACACAACATTGAAAAATCAAAATAAAAGATGATTTTCTTGATAGATACCATTTACCAAGTTAAAGTAGTCATCAAAAGCCTCCCAACCAAAAAGAGCCCTAGGCTAAATGGTTTTAGCACAGAATTCTACCACACTTTCAAAGAAGAACTAATACCAATACTCCTCAAACTAAACCACAAAATAGAAACAGAAGGAACATTGCCAAACTCATTCTATGAGGCTGCAGTCTCATATGAGGCCCTGGTATCAAACCATACAAAGACCCAATAAAGAAAGAGAATTTCAGACTAATCTCCCTTATAAATATTGATACAAAAATACTCAATAAAATACTTGCAAACCGAATCCAGGAGTACATCAAAAGTATCATCCACCATGCTCAAGGAGGCTTCATCCCAGAAATGCAGGGATGGTTCAACATATGAAAATTCATCAATGTAATCCACCATATAAAAAAAAAAAAAACACATGATCATCTCATTAGATGTTGAAAAGGCCTTTGACAAAAATCCAACACCCCCTCAGATTTAAACTCTTGGAGAGATCAGGGATACAAGGCACATACCTAAACACAATAAAAGCAATATACAGCAAGCCAATAGCCAACATCAAGTTAAATGGAGAGAAACTTAGAGCTTTCCCGCTAAAATCAGGAACATGACAAGACTGCTCACTTTCACCATATATCTTCAATATAGTACTTGAGGCTCTAGCTAGAGCAATAAGACAAGTAAAGGAGATAAAGGGGATACAATTTGGAAGAGAAGAAATCAAAGTATAGCTATTTGCAGATGACATGATAGTATCCATAAGTGACCCCCAAGATTCTATCAGAAAACTTCTATGGCTGATAAATACCTTCAGCTAAATGTCTGGATACAAAATTAACTCAAAAAGTCAGTAGCCCTCCTTTATAGAAGAAGAAAAAAAAAAGACCTGAGAAAAAAAATTAGGGAAACAACACCCTTCACAATCCCAACAAATAATATAAAATATCTTGGGGGAACTCTGACCAATCAAGTAAAAGACCTGTATGACAAGCAAGTAAAAGGTTGTGGATAGGTAGGATTAACATAGTAAAAATGGCCATCCTGCCAAAATCCACCTACAGATTCAATGCAATTTTCATAAAAATTCCATCCCAATTCTCTACAGACCTAGAAAGAGCAACCATTAATGTCATATGAAAACATAAAGAGTCAGGATAGCCAAAACAATTCTGTATAATAAAAGAACTTCTGGTAATATCAACATCCCTGATTTCAAGCTATTCTACAGAGAAATAGTAATAAAAACTGTACTGTATCGGCATAGAAACAGGCAGCTTGATTGATGGAACAGAATTGAAGAGCCAGAAATAAACCCATACTACTACTTGTGTTATGCCAGGATCATGGGACCCTCAGAGACCACCAGGAAACAACTGGATGCAAGAGCAAGAGCTTTATTATGAGACTGATCAAACTTGGGACCCAAGTCTCACTGACGCAGCAGTAGAAAAGTGGGACCCTGAGCCCTGAGTGAGCAGGGTTTTTAAAGGGAAAAAGCACAAGCAGGGCGTTTCTGTTGCAGCAAGTGTGGGGGGTGTCCATGCCTTGATGTTACAGGGTTGGGTAAAAGACATAGGTGTGAGGTGACCTACATAATCACAATTGCCATTCTTCTAAACTACATCTGGAACACTGGGGAGAATTTTTCCAACCAATTCTCATTGATTATTGCCAGGGAGATTGTCTCTATTTTCTATCAAGTATTTATTTTGTGATATTTCCTGGAGGCTGTTGCTAGTAGAGTTAACTTTATTTTCTACCAGGTGCACATTCTGTGATATTTCCTGGTACCTGAGTTCAGCTCCCAGTCAAGATGGCTCCTCATTTCAAAATGGAGTTACCCAGGCTAACTTTTTTCCCCCACTTTATTTTAATTTTTATTAATTACACCTTATTCACTTTGTATCCCCCCACAAACCCCTCCCTGTTCCCATTACTAGGGAACCCACTTGGATACTGAACTGACATGGGCTACATCTGTGCAGGGGTCTTAGGTTATCTCCATGCATGGTGCTTGGTTGGAGTATGAGTCTCAGGAAAGACCCCTGTGCTCAGATTTTTTTGGTTCTGTTGCTCTCCTGTCCTCTTCAGATCTTACTATTTCCCACTTCTTTCATAAGATTCCATGCACTCTGCCCAACAGTTGGCCATAAGTCTCAGCATCTGCTTTGATAGCAATTCCCATCAAATTAGCAACACAATTCTTTACAGACCTCGAAAGAAAAATCCTCAACTTCATATGGAATAACAAGAAACCCAGAATTGCTAACACAATCCTCTACGATAAAAGATCTTCCAGAGGTATCTCCATCCCTGATCTCAAGATGTACTATAGAGCAACAGTAATAAAAACTGCATGGTACTGGCATAGAAACAGAATGGTGGATCAATAGAACCAAACAGAAGACCCAGAAATAAACCCACACACTTATGGACGACTGATTTTTGACAAAGATGCCAAAACATACAATGACAAAAAGATTATTTTTTATTAGTTTCATTTTATTAACTCTGTATCCCAGCAGTATCCTGCTCCCTCATTTCCTCCCATTCTCTCCTCTCCCTCATCTCCTCCCTGCCCTTTTCCAAGTCTACTGATAGGGGAGGTCCTTCTCCCCTTTCATCTGACCCTGTTTTATCAGGTATCTTCAGGACTGGCTGCAAAGTCACCCAGGCTAACTTAAACTCTTCACTTGTACTTGATTTTTAACAAAGAAGCCAAAACCATACAATGGCAAAAAGAAAGCATCCTTAACAAATGGTGCTGGTCTAACTGAATGTCTGCATGTAGAAAAATGCAAATGTATTTATCACCCGGCATAAAACTCAAGTCCAAACGGACCAAAGACCTTGACATAAAACCAGAGACTATAAATTGATTAGAACACAAAGTGGGGAAAATTCTGGAACTCATTAGCATAAAAGACAACTTCCTAAGCAGAACTCCAACAGCACAGGCTCTGATATCAACAATTAATAAATGGGATCTCAAAAAACTGAGAAGCTTCTGTAAGTCAAAGGACATTGTCAATAGAACAAAATGGCAGCCTACAAATTGGGAAAAGATCTTTACCAACCCTACATCAGACAGAGGGCTAATATCCAAAATATACAAAGGTCTTAAGAAATTAAACATTAACAAATCAATCAAGGACGATGCATGAAGAGGACCTATACCCCCTGCTCAGATGTAGCCCAGAGGCAGCTCAGTTTCCATGTAGGTTCCTGAGTAAGGGGATCAGGGGCTGCCTCTGTCATGAACTTTGTTGCCTGCTCTTTGATCACTTCCCTCTGTGATTTGGTCTTGCCAGACCACAGAGGAAGAGGACCTAGGCAGTCCTGATGAGACTTGATAAGCTACAGTCAGATGGCCAGGGAGGATAACTTTCCATTTTAGTGGACTAGGGGAACGAGATAGGGGGAATAAGGAATGGAGGGTGGGACTGGGAGACTAGGGAGTGGCTACATTCGGGATTCAAAATGAATCCAACAAAAAACAAATCAAACAATGCAATTAAAAAATGGGGTACAGGTCTAAACCAAGAATTCACAACAAAGGAATCTCAAATGGCTGAGAAGCACTTAAAGAAATGCTCAATGTCCTTAGCCATCAGAGAAACGCAAATCGAAACGACTCTATGATTCCATCTTATACCAGTCAGAATGACTAAGATCAAAATCTCAAGTGACAACACATGCTGGCAAGGATGTAGAAAAAAGGGAACACTCCTCCATTGCTGGTGGGAGTGCAAACTTGTACAACCTCTCTAGAAATCAATCTGGTGTTTTCTCAGAAAATTGGGAATAGTTCTACCTCAAGACCCAGCTTTACCACTCCTGAGCATATATCTAAAAGATGCTCCACCATACAACAAGGACACTTGCTCAACTATGTTCATAGCAGCTTTATTCATAATAGCCATTAACAGGAAACAAACTAGATGTCCCTCAACCGAAGAATGGACATAGAAATTGTGGTACATTTATACAATGGAATATGACTCAGCTATTAAAAACAAAGAAATCATGAAATTTGCAGGCAAATTAATTGAACTAGAAAAGATCATCCTGAGTGAGGTAACACAGACCCAGAAAAACGCACATGGTATGTACTCACTTATCAGCAGAGATTAGACCTATAGTACAGGATAACCATAACACAATCCACAGACCCAAAGAAGCTAAGTAATAAAGAGGGCCCAAGGGAGGGTGCTGGAATGTCACGCAGAGGGGAAATAGGATAGCAGAAATGGGTGAAGAGAGGAAAGTAGGAAGGAGATAGAATGGGGAAGGAAACAAAGGTGGGCATCAGTTGTGAGGAGAACAAGGGTGGGAGGTGAAAGGGCTGGGAACAAGATGGGAAACTGATGGGGGGGGGAACATATCTTTGTCAAGCTGGAGGGCTGTGACAGGGTAGGCTTCTGGGAGGATATGGGTGAGACTCTAGCTGAGACTCCTTACACAGGGTGACATGACTGAATTGACTCCTCCTAGCCAGACAGGACTAGAGGAAGGAGAGAAACAACAGTCCACTGACTAAACCTTTGATCCAAAAATTACCCTGACTACAAGAAGTGCAGAGATAAAGAGGGAGCAAAGGTCATTTGAGAGGCTGCAGTCAGCAGAAGATCAAACAGATGCTAGGACTTACGACAAAGCATGGAGTAGAGCTCTGAGGGTCTGTGGAAGTGTTGGGGGAAAGATGGAAGGATCTGGAGGGGACAGGAACCTCACAAGAAGACCAACAGAGAGAGCTAACCCAGTCCCATGGGGGATTACAGAGACTGAGACATCAACTAAGGAGCATGCAAGGTCTGGACGTAGGCCCCCTGCACATATGTGTTAGATGGGCAGCTTGATCTTTATGTGGGTCGCCTTAGAAATCGGGAGGGGGGCTGTTTCCAACAAGGACTCTATTGCCTGCTTCTGGATCACTTCCCCCTGGCAGGGCTGCCTTGCCTGGCCTCAGGGGATGAGGATATGCTCAGTCCTGATGTGACTTGATATGTTAGAGAGGCTTGATAAGGTGGGAAGGAGGCTCCCCTTTTCTGGGGGAAAGTGGAAGGGAGAAGGGGGGGAAGGGGGGATTGGAAGGGAGAAGGAGGGGAAGGGGGGATTAGAAGGAGAGGAGGTAGGGGGCACACCCCTTGGGATGTAAAGTAAATAAACAGAAAACAAAACAAAAAACAAAGACGGGGTCAACCTGGGATGAATAGGAAGTGAGTTTGGTCAGGGTACATCATGTGAAATTCCCAAATAATTAATAAAAATATTACATTGGAAGCAAAGAAACAAGGTGGAAGGGTGAGGATGTAGCTCAGTGGCAGAGTGATTGCTTTATATGTGTGAGGCTCAAGGTTCAATCATCACTACTGCCAAAATGATGATGATGATGATGATGATGGTGATGATGATGGTGATGGTGATGGTGATGGTAGTTGTGCTGGTAGTGATGGTGATGGTGGTGGTAGTGGTCGTGGTGATGCGCAATAGAGGAAGATAGCAGGCATTTACTTCTGGCCTCTATTCATGCACATATAGGTGAACAGTCCTACAGAGAGAGACAGACAGACAGACAGACACACACACACAGAGACAGACAGAGAGACAGAAAGAGAGCAAGAGAGAGAGAGACAGAGAGAGGGGGACACACTAAGGTGGAAAATAATCAAAAAAGCTAAAAATGTTGCTAATGTTACCTTCTGGTCTTCACAATACTTGCATGCATATGAATACAAGCACACACATAACTTTAAACAATGGAAAACATATTACATATAATTTGAGTTCCAGTCCTAACAAGCAAATACAAAAATTAGTATCATGATACCAAGGCTGTCATCATTGAATTTAGGAACAGGACCAAAATTCCTGCTCTTACTCTTTTTAAATAGTTTGGGATGTTCTATGAATTACTGTAAGATGTGAAAAATAAGTAAAACAAGTATGATTTTAAAAAGCAGTTGCTATGTAATTATTCAAAGAGGCAATGAGAACTTAGTTGATAATCCAAGATAACTAAGTAAAAGCTATTTTAGCTAATGAGACAGGTGGCTAATTACAAGTGGGCAGAAATAAAGAACTCCTACAAATCAGAAGATTAAAAACAAGCCAATTAAAACTCAAAAGCACAAACTAAACTGTAAATTAATAAATGAATACATATAGGACTGTTCTCTGAATCATTGGTTATAAAGGAAAAAATCACAATAAAATGCCATCACTAGAATGGCCCAAACAACAGTGATAAGCAGCAAACATTGGCAAGAACGCAAAGCAGCTGGGGCACACATGGACTGCTGGCATGGGCGTAGCATGGCCCTCTGAAAAGCCACCTGCACTTCCCTTTCTGTTTGATTGTTTCGAGATAGTTTTTCAAAGTAGCCCAGGTGGCTCTAAAATGCACTATAAATAATCCAGGTTGATCTTAAACTCACAATCCTGCCTTAGCTGGTACTACAGGTATGTGCCACCAAGCTATAACAAATGTTTAGTGTGTGTGCGCGTGCGTGCGTGCGTGCGTGCGTGTGTGTGTGTGTGTGTGTGTGCGTGTGCGTGTGTGTGTGTGTGTGTGTGTGTGCCCGTGTACGTATGAGAGAGGAGAGAGAAAGTGGAGAGGGAGACAGAGACAGAATGAGAAGGTGCACATGTGTGCTGGTGCCCACAGCCCAGATGAGAGCATTGCAGCTTCTGGAGCTGGAGTTACAGGCTGCTGTGAGCTGCCTGATGTGAGTGCTAGGAACTGAATGAACTCTGGTCCCCTTCAAGAACAAGGGGACCATTGACACTGAGCCATCTCTCCCGTATCCTGGTTTTTAATTTATAAACACTAATCTATTTTAACAGCAAGAAACTCTATTCCTAAGTGTTTAGTTAAGACATAAAAGTATAAATACACACCTATCCATGTGTTTACATTTTCTAACCATCAAACAAACAAACAAACAAACAAACAAAACCAGCCCAAATGTTCAAGAGCAGAGAAAGGAATAAATTTTGGAATAGAGTGTAACATTGCTCATCCAAAAAGGGGGGAAAACCCAACAAAGCTACTACCATACTCCAGAGCATAACTTGAGTATCAAAAGCATCATATGTAGCATAGGAACCCTCCCTGGACACACACACAAGTATGAAGTTCAAGGGCAAAAAACCATGGAAACAAAAGTGAGAACATAGTTGTTCTTGGAGGGGCTGAAAGGAGCAAGGGACCAGGGAACACTCAGCAGTGACAGAAATACTCTATAGCTGGTCTTATAGAATGAACATGAATGTCAAAATTTTCGAATTGAACTAAGCACTGAAGATCTGTGCATTTTATTAAATATAATTTATACTTAAATTTAATGGAAAGCATTCATCAGGAAGGCAAAATATTTTAAAAAATGTAAAATTTTCACTTCTTAATGCTAGTAAAAAGAAAAAATATGAAGAAAAAAGCTTTAAAAAATACATAACAAATTTTGATAGAGAAAGTTTATAGTCTGGGTGTGGGAGGCATGTATCTGTAATCCTAGCACTCAGGAGGTTAAGTAGGAGATTATGACTCTAACTTCAACCTACCTACAGTGAGTTCCAGGTTAGCCTAACCCACACAGTGACACTTTGTCTTGAAAAGACATTATTTCCTCCCAGAATAAGGAAGATGAGGAGGGGGAGGAAGACGATGTGGAGGAGGAGAAAGAGAAAGAAAAATACTCTATTGCTGAAAACACCAAATACTTCAGCTACAGGATGTAAGGAAAGAAAGTGGGTGCTGAACAGGGGCCTTCCTCCCTGTTAGCTCGTTTTCATAGTAACTGAAGGAGCTATGAAGGGTGTTGGGGGATAAGTCATCAACAGTCTTATCCACCTGAGAACCTTATGAGTTAGAACAATGGGCATGGAAAAGATTTCCATGGCTGTAACAGTGGCACGAACATTATTTGGGTAGCCAACTGCTCTGAAGAGCCACACAACAGGAGTGAACACATGCCTGGCATCATGTATATGGTTGGGAAAGCTCATAGGCCACGCTCATACTACCATTTTGCTTAATAGACATAATACCTACTCATAGTCTATACTCATAAGTTAATGTATCTCTCAGAGGCCACCAGGGAAGTTTTTGTTTGTGTCTGTGTGTGTACGTGTGTGCACGCAATGGATGGTGGTTAATGTAGACACTCACTAGAGAATAAGCTTCTATAAAGTACTCAGTCACAAACAGTACATCCTGTCACTCAAGGCTCAGAGATCATTGAGGAAGACTGGGCAGAAAGACAGAGCTAGGAGTCAGGCAGGAACAGAGCAAAACTGTCTTCTGGACACGATGGGATTGCTACATTCATTACCACATGGCAGGTGTGGTTGTCTGGATATGATCTGTACAAGGTCAAGCCAGCCACCATTCTAACACAGATGGGAGACAGCCTCATGAATTTCTATCCTTAGAGGAAGGGGTATTGGCAAAACTGTTTCCAGGGAAGGCAATGTCAGTGTTCCCTGACGGTGTGGCCTGTTAGGTCAACCATGTGATGAGTATGTATGCAGCACAAATCGGACTAGCTGTTTTTTTTTTTTTTCCTTTTTCTTTTTTTTAGAGTACAAAAAGTTGAGAGGGGGTGAAGTTTGGGTCTTGGAGGAGTGAGGGGGAGAAATACAAAGTGAATAGAAACAAAACATACTGCATATACGTATAAAATTCTCGAAGAATTAATAAACTATTATTACAAAGATTGGGAATTTGTTAAGTTGGATGGCAAAATGAATTACTTCAAAACATATTTGTTATTAGAAAAGTAAAGATTATGAGTATATACCATGCCTGTCTTCTGGGTCACCTCACTGGGGATGATCCCTTCTAGTTCCATCCATTTGCCTGCAAATTTCATGATTTCCTTGCTTTTAATTGCTGAGTAGTATTCCATTGTGTAAATGAACCACAATTTCTGTATCTATTCCTTCGTTGAGGGGCATCTGGGTTGTCTCCAGCTTCTGATTATTAAGAATAGAGGCTGCTACAAACATGGTTGAACAAATGTTTTTGTTGTATAGTTGAGCATATTTCAAATATACGTCCAGGAGTGGTATAGCTGGATCTTGAGGTAGTGCTATTCCCAATTTTCTGAGAAAGTGCCAGGCTGATTTCCAAAGCAGTTGTACAAGTTTGCACTCCCACCAGTAATGGATATTAGCTGCATAATATAGGAGAGCCATCTACAGACCTAAAGAAGCTAAACTCTAAGGAGGACCCTAGGGAGGATGCTTAAATCTCATTCAGAATGGCAAACAGGATAGACACCAGAAGTGGTAGAAGAGAGGAAACAGGATGGGAACCTACTATAGAAGGCCCTGAAAGGGTGCACCCAACAGGGGATTGAAGCAGATGCTGAGACTCATAGCCAAACTTTGGGCAAAGAGCAGGTAGTCTTATGGAGGAAGAGAAGGGTGGGAGTAGAGGGACATGTAGGGGACAGGAGCCGCACAAGGAGACCAACAAAACTAAAAGATCTGATCCCATGGATCCTGCAGAGACTGATGCACCAAAGGAGGATCATGCATGGAGAGGACCTAGACCCTCTGTTCAGAAGTGGGATATTGGTAGCTCAGTCTCCATGCAGATCTCTGAGTGAGGGGAACAGGGGCTGCCTCTATCATGAACTCGATTGCCTGTTCTCTGATCACTTGCTCTTGATGATGCAGCCTTGCCCAGCCACAGAGGAAGAGGATCCAGGCAGTCCTGATGAGACTTAACAAGCTATGGGCAGATGGCAATGGTGAAGAACTCCCCCTTTCAGTGGACTAGGAGAAGGGGATGAGGGGAAGAAGGAGAGAGGGTGGGTCTGGGAAGAGTTGAGGGAGGGGGCTTCAGTCGGGGTATATAATGGATAAATTGTGAAGAAAAAATTAAAATAAAAGAAGAGTAAAGATTAATGGAAAAAAAACTTCAAGTGGAAAAAGTAACCAAAGTACACAGATACTGACTATTTTGGTACATAGTTATCTCATAGTAACATGTGAAATGAGGGTCATATGAAACATACTTAGATGTTATAGAGTGGTGTTTATTCTCCAACAACTAAATTCTATTGAACTTCAGCCACATACTAGTAGCCCAATGTGTTTCTGCTTACATGTGCACATGTGTGTGGCATGCATGTGTGATGTGTGTCTGCATTTATGTGGGCATTTATATATGTGTGCATGTACAACTGAAGGCCTGAAGTTGAAGTAGGGTATTTTTGGAGATCATGCCCTAACTTTACTTATTGAGGCAGGGTCTCTCACTGAACCTGAAGCACACCAATTCTAGCTTACCCTGGGGGTCTGTGCCTCCTAAGTGCCAGAATTACAGTCATCTTCCATGCCTGCCCATTGTTCAGGTGGGTTCCAGAGATAGGAACTCCAGTCCTCACAATTGCACAGTAAGCATTTAATTCAGTGGGCCATCTCTCCAGACCAGTAGCACGATTCTAAACAATATGCTCTCAGCATTGTCTTTCATTTCAGTAAGTTCCATGACCAGCATGCTTAGAGTAAGAGAACGTCTGTTTTAGGACAACAATGAACAGCTTTTATATTCTAATTATTTCCATATTTATCTTAATTTTATTTCATTTTTCAGGCTTCTACTTTGTGACTGTGCCAAAACTTAAAAATATCTGAATCTGTTATATGATAATGGTTGTTCAGCAAATGTTGCTTTATTCAGAATAAGATAATTAGTATTTGCTGGTAATTTATTTAAGATCATTAGTTTATTAGACGCCAAGTTAACTTCTAATGAATTCACATTATAAAGTAGAGACCGTGGCTTTAGACTGCTGTCCCTGATGTAGTCAGACTATCCAGGTTTGATTCTAAGATCTGCCACTTACTGTGTGAAGTGTCTTGACCCTCAGAGGGTTTTGTGAGGAATATACAAGATAATAATACAGACGTCTTAGAGCAAGGCGCAGCAAATGGTTAATGATCACTCATTAATGTTAGTTCATAGTATTGCCATGGTTGAAATTGGCGGTCTTTATGATCCCGGAATGAATGTGTGAGCAGGAGGGATTTTCTAAGCATGACTCCAAGGCAGAACTTCCCAAAGAAAAACATTACACATGTGAGTTCATAAACAATGACAGCGAAAGCAAATAAATATGGGCAATTTTAACTTCAAAGAGTCTAAAAATTGCTTTAAAATGTAAGAATGAGACTGAATTAAAGCTAAATAGACATCAAAATTGTCATTATACTTAGAAAATGATGCTTAACTTTAGTGATACTAAAAAAAACAACAACCCACAAATCACATCAAAATAATCTTACCAATAAACCTGAAATTTGCAGGAAAATGAATGGAATTAGAAAAATTATCCTGAGTGAGGTAACTTAAAACAAAAAGACATGCATGGCATGTACTCACTTATCAGTGGATGTTAGCCATAAAGTTCAAGATAACCATGCTATAATCCACAGACCCAAAGAAGTCAAGTTACAAGAAGGACCCAAGGAAAGATGCTTAGATCGTACTCAGAGAGGGTAATAAAATAGGCACTGAAGATGTATGGATGGAGGTACTGGGTAGGAGAGGAGATGAGGTGGAGGAGCAGGGATGGTGATTAGTAGTAAGGAGAGAGGGGGAAAAAGGTGGGGGACATCTTTGGGATTTATCAGAGACCTGGAATAGGTAAGGCCCCAGTAAGTCTTTGGGGTCACTCTAGCTGAGACTTCTAGCAGCAGGGGATTTAGAGCCTGAAGTGGCCACCTTCTGTAGCCAGTCAGAACTTCCAGAGGAGGGATAAGGACACCAACTTACCCACAAAACCTTTAACCCAAACTTGTCTGTCTACAAGATGTGCAGGGAAAAAGATGGAGCAAAGGTTGAGGGAATGGCCAACCAAAGATTGGCCCTACTTGAGACCCAATCCCATGGGAGAAAACCAATCCTTGACACTATGAATGTGTCAGCTGCTATGCTTGCAGACAGGAGCCTACCATAACTCCTGTGAGAAGCTTCACCCAGCAGCTGATGAAAACAGATTCAGAGACCCAGAGCCAAACATTAGACAGAGCTCAGCGAGTCCTAGGGAAGAGTTGAGGGAACGACTGAGGAAGCTGGAGGAGTCAAGGACACTACAAGAAAGAACTACAGAGTTAACTAACCTGCCCATGGGGGCTCACAGAGATGGAGCCACCAACTAAAGAGCATGCATGGACTGGTCCTAGGGCCCCTGCATGAATGTACCAGATGTGAAGCTTGGTGTTCATGTGGATCCCCCAGCAGCTGGAGTGGGGACCCTCTCTGACTCTGATGCTTCCCTTTGGATTCCGTCCCCTAACTGGGCTGCCTTCTCTGGCCTCACTGGGAGAGGATGCGCCTAATCCTGCAGCAACTTAATGTGCCAGGGCAGGTTGGTACCCAGGGGGCACCTCCCCCTTCTCTGAGGAGACAGAGAGAGAAGAATGGAAGGAAGGGGTGTGTGAGCAGGGCAGGGGCACTGGGAGGAGGAGAGGGGCTGTAATCAGGATGTAAGGTGAATACATAAAATTTAAAAATGACATTTAACCTTATCAACATTAAAAAACACAAATTACATCAAAATAGTCTTACCAATAATTTTTAAAAACTTTATTTACATTGTTGTTCTGCCTCCATATATGTCTGTGTGAGGGTGTTAGATCTCCTGGAACTGAAATTGCAGTTGTGAACTGCCATGTGGGTGTTGAGATTTGAACCTGGACCCTTTGGAAGAACAGTCAAATGCTCTTAACTGCTGAGCCATCTCTCCAGCCCCACCAATAATTTTTTTTTTTAAAGCCATGCCATATTTTGCCTTTTAAGTTAACAAATATCATCATACCATATTAGGCTATTATGATATTTTTAAAAAAGCCCTAGGAGGGCCACCCTAAATTAAATAGTAACTACAACAACTATGAAAAAGACAGAAGAAAACTGTGAATGATGATGTCTTGAGAGAAAAGTGACAACAGGAGGTCACTTATCTTCTTGTTGGCTTGGTATACAGCAGAGACTAAAATGTCTATAAGTATCAGGGACAATTTCCATAATCCATAGAACCATCATATGTACATTTATAATACAAACATTTATACCCACAGTAAAGCTAATTTAATAATAATGTTTATGATAGAATGATGAAACTGGCATTTAGACATGATTTATGAAAACATAAAATAGTACATCTATATTAGAGGGCAAACTGACAAGGTATATAGGAAATCCTAAAATGTCTATATCAGAAAAAAACACTGGAAAAATGACCAAGTAATCTAAGCATATATGAGAATTCAATCTTAATATAAAGCCAAAAATGTGAGATTGATTAAAATAGATTATAGTACATCTGTATATGAAATCAAACAGCAATAGCCAGAAAGAGTATAACCTAAAATGAAGATGTGCATGTCTGTTAATTGATATGGAAAAAGTTTATACAAAGAACAAAATGGACTATGTACAGAGTAATCTTGGCTTTGTTAAAAAAGTGTTTGCTTAAGTTTAAGCATTGGAGAAACCCTGAAATAAATATATCCAGACTCCTAGACTAGCAGTTATCTATAGACCATCACTCCAGGCAGTAAGAGGCCAGCACCGGAAATCTAGTGGGGCAGGAGAAAACCTGGGAAGGAAAGAATAATGATACAGATGAAGCCCCAGGACTCAGGGATGCCAGCTTTCAGAGAACTTGTTAGACATAGAGGACCCAGAGGAGGTAGCATGTCCTCATGATCAGACACTTAGTTATGGGAGATGGCCTCTCAGGGACATGAGCTCAGAAGATGGCCCAGATACAGACAATGCTCTGAACCTTGAAGGGTTGGTGACACATCAAAGACAGCAAGGCTTCCTTCAAGGGAGATTACAAGAGCACAGGGCACACAACAGAGCAGGAGCTGGTGGTTGATGCCAGCATCCCAAGTTAGAGACACAGGGCTACCAGTGTGCTAAACTTCTGTCCCTAGAGACTACAGGCTGAAGTAGGGTGAGAAGGGTATAACCGATGGTGTGTGTGGCTTCTGGTGGCTTTTAGCATTGCTCACATATTTTCAGAGTCTTAAGTGGTTTTGCTAACCGAAATAACAACCACAACAACTAGAAAAAGAAAAACCTAGAAGAGGTATGCAACCCCCTAGAAATGCTAGAAAAGAGAAAGCAGTGGGGTTGTTGGTAAGAATACACTGGGGTAGACAGCTTGCTCATTTATGTAAAGAAAGTCACTGTGGGGATCAGGTCCTAGTTTGTGATGAGCAATGGTGAGCGAGTACAACCATCTCCTGTCTCAGCAGAGTCCCTGTTCAGAGGTGCCCATAAGCACAAAGCAGCCAAGCACAGTACACACGTGGTCAGAATATGACACATGAGTGACAGAAAATGAGAAATTGAGTTTTTCTTCTCAAATGAGAAAATACAATCAACTGTTTTCTGCAAGTGGGAAGAGAATAAAGGATTCTAGAAGCCCAGAGGGTTTATTTTCCCACAGAATCACCTGTACCCATTTCCCCCCCATCATGAGAATTTTTCTGGAATCCCCTTCCTTTGTTTTCTTTTAGTCCAGAATGCAAAAACACTTGATAGCATTATCAGTGCTCTTCATATGCCATGTGGTTGCTGGAGAGCTTCAGTGTGAGGGAGGAGTAAGGACAGGATGAAGGTAGGAAGAGCTTAGGAAGAAGGGAAATTCTCCAAGAACATTTTTACCCAGCCACACCAACAAAGCAAAGAACCCCCCGGCGATTCATAAAGCCTGTCTGGGAGGAGAGTCTTCCCTTTCTGGGCAGAAGGTTCAGTTTAGGAGAGTTTCTTTTTCCTTTCTTCTCTTCCTCTAGCATTTGCTCTCTCATCCATCTGTCACAGCTGCAGAGTTCCCCAGCCATGAAGGGATCTGACCCCAAATTCTATTTTAGTCCTGGTGATGCCTGGCATTTATCAGAGACATATGCAACTGCTGGAGACAACTAACTCTGCTCAGGCAGGTTAGACTTTTCAACTGGGTCACAAAGACATTAAACAGCCACATGAAATTTTAAGCTCTATTGCCAGTTTGTGAGCTGCCTGTGCTATGTGGGATCCTGTCTCATAACACATGCACATACAAACACAGAAAGACACAAGTGTATAAATCTGCAGGTAGGCTCAAACTCACTGCTGGTTCTCAGCTTAGCCTTGGGAAGCTACCCCACACCATCTTTTTTTTCTCCTTAGTTAGGAGAAAAAAAATACCATACTTGGAAGGCTTGGGTCATTCCCAAATGAAGGTCAAGGGCTAGATGTGACCAATTATGTTCAAGACAGAAAGATTTCATAAGCTCCTACTCTGTGCAAGACCTCAGACCAGAAGGGGCTTGTGGTATGGGTGGAAGAGGGGACCCAGCAGGAGAAATGTCAATAGAATGTTTGTCAACTACTTACACAAATTCAGAAACTCTTTTTTAAAAAATATTTTTATTTTTAATTTATTTATTTTATTAATTACACTTTATTCACTTTGTATTCCCCCATAAGCCCCTCCTTCCTTCCCTCCCAATCCCACCCTCCCACCCCCTTCTTCACGCATGCCCCTCCCCAAGTCCACTGATAGGGGAGGTCCTCCTCTCCTTCCTTCTGATCTTAGTCTATTAGATCACATCAAGAGTGGCTGCATTGTCATCTTCTGTGGCCTGGTAAGGCTGCTCCCCCCTCAGGAGGAGGTGATCAAAGAGTAGGCCAATCAGATTATGTCAGAGGCAGTCCCTCTTCCCATTACTATGGAACCCACTTGGACACCAAACTGTCTTGGGCTACATCTGTGCAGGGGTTCTAGGTTATCTCTATGCCTGGTACTTGGTTGGAGTATGAGTCTCTGGGAAGACCCCTGTGTTCAAATTTTCTGGTTCTGTTGCTCTCCTTGTGGGGTTCCTGTCCTCTTCAGCTCTTACTATTTCTCACTTCTTACATAAGATTCCCTGCACTCTGCCCAACAGTTGGCCATAGGTCTCAGCGTCTCTTTTTTTTTTTTTTTTTAGTTTCTTAAAATGTTTATTTTTTTTAAATTTTTTATTAATTACACTTTATTCATTTTGTATCCCCCCATAAGCCCCTCCCTCCTCCCCTCCAGATCCCACCCTCCCTCCCCTTTCTGCATGCATGCCACTCCCTAAGTCCACTGATAGGGGAGGTTCTCCTCTTCTTTCTGATCTTAGTCTATCAGTTCTCATCAATAGCTCCAGGTGACCTTGGGTGAGTGCCATTTAACCTTGAAAAAGGTCCTTTCTCCTGTCTATGTAACACTGGACAAGATGAACTCTGAGCTCTACAGCAGACTATCAAAGCAGATGCTGAGACTTATGGCCAACTGTTGCGCAGAGTGCATGGAATCTTATGTAAGAAGGTGGGAAATAGTAAGAGCTGGAGAGGACAGGAACCCTACAAGGAGAGCAACAGAACCAGAAAATTTGAACACAGGGGTCTTCCCAGAGACTCATACTCCAAGCAAGTACCAGGCATGGAGATAACCTAGAACCCCTGCACAGATGTAGCCCATGGCAGTTTAGTGTCCAAGTGGGTTCCATAGTAATGGGAAGAGGGACTGCCTCTGACATAATCTGATTGGCCTGCTCTTTGATCACCTCCCCCTGACGGGGGAGCAGCCTTACCAGGCCACAGAAGATGACAATGCAGCCACTCCTGATGTGATCTGATAGATTAAGATCAAAAGGAAGGAGAGGAGGACCTCCCCAATCAGTGGACTTGGGGAGGGGCATGTGTGAAGAAAGGGGAGGGAGGGTGGGCCTGGGAGGGGAGGAGGGGAGGAGGGAGGGGCTTGTGGGGGATACAAAGTGAGTAAAGTGTAATTAATAAAATTAATTTAATTTTATTAATCCCCCCAAAAACGTATATCAATCTCACTGACTCCTCCTCGGTCTTTAACGGAGCAGTAACATGTAAGAGATAACCTCAGGTAAGAGCTAAGTTTCTGTTTAACTGTCTAACCAGACAATAACTGCTGGAGAAGCCTATGGAGGAAGGCAGGCTAACCTACATCAGATGGGTGTTTGTATTCTTATGGATAAGAAAGGCAGGGAAGACTCTAAAAGGAAGGTAAGAATCTGGGTTGGAATCCAAACAGTCAAGAGAAGAGAAAGAGGAGAAGGAGTAAAGCCTGCATGTGTGTTTCCCCTATTTTTTCTTTGAGTGGGGCACAGAAAGTTACAATTATAGCACATAACTAGAGTGAAGAAGTGGGGCTGGAGTGAAGGGAGCTCACCTGTCTCCCAGAATGGCAAGAAGCAATCAGTTCTTTAGTGCGCTTGGAGGTCATGCATGCCATGTTCTACATCTGGAATCCTTATGTCAACTGGAAAGCTCAGAGACAAGAGTCCCATAGCGGGTTTCAAGTAGAGGGAGGTGTGTGAGTGTGTGAAAAGAGAATTAGGAAGAAAACACATGGGATGTGCTCATGTTCCTTACAGACCTTACAAAAGATAGCAATGCTTACTGAAATCCCTGCTCCTAGTCCAAACACTCACTCTTGTTTTTCTACATCAACTCCATATGTATATAAAGAACTTCATAAAAAATGTGATGCTCAGAAAGAAACGGCACTAGAGCATTTCTGGAGGTGCCACCTGGTGACACTGTGTCTGGGGTTTGGTGTTGAGGTAACAGTGTTAAGTAAGGTGATGGGTGTATTTGGTACGGGACCTCCATCTTCATCTTCACTTATTGAAGAGCTGAAGAGGGGGTCACCCATCAGGATGAATCCCAAACCAGATCTGGGTTCCACAGGAAATACTCTGATATAAGCATCCTCAGAATATGTCCCTTTACTTCAGCATGTTTGTGGCATGAGGGAAAGTAAGTGATAGGACAGGTGAGGAAGACACAGGTTGATCCTATTAGGGTTTGCACATCATATCTACTTCAGCTGACTGTAGGCTGGCAGCTGGCTCAAAATAGTTCAGCAGCTTGTTTTACTTCCAGAATAAAAAGGGGCCAACAAAGTGTCTCAAGGAAGAGGGTAGCATGGTTTCTCTGGGAATCACTGTGGCTGCAGTATAAAGAACAATCAATGAGATGAGGGAGTGACTTTGATCATATCTTCTAATCTTTTCCACTTGTAACACTTTATGCCCAATAAATTTTTTATACTTTGGGTGTAAAATATATACTCATATAAGTATATGAATCAGACATTAACTGAGGCTAAATCATAACAAAACTTATTTAAAACAGTTCTTTGGATCACATAGAAATCAAACAAAAGCAAGTTTGCAAAGTAATAAAATACTTGGTTATTTTCACGTGATGAAATATATTTTGACTGGTCTGATTATGCATGCTGACAATCCCAACACTCAAGAGGTAGAAACAAGAGCATCGAAAGTCAGCCTTAGTTACATGGAGAGTCAGCTTGGGCTACATGAGACTTTGCCTCAAAAAAGCAAAGAAAGAGATGGAGAGACAGCTTAACAGTTCAGAATGCTTACTACTTTTCCATTAGATTGGAGTTTGGTTCTTACCACCCATAATGGGTAGCTTACAACTTATACCTTCATGAATGCATATTGTTTGCATATTGATTTATAAAAATGCACATGAATATCAATTTATGTTTATTTAGGCATACACAAGATAAATTAATAAAGTTAAATATACATGGAACACTTAATGTTTTATTCTTGAATCCTAATGTAGGTCATTCTTCTACCCAAACCAAGTCTGAAGACTAGCACCAAACTGCTTTCTCCATGACAACTGTTGCTTTTTCCTAGCTTAGAGCTATCTCTGCGTTCTAGATCTTTGCATGTACCCTGCTTATAATGCTATTTGTGCTTTCTGGGCTGTCTTATCTTCCCAAATAACTTCACAATATATGATTTTATATTTAAAATATATTATTTTGTATTAATCCCTAAGTACTAAGCAAAAATTTGGCATTGTCACCACAGGTCAGTTGATTTACTGGGTATCCTTTCAGTTTTGTTTGTGAATTAGATCATAATCAGCTAGGGGCACCATATGTTCTCAAACTTTAAGCTACAGATCTCTGGTACCCAGGGGAATGAGTGGCTTACAGGGTATGCTTGTTGAAGTCAGTATTGAGAGCTGAAGCCCCCCACTTTCTGCCTAGCTTACAGAGACCCTCTGTCACTCCAGCCTAGCCATTTGGCGCCCTGTAGCCCAGCTACCTTTCTGGAGAGAGGCTGATCTTTCCTGTCTCTGATTCACATGGACAACAGTTTACAGAAGCTCTTCTGTTTATGCTGTTCCTGGAAGAAAACAAATAAGCTTACTTTCTTCGATATCACGTATGTCAGAGTCTGCCTGAGGCAGAGAATGCTCTACTCTGGGTAAGAAATCATATCACTTCACTAAAACATTTACTTTCCAAATCCCTGAGGTTAGTCAGTGCTCTATTAAGCTAGCTGGGATTTGGCCAAAGAGCACACATGCCCAACATCTGGGTCCCCCTTAGGCTGAGGGCAGATGCACACCTTCTGTGCTGTGCTATATAAGCTCTCCCCACCCCCACCTGCTTCTCTTCACTATGACAGAATGGTTTATTTCCCAGAAAACACAATCTAAAACCAATCACTGCCAGCTCACCCATTCACAGGTTCTGGAATGGAGTTGTTGGTCACTTACTAGATATTTTTTCCTTCTACCTTCCTTCCCTTTATGCCTGACAGCCACACTCCTGGTGACAGTTACTGACAGAACCCTCCCAGCCCTGGGTATTAAAACTCTAGCCTGTGTTTCAGAATATTCTGCTCACTAGAGCAGCAAAATGTTGACAAAACACAGCTCAGCTCCATCTCAAGTTTCTACTTCCATCTTCACAATCGATGAGGATTCTGGAAAGTGCGTCGTTAATCCCATTACATCATCTTATTGAAGATGATGGCTGATGTTTACAAAAGGAAATGCTTGCCTCATAAAATCAATAATGACAGGGTAAGGCTCTGGGTAGGAATGGGCAGTCTGGAGTTCCAGTTGGACACACTGCTCCCACATGGGCAGTGCCACTCAGAAGATGCTCTCAAAAGTAGGCCAGGCTCAGCGCTGCACTGGCCACTAGGTAGCTACCATCAGGCAGGCTGCCCAGAGCCTCAAGGCCATTTTGCATTGACTGTGAGAGCTCGACCCTGGCTAGTCGCATCTCTGGTCAATTAGCACAGAAAACAGACTCTCAAAAAACATAACCACTGCCCCAGATGACATACTGATGACAGTTTTCTAATAAAGATCTTGGGAATTGTTAAGCTTCTAGTTTCCGTCCCCCACCAAATTTCACGTTGTTCAGTCATTACAAAGTAGGCATTGGGGCCGGGGATACAGTTCTTGCCCAGCATGTTTGAAGTCTTGGGTTCAAGTCTAGTACATGCTGAAAGTCCCAGAGCTCAGGAGGTAGAGACACAAGGGGCAGAAGCTCTAGGTCATTGTCAGCTATACAGAAAGTTAGAGGCTAGCCTGGGGTACAAGAGGAAGGTGGAAGAAGGGAAAGAATATGAGAGGAGACAGGAAAAGGGGAAAGATAGAAGGAGAGTGAAAAAAAGGGGAAAGGGAAGGAGAGAGAAGGAAAAGAGGTAGGAAGAGAGGGAAGGAGGAGAAGAGAGAAAGAGTTAAAGTGTGCCAGACATTGTGGAGGTCCATGAGGCATCCCCGAGGCAGGCTGGGCTGAGACACAGAAGACACAGGAAAGGGGATGGGGATTTGTGGTCTATGGGGAAGACTAGCACATGTAGGCAACTAAGGTAGGAGGCAACTTTGGTCCTCTTTCAAACTGGTATTAGTTTACATGCTGTCTCAGTACTTAATAGAACAGACACCAGTTCATCTGCCTGGGAAAGAAGGGGAAATGTTATTTTCTCTTCTGCCACTCAGATGGCCCAAACCTGTCAAAAGACATGTTGTCTGGTGAGCTCTCCGCAACCTGAGCTATGCAGAAATGTCATCACTCTTCCTAATTGGCTTATTAAGAATTGTTTCCAACCCTTGGTAATGTTTTCCCAGAAAGAAAAATGATTAATAGTCCTTTCCACCTCAGTGTTACAGTATCATTATTGATTAGGTCTCTGGAAATTAGTCTGGCCAGCCTGTGCCTTCTTCTCATTCTGATGAACTATCTATTTGAGCAAAAACCAGACTGTGGGCTCAGGACACCGGGGGTTGGTCCTCCTGGCATGAGTGACTCACTAGATAGAATGTAATGAGCAGTTCCCATGAGTGGCAAGAATCCAATCACATTTTCTAATCCAGAGCTGACGAAGGAACTGTGAAAAGCAGGCATGGTACTAGCTCTTGGGAGATGAAGGCAGGAAGATGGAGAGTATGAGGACATCCACCACTACGTTGTGAGTTTGAGGCCAGCCTGAGCTACAGAAACCCTATCTCAAAACAGCAACAAAAAGTGGACTACCATACCGAGACACAAAATATGCAGAGTGGCATAACAGAAACTGAGAAGCGTGGATTTTGGAACATAGACTTTAAATAGACCTGTATGTATGCCAACTTTGGCTCACTTTTAAATTCTAGTACAAACTTGCTGAAATCAGGAAGGGGTCCCTTTCTACCTACCTCAGTTTCCTTTCCTGTATTAAAGCTATAATAACCATTTTGTGTGTGTGTGTCTGTGTGTGTGTGTGTGTGTGTGTGTGTGTGTGTGTGTTTGCTGGGTCTGGCAAAGGGAAAGTGTGGAGGCCTTTTGTGTCTCCTCTTTCCTGCTGTGGGCTTAGGAATCCCGCCCAAGCCAGAAGCTCCATGGAGAACAATGGGGTCTCTCAGCCAGTAGAAACCTTCAATCCTGATTTTTGCTTTATTTTATTTTTCTGGCAAGTGTATTTTGCATATGGGTGGTGAGATCGGAGAATTAGAAGGACAGAATGGAGCAGGTGGACTCTGGGAAGTCAGATAATGGTAGAATAATGGGGCTGGGTTCTGGGAATCGGAAGAACTTTTGTTTTGTGTTTTTGTGGTGGGGTGGACGTGACACATCATTCGCTACTTTAACCATCTGTAAGTATGCAGTTCAGTTGCTATTAGCACACTCAGAATTTGTGGCCACCAGCACTCTCCCTCCATTAACCTCATCATCCCAAACAGACTCTCTGGAGCCATTAAACAGTCTTCCTGGCCCACACTTTCCCCCACCACTGGCAACCCTTCAGAGGTTTGAACTAGAAAATTCCTATTCCAAATCCAGCTGTGAATTTCTGACAGCCCTGAAAGCTACTCCCTAAAAGGTATAGGCAGCTTAGAGCTGTGTGTTTGGCCATTCTTCCTGATAGTCCGACAGTACTGCTGCCCCACTGCGGACCCGTGATTTCTTCACTTGATGATGGGTTTAGAGAGATCAGCCTGCTTTTCCTTCTCCAACCTCAGTGAAACAGATCTTAGCTACTTCTAAACAACAGCAACAGTAATGTTAGAATGGGAAGGAGGAGGGTATAACAGGCAGAGGTGGGGGATGGCATCAAGGAAATAGTGTCTTCTGGGCACGACAAGGCAGTTGCACAAAGGAACTCACAAAGATTGAGACAAAATGCACAAGACTTGTACAAGCTCAAACCAGACAAAATCCCAGCATGAGGAGGGGAAATGGATAGTAAACCCCACTTCTAGCAGGGTAGCTATTGGCTTTTGATAGCTGCTAGGAGAGAGTAGGTTATCTTTAATGATGGGACCTCTCGCAGGTCAACCACACTCCAGGGCCAGGTCTACGTACAAGAGTAGTAAGGCAACATAAATTGGATTTGGTTGGGCAGAGAAAGAAAACTCAAGTTGGGTGGGTAGTGAGGAGAGTGGGAGAGGGTGGACCTGGGAGGAGCTAGGGAAGGGGATTGATTATGATACAAACATATTATATATGGATTAATAAAAATATTTTTAAAACCTGTTAGAATGGAGAAATATATAGACTAGAGCCAGTAAAGCCCACAAGTAGGCAGATACAACATCTAAGAGACAGGGAGGGAGAAACTCACTGCTTAAAATGACCAGCTCAGTTCTTAAGCGACATCCAGCCACAATCTGGAAATACAGGGGATTCTTTTTTCCTTTCTTTTTTCCTTCCTTCCTTCCTTCCTTCCTTCCTTCCTTCCTTCCTTCCTTCCTTCCTTCCTTCCTTCCTTCCTTCCTTCCTTCCTTTCTTTCTTTCTTTCTTTCTTTCTTTCTTTCTTTCTTTCTTTCTTTCTCTGTGTGTGTGTGTGTTTAAGGAAACAGGAGGTCTGATGGCCCTGATACCTGGAAGGGATTAAATGCCAAAAATAGCTCAAGGCATTAAGGATATGCAGGGAGTGAGTGGTTCATGAAGCAGAGGGCAGTGAAGCCTGGCACAAAAATCTAATGAGAGAAGAATTCCCCAGGAACTGTGGGTCAGTAGGACCTTCCTCCAGCCAACCTAAAGAAATACATTTCAATAGCAGCAGGATCACGGATCTTCCTCCCTGACCCAGTTTGTTAAGAAGTCTCTGAGGGATGTCAAACTGATCTGCAATGAAGGAAACAAACTGTGGTGTAGATAGATTTTCTCACACTGCCCTGTTCTGAGTAAAGCCAAGCTGAGGGCCAGGTGACATTTGCATGGCCATCTGGTGACATTTCTTTTTGGGAGCAGATTAATAGAGACTGGGGAGGGCATCAGAGTTGGTGCAGGGGCCAATACAAGATTCTCAGGTGGCTCTGTGGAGCTGTGCACACCTTTGAAGGAGGAGGCGTCCTGTTTTTTGTTTGTTTGTTTTTCTCTGAGAATGTTATCACACAATAATTATTAAATAGGCAGTGACTGGATGGAGTGCTCCTTCAGTGAAGATGGAGCACCTTTTAATTCTGAAGGTATTAGGCAACATAAAGCCAAGGTATTAGTGCAAGTTCCCTGTTATGAAATTATAAATCTCCTGTCTCAAGGTAAGAGGAAAAGAAATGCAGGTAGAGCCAGTTTGCTCTTCATGGAATCAGTACTTCTCCAAAGCTACAGAGCCAGCCTCCTGGCATCGTGATGTCCCCTTCTCCAATTGTGTGTGTGTGTGTCTCACTAGGGCCAGAAGCTACTGATTTAGCTATCCTGGCTGGCCAGAGCCCTTGGTGTCTGCCTGTCTCCACTCTCTCTGCACTGAGATTACAAAGGCAGCCATCATGCCTTTTTATATGGGTGTTAAGGAGAGAACTCAGTTTCCCACGCTTGCCAAGCAAACACTTTGCCAACTGAGCTACCAGTCCCCCATCTCCCTTCTTCAGTTTCTACATATGCCCCAGTGCCCAGTACTGGGCCTGTGCTTTTAAAGATCAAATGCTTGGCTAACCCTTGGCCTACTCCCAAAGCACTGCCTTCACCGAGTGTCTCATCCCTATTTCAACATGACAAGATAATAAAATTCTCTCTGTTCTGCTTTCCACCTTCTTGACAAGCTGCTATCCATGTGCCAACAGGAAAGAGCTGAAAGCATTTTCTTCTAGGCCAAGTGGGAGCCTTGTCTGCCCTCTCCTTCACTTCCCAGGACCTGTGGTGTGCCTTATAGTAAAGACAATGCAACAGTGTCACTAATGTTGTAAATGAGCTTCCTCAGTGCCTGGCCCTGTGGCCACTGTCAAGCTTTCACTGGAAAGGGTCAGTGAAGGGTGTTTTAATTCGGTATTGGTCGACTGATCAGTACTAGCTTCTTTTTCAGACAGGAAGATCAGCCCCCACAAAGAAGTGAGAGAAGCTTCTTTAAAGGCTGTAAGCAGGACTGGGTAGCGTGGGAGGGGGAGCAAGACCAGCCCAGCTCTTCAGGGACAGGGACCCATCACTGGCAGAAAGGGTCCTTGAAGACATACACCCGCTCTGGTTCTTTCAGTGCACAGTCATTTAGCACAGCGGCTCTCAACCTGTGGGTCATGACCCCTTTGAACAACCCTTTCACAGGGCTCATATATATCCTGCACACCAGATATTTATATTCTGATCCATAACAGTAGCAAAATGCAGTTATGAAGTAGCATATAAGATAATTTTATGGTTGGAGGTCACCCCAACATGAGGAACTGTATTAAAAGGTCACCTACTAGGAAGTTGGAGAACAATTAACAATGCTTGCAAATGAAGTACCATGGACAGAGGCCAAACCAGGGAAAGGCAGAACTTTAAAAAGGGTTCTTTTGGACAGGAGTATGGAAGACATTCAGGATAATCTACTGTCCTAGTTTAATGTTTTTTAATCAAGCAGATTACTTAATAATGTAAAAAACTAACACATCTAACACATTATTTTTTAAAAGTAAAATATATTCCAAAGTTTAAAAAGACCAAAGTTAAAATGAGATTGAGTTTAAAATATCCTATTCTGAAGCCACACATGATGGTGCATGCCTATAATCCTTGAACTCTGGAGGCAGAGGGAGAAGAACTGAAGTAAGTTTGAGGCCAATGTGGTCTACATAGCAAGTTCCAGGCCAGACGAAGCTAGAGAGGGAAACCTTGGAGGGAGGAAGGGAAGGAGGAAGGGAGGGAGGAAGAGCATTTGGTAGTTAAATAAAAACAACCCAGAGAGACAACTACCCACAAGGACTACAAGGTCCCTGAAGGTGGGGTCATTGTAGACTCACTCAGCCCACAGCCCTGTCATGCTTCAGAGAAAAGACAGACATGTCACCTGGGCTTCACTGTCCTTGCTTGGTTGCAAAAATACATCTGTCCTCTTCTCTCAGCCAGGGGCACAGGCAGAAGCATGTTATCAAAAGTGACCCCCCCAGCTCCAGCCTGTACCTTACCTGCTCTTACCTTCCAGTGGGCTCCAGCCATGGGCCTGTATCTGCTGTTTCTCACTCTCTCTTCCTTGCATTTTCAGGGTCTGTTCTTACCTCTTAGTATTCAGAAAATCTAGTCCTTAACAGCTTGGAGGGATGAAAAGAAAACCCTCTTTGGTTTCTGTTCCCCTCCTCCTCTTAATCTGGGCATGGTCTAAAGTGACTGACCACTTTCCTATCTCAGGATCCAGGGGATTCTTTTCGAGCCTTTCTTAAGAGACATCAGACCAACTTTTGATCCATCTGCCCTCTCATGCTTCCCTGAAACATCCCTGAAGTGAACCGCTATAGTATAGCTGGCCACTTCATTTCTTGGGCTGTCCCACTTTAAGGTCCCTTTCACTTATCTTCTAACAGTTTTCTTCAGGATTTCATCCCACACCCATTTCCTTTATCACTCTACATTCTAGTCAGGCACTTCAGCAATCTCTAGTATCCAAATGGCATGAACAGTGGGTGGTGGTAATTTATATTCCTACCTTAAGCCTGCTCATAAGCTCCAGTTCAGAACTGATCTGCCTTTTATATGTATATGTATAAAAGATATTTTTGCATATTATTTATGTGGATATTATATGTGTATGCGGGTGCACACATGTGGAGGTCAGAAGGCAACTTGGAGGAGTTGGTTCTTTCTTTCCACATGTGGCCTCTGGAGATTGAACTCAGGCTCAATGGAAAATAGTGAACACATTACTTACACTTTACTTAAGGGCAGATACTCATTAAAGACAACATTTTTCTGTAGGCTGTTCATGCTGAAAGCCTGCAAAGTTGTCCATCTTTTACATTTTCCAAATCTTGCATGAGATCAGTCTTGTGGAAGGGGGGCTTTAATGATGCAGTGGTTTCCAGAATACAGCATCAAGCAGTGAAGACCTGGTCTGTGAGAGATGGGAGCTGAAAGAGGGTGGCAGAGCTCACACCTAGAGTTTCTAAGTCACAGCACAGAAATCCAGGCAGAGGGTAGAGGGTTCTTCCAGCTGAAGAAATGGTCTTGGGAGTCTACAAAGACAAACCCAGCCAAAGTTAGAAGTCAACACACAGGACAGAAGAAATTGTGGTTGAGGAGAGCTGAGAAAGATGCACTCAGTGCAACTGGAAAGGCTCAGTATTTTTAAAATTTCAAATTTTCCAGTTGATTTTATATTTGGTGCAATCAAAACTCAAAAAGATTATGTATATATATAAGCTGATTATAAAATACATACAGAAATGCAAAGAATACAGGAAAACCAAAACAATTCTGGAAAAGTAGGGCAAAATTAGAGTTCACAGTTTACCCGAGTTTAAGCCTTAACAAATCTAAAATTCAAATACTGTAGAATAAATTTAGACAAATAGAGCAATGGAAAAGAATAAAGCATCCAGAATAAAATACATAATCAACTGATTTTCTTCAAAAACACAAAAGGAAATTATGTGGATAAAGCATAGTCTCTTTAAAAAATGTTGCCGGAACAATTGTCAACACATACAAAAAAATATTTCATACCTCATTCTATATCCATGTATCAAAATCCATTCAAGTGGATCAAAGCCATAAATGTAGCAGGTGAGAATAGTTTTAAGAACAGAAAGCCATACTATATGAATTTGGATTATGTAAAGATTTCTTTGACACATTACTAAAACGGCACACTCAAAATAAAGATAAGATTAGTAAAATAGACTTAATAAAATTAAAGACTTTGCCCTTCCAAAACACAATGCTGAAAGGATAAAAATATAAGCCATGGCTTTGGAGAGAATGTTTACCCATTAGATATTTGATAAAGACTAATATCCAGAATATATAGAAGAACTCGCCATCCTCAAACATATCTAACAGACAAAAGAGCTGAACTGACATTTCATGGAAGATGAAGAGATGGTTATGTACATGAAAACATATCTGGTATCGTGTTGTCACCAGGGAGAGGCAAAGCCACAATGGGCTTCTCTTTAACACCTGCCAGAATGTCTTAAAATTTAAGGCCAAGTTCGCCAACAACTGGTGGGGATACATGGATAGTGTGAGTGAGCCAAAGCCAGTACCACTACTACGGTAAACAATCTGGCAGTCTCTAAAAGAATGTAACATCCACCCATGACATGACCATCATCCTGTTGCCAGGCGAGTGTGTGAAAAAGAAGTGAAAGAAGGTGTCCACAGAAAACATGATACTCACATCACTTTATTTGTAACATCACAAACTTAAAATAAACTAGTGCTCACACATAGGTAACAGCCTCCAACAGCCAGCAGCCAGCAGCCAGCAGCCAGAGGCAGGGACATCTCTGCAATGGAACTGAACTGAGCCAGAGAAGGATGGAACTATAGATCCATCACAATGAATAAACCCCACAATAATTATTCTGACTGAAGATGCTAAGGCACACTCTTTATAATTCTGACTTACATAAAATAAAAAAAAAATGCATACTAATCCAGAGTGACAGAAAACAGACCCTGTTGCCTAAGGGTGTGGAGATGGGTGTCGGGCAGTGGAGGCACTGGGGTTACAAAGGGATACAAGTGACTTTTGGGGTAATGGATATGCTCATTATTTTGATTATGGAGGATGTTCTCAGAACTATATACACATGCCAAATATTGTCAAATTGCATACTTCAAACATATGCACTTTACTGTATGCCAATTATCCCTCAATAAGACTGCTTTGAAATGCATTTAGAATCTGACACTTTTCTCTATGACCACTACACTGGTGAGAATTACTTTCTCCCTCTAGCCTCTGACAATAAGCTGACCTTTCCCACTCAGACCAAGAGTCTATTCTGCATGCAGACAGAAAGTCATGTTTTAAGAAGATATATCTATTCATGTTACTATGTGGTTCAAAATGACTCATCATGACCCAAATACTTGTTCTTGTTCATAAGACCCTCCTTATTGACCTTGTTTGAGTTCTAGTTTCTTTTCCCTCTGTTTCTCTCTTTTTAATCATACTGCATGATCTGCTCCTGGACTTGACAAGACTGTTGCTGTTGGAGGGTTTTTTGCACATCCAGTTGCTGGGATCTTTGCCCCTATCTAGGCAAAAACCTAACCCATCTTTTAATCTTTAATGTTTAATGTCCTCCAAAAAGCCTAGAACATTCACTGGCATCTCCTTCTCAGTGCCAGCCACACAAGCAAGCAACTTGTGCAACTTAGTAATGATCTGTCTCTTCAAAGCTTCAAAACAATAAGGACCATTATGACCTCACTGCCTAGAGTGTTGCCTCCACTGAGAAAAGCAAGCAAAAGTGCTTGCTGCCAAGCCTGAAGACCTTAGTTCAATCACTAGAACATACACAGTGAAAGGAGTGAATAAACTTCACAGTTTTTCTTTGACCTCCACATGCATGTCACACTACACACAATGCATATATATGTATATATATATGCACACATATTAAAAGAACCACAATAAAAGGCTTGAGGTACACTTTGGCATTTGCAAGGCCCTGAGTTTTACCCCTAGCATAAAGAAAAAAGTGAAGGGAGGCCAGGGGAGGGCAAGAAAGAGGAAAAGGGAAATGTAGGAGGGAGGGAAGGAGAAATGTTAAAAAAAATATATCTTTCAGTGTTAAATAATTTAAAAATCAACGTACTAGGCTTCTAAGAGAAAAGTTACTGGTGTGTGACACAGCTGAATTTGTAGGTCAGTTTTGGAATTTTTAAAAGCCAGTCAAGCTCTTCTTAATACTAACATGCATTCTGGGTGTTTCATTCTGCAACAGTTAACCACAGAATGAACCAGATGGGGATGTGCTGGAGAGGATGTGCAAGGAATGGAGCCTGACTGGCCACTGACCCAATGCTTCCTGTCTTTAGCAGAGCAATGGCCTAGATTCTCCATGTAGCAGGAGAGTAGGGCTGGGGAGATGAAGACTGCAAACATGGCTGCTTTCCAAAGCATCTTCCTAAGAAACAGCTCACCCTCCTCACTCCCCCACCATGTTTATTCAGACTCCCCTTAATTAGAGCATTTCAGCATGCAGGCATAATCCAATCTGAAGGAACATTTCCTTGGAGAGCCATCTGTCAGAATTAGACCACACTTAGCTACTGGACAGTTAGGCAGTATTGTAAATACCACAGACTGCTTAGATTCTCCAAAGGCTCAAAACTCATTTTCCAAGCAAGCATACGCCAATCCTAGGGATGAAGCTTTCCGTCAGGAAGCTGGCTTGCTGTTCTGGACAGTAATGCTTCCAAAGGTAGAAGATCATTAAAGCTTGTCCCAGGGGGACGTTCTACCTGATTAGTGTCACCTTTCTTCAGAGATGAAATTGCTGTCCTTGACAAATCTATTAAGTTCTCCTTGAGTTGTTGCAGCAGCTAAAGAAGTTTTTCCACTCAGCCCAAGTCCTCAGCCATGGGGTAATGGAACCGTAGCAGGGAAGATATGCAGAACCCACTCCTGCTGTCTCAGGAGTAGCCAGCTCACTGTGCAGGTCACACTTTGATATTCTCCCAAGCATGGGGTGGGATGTGGGATTGGGGATGGGGTAAGAAGTTCTTTTTTTAACATCTCCATCACCCCGCCCCCATTTAAGAGGTGGTATATGACAGTCCCTCCCGTGTCCTCTTATTCCTTTTCCATCTTCCTGTCATGCCACCATTGTGCCCTGTTGAGATCTTAACAAGGATAGTGTGCACATTCTTTAGATGCTGTTCTTGTAGGATGCTAACAGCTCGTGCTGCTCTGTTCTTGTGAGAATTCCTCTCAGCTCATGGGAGCCATTCTTAAAAATGGCTGGAAAGTTACACCCTCTCCACTTTAGCCCCCTGAACTCAGAGATAGATATCTCTGCTTCATGCTTCAGTTCTCCTAGACTTTAGGTAGCACACTGTCCACCTTCCCCAGCTTTCTGCCCCACCCTTTCTGATTTCTACTCATTTTTGATGGTTTCACCAGAGTAGTCATTCAAAGGGACAATCACCTGTACAAGAATAACTATCAATGATGAGGCTATAACTCATTTGGCGGAGTGCTTGCCTAGTATGCACCAAATCCTTGATTACTCTCTGGCACTGCATACACCAGATATGGTGGCATACATCTGTAATTCCAGTACTTAAGAGATGAAGGCAAGATGAGAAATTCAAGGTACTCCCAGGCACCACAGAGAGCTGCAGGCCACTATAAGATACATGAGACCCTACCCCTCATAATATCCTTCTCAGCCCCTGTGTGCAAGGAGCCCAACTTAAGACACACTGAGTATATTAGAACAATTTTCATTTAACACACACACACACACACACACACACACACACACTCATTTACTGTGCTAAGTCATAGCATATGCTTTCAAGAGTATTTACCTTAATGGAGAAGTCAAAGACATAGGTATCAGTGGATTCAGAATTAAATTAATTCAACATAATTTAGTTAATTTTGCTGGTATACCTTTCAAATATAGGGGACTAGAAATGTATAAGTAAAAGGATAGAAAAAATACAAGACAAAAGTAAGCGAATAACTGCTAATTCTATGAATACCAAAGTACACTTGAGGGATAAAGATATTTCTGAAAGACACAAAATAATGATGAAAGCTTCAAACAATGAGCAAAGCACTGGCTCAGAGGAGAAAGTGCTTGCTCTGTACACGTGATGACCAAGTTCAGCCTCCCAGAATTCACATAAAAGCTAGGCATGGCACTACACATTTGGCACCCCAACTTTGGGAAGTAGAGATAGGAGGATTGGGGGGGGGTTTCAATGTCCAGCAAGGCTAGCCAACTGGTGAGCTTCAGACATGTCTCAAACAATAAAGTGGATGCCAGTGAGATGGCTAGTGGGTATAAATACTTGCTGCACAAGCCTGAGGGTGATGACTTGAGCTCAACTCCTAGAACCAACGTCCAAAAGTTGCCCTCTGACCTCTGCAGGTGTATAACATGTGTACACCACCCCATCTGCGCCACAAACATAATAGTAACAAAGTAAAAAGTAAGGTAAAGAGAGACAGAGGGATACAGTCAGTATTAACCTCTCACCTGTATTGATGTATATATGTATGTATGTATGTACCTGCACATAAACACAGACACACACACACAGTTCAAGTGGCTGGAAATAAACAGGTGCTATAATTATAAATTTAAATATATATGAAGCAAAAGCTGATAGAACTACTGATAAAGAACTGAAAATTCATCATCACAGGAGGAAATTTCAAACCATAGTTCATCAATAATTGGTATGTGAGGCTGACAGAAATGTTAGTCACTATGAGAAAGTAAGGTGGTGACCTTCTCAAATGCACCCAACGCCTTTATACATTACAACATGTAGAAGAACACAAGCCAAATATCATGAGAGAGTAAACGATCTGTAAAGCAAACCATGTCATATGATCACATCTGCACTAAGTTACATAAAAGAATCCACTAAAAATAAAACAGGAAAAAATTAAAATAACACTTAAGAGTCACATTTGACATTAGAAAGACAAAAAATATATCAGGATTTGTGGACACAGGCCATAGCACTACTTCAGAGAGAATACAAGGACTTAATTGCATCTGATTAGTTGATATAAAAGCTTATTTCAAGGGCACCAGAGACTTAAGAAGGTAAGAAGGTAGAAATTGGCCTAATTTCTAATCCAAAGCTAAGTCCTTATTAAGTGTACATTTTTAACAGTGAAGGAGTGAAAGTTACTAAAGATGAAAATACTTGAAAAATAATGAGAAAATTGAATTACAAAGTAGAAAACAAAAATAAAGTAGAATAAGTACAAGAGACAGATAGTCGGTGGCCCAAAGAGCCTTGCAACGCTGACAAAAGTCCAAAGACACCAACCAAGAAAATGAAAGATGACAAAGAAAAGGGGAAGGTTACTACAGATAGAAAGCACAGTGAGGCTGTGAAGAACTCCAGTCAATACATTTAAAACAGATGAGATAAAGTCCCAAACAAAGCTAAAGCACCAGTGCATTAGGAAAAGCAAGAGGACAGCATTGGTCCCAGCCTCGGATGCAGCTAAATGATGTCCCTATTCCACTAAACACTGTGGGGAACATGATTTGATATTATGCAAAATCTTCAGAGTAGAGGAAAATGGACAAAGCTTCCATTAGTTTAATTTTTAAAGGCACGTTCTATGTGGCCAAGACTGACTTGCAACTGGCTCACCCTCCCTAGGAGTGGGACCACTTGGGTGTGCAACAATGCCTAGCTTTACAACTCATTTAAAGGGTCACATAGAAAACCAAATTACACAACTAGCTGAGCAGAGATCAAAAAAGAGTTACGGCTGGTTTCATTCCTGAATCTAGCTGTAAACATCTGAACCCTGTAAAGCCAATCAGCAAAAACACATTTGCACACATACACTCATGTGTATGTGTCTGTGAGAACAACAGATCATGGACAAATTTTCCACAAAGCTAGAGAACAGTCATGTAACACATTAAAAGAAAAAACATGCAATTCATAGGCTTAGTGCAATAGACTCAGAAAAATCATATTAAAAAATTCAATGCCGGAGGCGGGGCAAGATGGCAGCGCCAGGAGGACTCTCATTCTGAGGAGCAGCACAGCAGGATTGGCACAGTGACCAGCAATCAGAACTCGCGGCCATAAAACACAAGTGGTTGTGTTTCTCAGGTGAGAGGATACCCCACGGTGGGGGATTCGATCAGCTTTAACTCACCCAGCAAAACCGCGGAAGAGATCCCGGTTCCGCCAGGCGCTTGGTCGCCAGCCCAGAGCTACCCGCCAGCATAATCTGGTCACGGTCCCAGACTGAACTGTGGGCCCACAACACCATAGACTGGATTTCCCAGTCGAGAGATAACCCCACGGAGCAGGAGACAATTGGGACCAACCTCAGGTTACCCAGACATCCCCTGGAAAAGACTCAGGTTCCGCGGGTGCCCCAAGAGCCAGTCCGGACCCAGAGCCGGGACACAGGCGCCTGCCTGCGCACCTGATTCGCTGCCTCAGATAGAACTGTGGGCACCAGGGCACCAGACTGCGTGTCTCTGGCAGGAGGAAACCCCCAGTGGAGGGGGTCAGCAGCTCTAACGCTTAGGACACCCAGCACCAAAACACTTCCTGGACTCACGCACACTCTAGTGCAGGCAGAAGCGCTGTGCTCTGCCGCCATTGTTGCATTCCCCTGGGGCACTGGGACACACAGCTGCATCCTCGGACCTGCAGGAGCCTAAGAGCCATTACAGCAGCCCTCAGATACTGTGCCAGGGATCGGCCAGTTGTCCCTGGCTGGACTGCCAAAACTGTAGGAATCCCTGATCCTTCAGGGGGGCTGCACCCACAGCGTCTGGACCAGAGTGGTGCCTACAGCCGCCATCCCAGACAGAGACACACAGCTTCTGGTCCAGAGTGAGGCACCCAGCCTCCAGACCAGAACAGTGCCCCCAGGCGCCAACTCAACCTAGGTGCACATTCTCCAGGTCCAGAGCAGAGCAATCAGCCTTTGGCCCAGAGACTTGCTGAGTGCACCTCCCACTTTCTCAGACAGAACTGTGTGCCCCAGGATAACAGACTGAGTTTCCCTGTTGGGAGAAAACCCCATAGCTAGGGAATCAGCAGTTTCTTCAAGAGGACTGTACATGGAAATTTAGTGAGCAGCAGCACACTAAATTTATAACAAGAAACCCAGCAGTGGGGCAGCTGTCTTGAGAAATTTTATGGGTAAGAGGAGATCCCCCCCTGCCTAACATAGACCACAGCTACTACTCAGGGCTATAAACCTGAGGTGAGCAGTGGCATCTCCGGAGAAACACTGGCCATACAGTGACCATAACCAAAAAGCAGAGAAGGACTCCTTCAGGAAAAATCATCTTCCGGCCAAGGGGATACTCCCTACCTCAGGACTCCAGGAAGCACAGAAACTAACAGCCAACACCTAAATCAGCCCAATGGGTAGAGGTCAGCGTAAAGGCTCAACCAACAAAAGACAGAGCAATATGGCATCTCCAGAACCCAGCCATCCAGGGGCGAACAGCCCTGAACAATGCAGCATAATAGAAAATCAAGAAGATGACCTTACATCTATGTTGATGAAGAGAATAATAGAGGAAACAGATAAAATACGTAAAGAATTAGAGGAAGATAAAACCAAACAGATCATGGCTATCCGTAAAGAAATGGAGGAAGATAAAGACAAGCAGATTAGGGCCATCCGTGAAGAAATACGGGAAGATGCAGCCAAACAGCTTGTGGCCTTCAGAGAAGAAATAATTAAATCACTGAAAGAAATAAAAGAGACAGAGTTGAAGGAACTAAAAGAAAAAGAGGAAAATACAAGCAGACAGGTGAAGGAAGTAAACAAAACAACTCAAGACCTGAAGATAGAACTAGAAAAATTAAAGAAAACACAAATGGAGGAAATAATGGAGAGGAAGAATTTAGGGAAGAAAACAGGAACTACAGAGGTAAGCATAACCAACAGAATACAAGAAATGGAAGAAAGAATCTCAGGTGTAGAAGATACAATGGAAGAAATCGATGTATCTGTCAAAGAAAATGTTAAATCCAAAAAATTCCTGACACAGACCGTCCAAGAAATCCAAGACAATATGAAAAGACAAAACCTAAGAATAATAGGAATAGAGGAAAAAGAAGACTCCCTTCTCCAAGGCCCAGAAAATATTTTCAACAAAATCATTGAAGAAAATTTCCCCAAGTTAAAGGAGAAGCCAATAAGGATACATGAGGCCTACAGAACACCCAACAAATTTGACCAGAAAAGAAAATCCTCCCGCCACATAATAATCAAAACAGGAAGTATACAGAACAAAGAAAAAATACTAAAAGCTGCAAGGGAAAAAGGCCAAGTAACATATAATGGCAAACCCATTAGAATCACACCTGACTTTTCAACAGAAACTATGAAAGCCAGAAGGGCCTGGACAGATATCATGCAGACCCTAAGAGAACACAGATGTCAACCCAGGCTACTATACCCTGCAAAACTCTCAGTCCTCATAGACGGAGAAAACAAGATATTCAATGACAAAAACAAATTTCAACAATACCTACACACAAATCCAGCATTACAGAAGATACTGGAAGGGAAAATACAACCCAAGAAAATTAGCTTCTGTCAAGAAAACACAGGAAATAATTAACCTTACTACAGCAAAACAAAAAGCAACCAAGCACACAAACTTATGAACACAGCCAACATCAAAATCAAAGGATCTAACAGCCACTGGTCATTAATCTCTCTCAACATCAATGGACTCAACTCTCCAGTAAAAAGACACAGATTAACAGAATGGATACGTAAACAAAACCCAGCAATCTGTTGCATACAAGAAACACACCTAAGACACAAAGATAGACATTACCTGAGGGTAAAAGGTTGGAAGATGACTTTCCAAGCAAATGGACCCAAGAAACAAGCAGGAGTAGCCATTCTAATATCTGATAAAATAGACTTTCAACCAAAATTAATAAAAAGAGATGAGGAAGGACACTTCATACTCATCAAGGGAAAATTCCACCAGGAAGACATCACAATCCTGAACATCTATGCCCCAAATACAAGAGCACCCACATTTGTAAAAGAAACATTGATAAAATTTAAACCACATATAGATCCCCACACATTAATAGTGGGAGACTTCAACACCCCACTCTCAACAAAGGACAGGTCAACAAAACAGAAATTAAACAAAGAAACAATATCTCTGACAGAGGTCATGAATCAAATGGACCTCACAGACATTTACAGAACTTTACACCCAAACACAAAAGAATTTACCTTCTTCTCAGCACCTCATGGAACCTTCTCCAAAATAGACCATATAGTTGGTCACAAAGCAAGCCTCAACAGATACAAGAAGACTGAAATAATCCCTTGTATCCTGTCTGATCACCATGGAATAAAGCTGGACTTCAACAACAACAGAAATAGCAAAAAGCCTACACACTCATGGAAACTGAACAACTTGTTACTAAATGACAGCTGGGTCAGGGAAGAAATAAAGAAAGAAATTAAAGCCTTTCTAGAACTCAATGAAAATGAAGACACAACATACCCTAACTTGTGGGACACAATGAAAGCAGTGCTAAGAGGAAAGTTCATAGCACTAAGTGCCTTCAAGAAGAAATTCGAGACAGCTCATTCAAGCAACTTAATGGCCCACTTAAAAACCCTAGAAAAAGAAGAAGCAGACACACCAAAAAGGAGTAGATGGCTGGAAATAATCAAACTCAGGGCTGAAATCAATCAATTAGAAACAAATAAAACAATTCAAAGAATCAATGAAACCAAGAGCTGGTTCTTTGAGAAAATCAACAAGATAGACAAACCCTTAGCCAAGCTAACTAAAAGGCAGAGAGACACCACCCAAATCAACAAAATCAGAAATGAAAGGGGGGACATGACTACAGACACTGAGGAAATCCAAACAATCATTAGGACTTACTTCAAAAGTCTATATGCCACAAAATTTGAAAATCTAAATGAAATGGACAATTTTCTTGATCGATTTGACTCACCAAAGCTGAATCAGGACCAGGTAAATCAACTAAATAGTCCTATATCCCCCAAAGAAATAGAAGCAGTCATCAAAAGTCTCCCATCCAAAAAAAGCCCAGGACCAGATGGCTTCAGCGCAGAATTCTACCAGACCTTCAAAGAAGAGCTAACTCCAATTCTCTTCAAACTATTCCACAAAATAGAAACAGAAGGAACATTACCAAACTCATTCTATGAAGCCACAATCACCTTGGTACCTAAACCTCACAAAGACTCAACAAAGAAAGAGAATTTCAGGCCAATCTCCCTTATGAACATTGATGCAAAAATACTTAACAAAATACTTGCAAACCGGATCCAAGAACACATCAAAGATATTATCCACTATGACCAAGTAGGCTTCATCCCAGGTATGCAGGGGTGGTTCAATATACGGAAATCCATCAATGTGATCCACCATATTAACAAACTGAAAGAAAAAAACCACATGATAATCTCCCTAGATGCTGAAAAAGCATTTGACAAAATCCAACATCCAATCATGTTTAAAGTACTGGAGAGATCAGGGATACAAGGCACATATCTAAACATAGTAAAGGCGATATACAGCAAGCCTATAGCCAACATCAAACTGAACGGAGAGAAACTTAAAGCAATCCCTCTGAAATCAGGGACAAGACAAGGCTGCCCACTGTCTCCATATCTCTTCAACATAGTGCTGGAAGTCCTTGCTAGAGCAATAAGACAGTCGAAGGAGATCAAGGGGATACAGATGGGAAAAGAAGAAGTCAAATTATCACTATTTGCAGATGATATGATAGTATATATGAGTGACCCCAAAAACTCTACCAGGGAACTCCTACAGCTGATAAACACCTTCAGCAAAGTGGCCGGATATAAAATTAACTCAAAAAAATCAGTAGCCCTCCTGTATACAAAAGACAAAAGGGCTGAGAAAGAAATTAGAGAAACAACACCATTCACAATAGCCACAAATGACATAAAGTACCTTGGTGTAACCCTAACCAAGCAAGTCAAAGACTTGTATGAAAAAAATTTCAAGTCTCTGAAGAAAGAATTAGAGGAAGATATGAGAAGATGGAAAGATCTCCCATGCTCATGGCTTGGCAGAATTAACATAGTAAAAATGGCCATCTTACCAAAAGCAATCTACAGATTTAATGCAATTCCCACCAAATTGCCAACACAATTCTTTACAGACCTGGAAAGAAAAATTCTCAACTTCGTATGGAATAACAAGAAACCGAGAATTGCTAAAACAATCCTCTACAATAAAAGATCTTCTGGAGGTATCTCCATCCCTGATCTCAAGCTGTACTATAGAGCAACAGTTATAAAAACTGCATGGTACTGGCATAGAAACAGAATGGTGGATCAATGGAATCGAACAGAAGACCCAGAAATAAACCCACACACTTACGGACACCTGATTTTTGACAAAGATGCCAAAACCATACAATGGAAAAAAGATAGCATCTTTAACAAATGGTGCTGGTCCAACTGGATGTCTACATGTAGAAAAATGCAAATAGATCCATACTTATCACCCTGCACAAAACTGAAGTCCAAGTGGATCAAAGACCTCAACATAAAACCAGACACATTAAATCGGCTAAAAAAAAAAGTGGGGAATACCCTAGAACTCATTGGTACAGGAGAAAACTTCCTGAACAGAACACCAACAGCACAGGCTCTAAGAGCAACAATCAATAAATGGGACCTCATGAAATTGAAAAGCTTCTGTAAAGCAAAGGACACCGTCATCAAAACAAAGCGACTGCCTACAGATTGGGAAAGAATCATCACCAACCCTCTATCTGACAGAGGACTCATATCCAATATATATAAAGAACTAAACAAGCTGACAAGCAACAAACCAAGTAATCCACTTAAAAAATGGGGAACAGAGCTAAAGAGAGAATTCTCTGCAGAGGAATATCGAATGGCAGAGAAGCACTTAAAGAAATGCTCAACCTCATTAGCCATTAGGGAAATGCAAATCAAAACAACCCTGAGATTTCACCTTACACCCATCAGAATGGCCAAGATGAAAATCTCAAGGGACAACACATGCTGGAGAGGTTGTGGAGAAAGGGGAACCCTTCTCCACTGCTGGTGGGAATGTAAACTGGTACAACCACTCTGGAAATCAATCTGGCGCTTTCTCAGACAACTAGGAATAGCGCTTCCTCAAGATCCAGCCATACCACTCCTAGGCATATACCCAAAAGAGGCACAAGTACACAACAAGGACATTTGTTCAACCATGTTTGTAGCAGCTTTATTTGTAATAGCCAGAAGCTGGAAACAACCCAGATGCCCCTCAACTGAAGAATGGATGCAGAAATTGTGGTACATCTATACAATGGAGTATTACTCAGCAATGAAAAATAAGGAAATCATGAAATTTGCAGGTAAATGGTGGGACCTGGAAAGGATCATCCTGAGTGAGTTGTCCCAGAAGCAAAAAGACACGCATGGTATATATTCACTCATATAAACATACAACATAGAATAAACCCACTAAAAGCTGTACATCTAAACAAACTAAGCAAAAGAGAGGACCCTAACTAAAATGTTCAATCCCCATCCTGAAAGGCAAAGAGGATGTACATCAGAAGAAAACAAAAATAGGAAACAACCTCGGAACCCGCTACAGAGGGCCTCTGAAAGCCAGAAGAAAACAGGAAACAACCTTGAAACCTGCCACAGAGGGCCTCTGAAAGCTTCTGCAGTATAGACTGTCAAAGCAGATGCTGAGCCTGATGGTCAACTGATGGGCAGAGTGAATGGAATTTTATGTAAGAAGTGGGAAATAGTAAGAGCTGGAGGGAACGGGAACTCCACAAGGACAGCAACAGAACAAGATAATTTGAACACAGGGAACTTCCCAGAGACTCATACTCCAACCAAGGACTATTTGTGGAGATGACCTGGAACCCCTGCACAGGTGTAGCCCATGGCAGTTCAGTGTCCAAGTGGGTTCCATAGTAATGGGAAGAGGGACTGCCTGTGACATAATCTGATTGGCCTGCTCGTTGATCACTTCCCCCTGAGGGGGGAGCAGCCTTACGAGGCCACAGTAGAGGACAATGCAGCCACTTTTGATGAGAACTGATAGACTAAGAGCAGAAAGAAGGAGAGGAGGACCTCCCCTATCAGTGGACTTGGGGAGTGGCATGCATGCAGAAAGGGGAGGGAGGGTGGGATCGGCAGGGGAGGAGGGAGGGGCTCATGGGGGGATACAAAATGAATAAAGTGTAATTAATAAAAAAAATAAAAGATTAAAAAAAATATGATCAAAACACATTGAAAAAAAAAATTCAATGCCATTCCGGTTTTCAAACAGTCTAAATTTGATGTGTCACTTAAGAGTGACACGTCAAAGCATTTCTTTTAAGATTAGAACCTGGTCCTGGAAAACATCATGAAACAAATAATTAGGACGGAGTGACAGGAAACATCAATTGTCAATGTATAAAATGCAAGCTATCCGTGAGCAAATTATTAGACACAGTATGTAGCAAAACTAAGTGCTGTGAGAATACAGTATGAAGCAGGTCAGATCCTGAAGACGGTACTGTAAACTGGCCAGACCACTTAAGACTTTTCTTTGACCATTCCCAGATATATACACTGGACAAATTCTTGCCTCTATTTAGTAGTAGATATGCATAAGAAAGCACAATGACAATTTTTCTGAAGGAGAAAAAACCTAGTAATTCAAATGCATAAATTATGGTGTGTTGTAAACAGATGCTAAACATCACTTCAGAAAACACAAGCTGCACTTAGAGGCTCACGCCTGAAATCCCAACACTGGGGGATAGAGAATCGGTGTTCAGTGACATCATCAGTTCCACAGCCAGATTAAAGACAGTGTGTTACAAGATACTCTGCCTCACAAAACAAACAAAAACCCTATATAACAAATAAATTCAATGTGTTCAAAGGACTATGGCTATGTACCTGAACAGCAATTATTCTAAAATGAGAATATTTAACCTAATTTACATAATAATACAGCAGATGTTATTTATTCAAAGAAATTTCAAAAACAGAAAAAATGGGCAACATACTGTTACATTATATATTATTTTAAAAATCAAAGAAACTGTAAATCTGAACTTCAGTATATTGATTACCTCCAGGAAATATTTAGGGGACAGTCAAAGGACATATAGAATGCCGGGGGGAAAAAAAAAGACTGCAAATGTCTTTATTCAGCTAAGTTCTGAACTGACTGGCGAGAGTGTATTATTTTAAAGACATATGCATGCATTATACACACTGTTGTCTGCATTACAGACTCCACCTAAAGTAGTGCTTCTCAACTTTCCTAATGCTGAGACCATTAATACTCCCTCATATGGTGACCCCCAACCATAAAATTACTTGATAACTGTAATTTTGTTACTGCTGTGAATTGTAATGTAAATATCTGATATGCAGGAGATCTGATATGTGACCCTGTAAAAGCGTCATTCCCCCCCAGAGGGCCACAACCCACAGGCTGAGAACCACTGCTCTAAAAAGTTATGTGCTTTGCTTTGTCCCAAGAACCATGCTCCCCTGAAAGCTCCCAGGGTGTGTCTGAAAGAGGCCTGGAACTTCATTTCCTTTGTTTCATGTGTTCCATCCCACAGCTCTTTCTGTTGTTTCTCAGTCTAAGCAGTCCAAACAGCAGGGTGATTAAGTGTCAATTGGGTAATCAGTGGGAAAAATGCAAGGTGAGAGAGTCAGTGGATTCTAACAAAGGCACAGCACAATAGACCCCACCGATGGCTGCATTTCTGACAGCCACTTAGATGGAACTTGGCTTCCAGGGCAGCAATTGCAAACCAGGGCTTTCCATAGAACTTTCCAATCCTTAGCATCTGTGGACCAAGCAGTCCTTAGGATGTTTAGTCCAATCTGTGGTGATACCCTGAGCTGCTGTTATCAGCCAGAAACAGCTAGATAAGCCAATTGCCAGCCTCTTCTCCTGAGTAATTACAACATGAGAACCAGCAAATGCTACATGTAAGCTGCTCTCCTTTCTCCCCTGGGTCCTATCCTCCAGCCTGGTGATACTATCTACCAGCATACCTTTAGATAGGACACAATTGTAAAATTGTATGATCACTGCTTGTGACTTGCATAAGACCTGGACAATATACACTCAACTAGTAAGCTCTGATTACAGTGTGCCTGCTGCACCTGTATTCAACCATGCAGAACACACACTCTGGACAGCCCATATGTCCTTTCCTATCTGGGCAGAGCCACATACTTGCTTCTGTCAGATCTGGAAATGCTTTGATGCTCATGGAACATATAGGGACATTTCTAAATTGCCCACTACAAATTTCTGGGAATGGCTTAGTAAATAAAATTTAATGGAAACACAGGCTTTTGAGTATTACAAAATTTAAAGGCCTGTGTTGTGCCATGCCCCTTTCTGAACTGCAACGTATCCATACTGGCAGAAAGGGGATCTCCTATCTACTGTCACCATCTACTGTGAGAACTGTGACATCCTATGCCAGGGAGAGTCTGAGGTATCCACAGAGAGCCTCTGAGCCACCAGCCAAGAAGTGGGCCACCAAGAAAAAGATTTCTGATGCCTTTCAGGCCAATTTACCAGAAAGTCAGAGGTAAATGTCAAGGGCAGGGGCCTAATAGGCAGGGTTCCTGCTGAGCACCAAACTCCGGCATTCAGAAAAGCTGACCTCCCGCCAGGAACTCTCCTCTCTTTCTTGACTAAGGAAAAATTCCCACCAAGGTCCATTATGTTATTACTGATCTGGTTTCTGTGGCTAAGAGCAAAACCCATCATTTTTCTACTCGATAATTCCAATTTTATTCCTCCCCAGGAAGCATGAAGATTAAGTTTTATTTTAATGTGGATATTTACAAAGCTCACACTCTCTCCAGAGGAATAAAAACTTAACAGAGATTAATTGGTTCATGGGTTCACCACTACATAACATCCTCAAGTCCAGTGTCCCTAGAGCCCCACCAAATGAGTCCTTCACAAGGAACTTCATTTTATTCACTATCTTAATAAGATAAAAGATGATCTTGAATTATCATGTGGTGCACAACTTTAATCCCAATACTTATGAGGCTGAGGCAGGGGGATTGCCAATGCTGGGCTAGCCTGGTCTACACAGTGAGAGCCTATCATAAAAATAGACTTAAATATCTTACTTTTAGACACTATCCTGGAGGTGGGGTACCAGTCAGGAACAAGTTGAACTTGGCTTTCTCAGTACAGTCCATAAAGGAAGAAATAAAATGGAACAAATGCACAGAAGAACACATCATATATAATGTGACAAGGGAAGCAAATATCAGAAAGACTTTCCCCAACCCAGGACTCAGAAGGCAAACCAACATACTCCATAATGAGAACTAAACAGAGTGGCTGCTGAAATCAATCCTGTCTCCCATCAAGCTGCTATCCAGCTATGAAACCTTGGCTGAATCTCCTAATGCAGCCTCCATCTAAGGTTTATCTGCCAAATGAAGAACCTAGATTGTAGGACTTGTAGAGTCTTATTAGATGACAAAGCAAAAATAATAGGTGGTGTTCAGTTAGTATAAGCAAAATAAAAAAATTAAAAATAAAAAAAATAAAAAATAACTTTTAAAAAAACAAGCTTCAAGCAGTACAACAGTTTTCAACATTAAGGCAAGTATTCACAGAAACTCCTCCAGGTAAAAAGTAACACTAGATTGTAAGATTCTCCTAAGTGCACAGCAGAGCTAATGAGGCAGAAACGAAGTTTTTCAGTGACCAGAAATGATAACTATGAATCCACAGAGGTAATTAAGCCCTTGAGCTCTTTAGCTCCTGGTAATCAAAGGACTGTGAGACAGTCCTGACTAAAGCTTGATTCGCAAATCCTGAGGGTCACATCATTAAAAGATAAATGAAGAAGGTGGATAGTGGGGATTCAGCCTGTCTTGGACTTGCCCTAGAAAAAGGAGAAAAAGAAATCTCTGTAACCAGTTTTTAACCAATAGTACAACTGCCAACCACTCAAAACTCTAAAGCTTAGGATTTAGTTTAAATTGTTCCACGTTAGCAGTACAACTAGGCATCTTATAGATGCAATCTCAAATCATGGTTGGAAGAATGTATTTTAAATACACACATTGAAATTTCTATGAAGTGTCAAGCCAGATAAACTTACACTTATAAATAAAATAGGCAGTAAGACCCAATGAGTCGTCAGTCAATGGAAATGCCAAGGGAAAGAAGCAGAGGCACCAAGATCACAGTTATTGGAGCAATGAGGAACAGAATACAAAGACAACCACATGTGGAATGGTGAAATACACACATAAATGAACATACATGCACACACATCTATCTATACATATGTGCAAATATATGCATAAAAGAAATGGAAAGTATGTTGAGGAGGAAAGGAGGTGCTCAATAAATTAGGCAAATATAAAAGTATTAAATATTGGAAGTAAGAAATGGCCAAGAATTTTCCAGAAATGATTTAAGAAAAGATGATTAGATTCAGTACTATATTCTGACCATAATAAACAAAAAGAAGTGCCTCATTAGCAATGTTATAATTAAAGTATAGAACACTCGGGAGGAAAGGAAGATTTAGAGATCAATAAAAAAGGAAAATTGACACACAAAGTAATAAATGGCAGACTAAATATTGACTTAAAAATGGAGTTAGGAAACAATGAAATGATTGTTTCACATTGCAAAAATTAAAGAAACAGAGTTTTATTCACCTAGATCTTTACTTCCAGAAAAGCAGCCTTCAAAGAATAATCTCAAAACAAAGACACATTTGGGAGTTGTGGGTTTAACTTGAATGTCTGTGGACATACCAAGAAATAGACATCCCAGTTTCGTTCTCTTCACTTCTTTGTTGTGTGATCCTCAGGAGAAGCCAGATACCAAGGAAGTTTTTGCATCATGGAGAGAAATAAATACAAACTTCAAGCCTCCAAGGGCACCAAGCAGGAATGAATGGAAGGATCAAAATAGTCCTCCAACTCATGTGATGAAGTACAAATTTCCTTGCTTTCAGAGCAAACAAGAACAGCACAGAGGAGCACTCTACGGAGCACTCACATTCATCAGTGCAGAACACATCAGCAAAGTGAACTCAGAGTGTACAGAAGGGGCAACACATCACAGCAAGTTTGGATTAATCTAGAAATATAAGGCTGAATGAAAATTAGAAAACTGATCAACATAATTGACCACACTAGTAGATGGGGACTCTCAAAATTATGGCATTTGAGAAAGGGACAATTATTTATAATGGTTCTGAGTTCAGTCCACTAGGAGCAGAAATATACTTCTTATTTGAGACAGGTTTCACTATGCAACACAAGCCGGACTCTAATTTGTGATTTCCTTGCTTCAGTTTCTTGAGTGCTGGAACTGATGATATGAGATACCATCCTTGGCAGAGGGATGATACCTGGATATGATGAAGGCACCCACAAAATATCTCTAGGAAAAACTACACTCTATAGGAATGTAAAGACACTCTATCTAAAATATGGAACAAGTCAAAGATGGCTGCTCCAATATTTACTATTTCACACCTTCCTAGATATCCTCCTTTGTATATTAATCAACATCAACAAAATCAAAAGGACTTAGCAATAAAAGGCACAGACCAGAAAGCAACAAAGCCATCATAATTCATACATGACCGATTATTTACAAGGAGAACGCAGAAACACCTATAAGAATCAACAAGTTTACAAGACAAATAGAAAAAATTTCAGTTATATATCTGTAATAGTCAGAAATGCTATTTTAGAAGTTACCATTTATGGTAACAACAATGAGTAGCTAATGACAAATTTAGCAAAAATCTGGCAAGATCTTTATGTAGAAAAATCACAATCCCTGAAAGCGAGACTTTAAATAAAGACTACATAAATGGAAAGAAAATTATGAATAGAGATGTAAACTTCCCTTAACTGCTTCATAGACTTCATGCACTCCCAAATCAGTCGGGAATAAACCTTTGCTTATGCAAATGCTCTTTTAAACCTCTCTAGAATATAACATGTAATGCAATGCCAGTGATGTACAAATGTATTTTAAAATATTTTCAAGACAAGGCTGCCCACTCTCTCCATATCTCTTCAACATAGTGCTGGAAGTCCTTGCTAGAGCAATAAGACAGTTGAAGGAGATCAAGGGGATACAGATGGGAAAGGAAGAAGTCAAATTATCACTATTTGCAGATGATATGATAGTATACATGAGTGACCCCAAAAACTCTACCAGGGAACTCCTACAGCTGATAAACACCTTCAGCAAAGTGGCCGGATACAAAATTAACTAAAAAAAATCAGTAGCCCTCCTGTATACAAAAGACAAAAGGGCTGAGAAAGAAATTAGGGAAACAACACCTGTCACAATAACCACAAATGACATAAAGTACCTTGGTGTAACCCTAACCAAGCAAGTC
>NW_026596356.1:1536651-1573993 GCF_907164565.1 Psammomys obesus | reverse complement strand
AGCAACAGAACAAGATAATTTGAACACAGGGAACTTCCCAGAGACTCATACTCCAACCAAGGACTATTCGTGGAGATAACCTAGAACACCTGCACAGATGTAGCCCATGGCAGTTCAGTGTCCAAGTGGGTTCCATTGTAATGGGAAGAGGGACTGCCTCTGACATAATCTGATTGGCCTGCTCTTTGATCACCTCCCCCTGAGGGGGGAGCAGCCCTACCAGGCCACAGTAGAGGACAATGCAGCCAATTTTGATGAGAACTGATAGACTAAGATCAGAAAGGAGAGGAGAACCTCCCCTATCAGTGGACACAACCATGCTACTTTACAATGGTAAACATTGATATATTTCATGAGAATAGACAGAAGAATGTCTATCAAAAGTCACCGCGGAGTCTGGAAAGGTAGTTCAGTATGGCAAGGGATGAGCTGCACAGCCTGAAGGCCTGAGCCCCACCCCCAGAAGCTGGATGGTGGCATGCATCACACTCCTACTGTGAGATGGGAAACAGGCACAGAATTACCCAATAGCTCAAGGGCAAGCTAGCCTAGAACATGAAGCACAGTAGCAAAAGCAGAAGAGAGCCTGCCCCAACAAGGTGCAAAGTTAGAACCAACTTCCTCAAGTTGTCCTCTGACCCCCATACTTGGCACATGGACATACCCATTCACCCTTCCACACACAAATAAATAAAAATTATAAAACTATGTCACCATAGAGTTAATACACACACTCCCATGAACTGACAAATGACTATAATGCATATAACATAGTACATACAGACTGTAAGAACAACTTAGCTCAAAATGGAAGAGCAAACGGCCGATGGCTGCACTGAACAGCACTGCATAAGGAAGGAAGCTAGAATGACAAACGCATAAAAAGATGGTCAACCTTGGCAGCCAAGAAAAACGCAGTCTTATGGTGCTTCACATGGACACATTTCCCAGACTAAGGAGAGCAAGAGCTGGTAAGCTAATGGAGTACCAATGGGGTAATCTCTCTGAGGAGCCACTGTGGAAATGGCCTTGTAAACACTTGGGAATGTTAAACACCTGTGTCAAAAACTGTGCTGCCTGAGAGCCAATGGGAGGACATAAAAGTATTTTGTTATGCTAATCAGAATCATAAACAAATTAATAACCTGAATGTCATCAGTGTAAAAATAAAACAACGACTCTATGGTTAAAACACTTAACTGCTCTTACAGACACCCCACTCCAGGTTCAGTCCCCAACACCCACATGGTGGCTCTCAACTGCCTGCAACTGCTATTCCACAGGATCTTATGCCCTCTTCTGGCCTCCAAAGGTACCAGACATAGACATACATACAAACAAAACACAATAAAAATAAAAACAAATCATTCCAGAAAGAATGCTAACTTGTCATATGTTACAACAATGAAATATTGTAAACAATAAAAATACACAGACCACAACCACTGCATTCTCTCTTGTTAACTGTTATAATTCACGTTGAGTGTGAATAAAGGTCAGTCAAGGAAGAGCTGTGAAAAACAGGAATAAAACTTCAACACATGCACACACACACACACACACACACACACACACGTGTCACAATTCAAGTAAAGCTCAGGACAGTGCCAGGGACTATAGGTGCAGAACACCAAGGGTACTAGTGTGTTGTTTTCCTCAGCTGGTGGGTTCATGCACTAGTTCTATCAACTGCTATCCTCTACACCACCTCCTCCTTTGAGAAGTGAAGGAGGCCACCACGACCTTGGCCACACTTCTAACTGAAGAGCATGACAAATCTGGCGCAGGTAGTTAGGTGTGAGGAAGTCCCCAGGTCATAAACATGTCAGACTGAAGAACACCATCGGGGATATTTGGTCCTCGGGTAGAGATTTTGGGGTCCTTTTCTTGAGTAGAGGAGTCTTTGACTCACCCATGGCTCAGTCAGTTTGGATCAGTGCTGGAGCTAGACAAAGATAGTGACACGTGGTCCCTCTGGATGCCAAGGTGAAGAGGGCAAAGCTGGCTTCAAGAAAATGCACTAAACACCTCGGGAAATCTGATCAGGAGAAAGAAATATGCAGCTTGAAAACATCAGTGGCCCCAAGAAAGTCTAGTTTTCTAGTACAACCACTTTGGAAATCAATCTGGCACTTTCTCAGACAACTAGGAATAGCGCTTTCTCAAGACCCAGCTATACTACCTGTAGGCATATATCCAAAAGTTGCTCAAGTACACAACAAGGACATTTGCTCAACCATGTTTGTAGCAGCTTTATTTGTAATAACCAGAACCTGGAAACAGCCCAAATGTCCCTCAACAGAGGAATGGATACAGAAATTGTGGTACTTCTACACAATGGAATACTACTCAGCAATTAAAAACAAGGAAATCATGAAATTTGCAGGCAAATAGTGGGATCTAGAAAAGATCATTCTGAGTGTGGTATCCCAGAAGGAGAAAGACACACATGGAATATACTCACTTATATAGACCTATAAGATATGATAAACATAATGAAATCTATACACCTAAAGAAGATAAACAAGAAAGAAGACCCGGGGTAAGATGATCAATCCTCACTTAGAAAGACAAATGGGATGGGCACTGGAAGTAGGAAAAAACAAGTAACAGGACAGGAGCCTACCACAGAGGGCCTCTGAAAGACTCTACCTAGCAGTGTATCAAAGCAGATACTAAGACTCATAACCAAACCTTGGGCAGAGTGCAGGGAATCATATGAAAGAAGAGGGAGTTAGTAAGACCTGGAGAGGACAGGAGCTCCACAAGGACCAAATATATCTGGGCACAGGGGTCTTATATGAGACTGTTTCTCCAAGCAAGGATCATGTATGGATATAACCTAGAACCTCTGCTTGGATGTAGCCCATGATGGGTTTCCCTAGTAAGGGGAGCAGGGACTCAATGGTAGGCTCTTTGACCTCCTTATCCCCCAAGGGGGGAGCAGCCCTGCTAAGCTGCAAAGGAGGACTTTGCAGCCAGTCCTGAAGATACCTGAAAAACCAGGGTCAGGTGAAAGGGGAGGAGGTCCTCCCCTATCAGTGGACTTGTAAAGGGGCAGAGAGGATCTGAGGGAGGGAGGGTGGGATTAGGAGGGAATGAGGGAGCAGGATATAGCTGGGATACAGAGTTAATAAAAACTGTAACTAATAATAATAATACAAATAAAATGAAAGGCTAGTTTTCCTCAGTCTGGAACTTTAGTATGGCTTGGCAGGGAGTGACTACATTACCAGATTGTAAATGTAGTAAAAGCATCTCATGGGATCCCATGTTTGAAATGTAAACATGGCTACATAGGATTTCTGCCTCTTCTAAGTTGGAAGTGAGATTTTACCTTCTGTGGATCAGTTTTGCCATCTTTTCAGACTGACTTCCTTAATTCTAATTTATGACTTTTACAATTGGAGTTATGATGCTCATTCTCCTCAGCCACTCCCATGCTCAATGTTAAAAGGAGCTGATCCTTCAAGCACTACTGAGACAGTGGGAAAGGCCATGCAAGGACTTGGTGTTGTCAGGCAGTAGACTTTCAGCTGTAGAATACAGTGAACGGGATGCCAGGACCCAGTTAGTACTACCTGAGACGGCTCTTATGAAAATAGTGTAAGGACTGATAGAGAACAGCTAAGAAAGAGCAAAGGTGAAAAAGGGATTCCTTAATAGTTTTAGCAAATTATTCTTGTATACATCAAGGTCAATGTTGTTAAAAACCCATCCCTCCAAAGATACAAAGAGCTTCTAACACAGAAGTATATCAACGTGAATTTTAAAGTTTGATCCCAATAAACATAATGTGGAAACAGTCCGTTTTTGTGCAAACTAAGAATCATCCTCCCCACCCCCAATCCAAATGAAGGAATGCTAGACTCACGTTGGTGACATACTCGATATCCTTCCAAAGGATGCACTCCCTGGGGAAATCAGCCAAGTCGAAGAAGTGGTCCACCACCACCTGACCAATCAAGTCATGGCGAGAGAACCTGTCAAAGTCATACACAGAGAAGTGAAGCTTCCGAGCTTCAAGGTCATTGTAGGGAACAGGAAATAAAAACACCTCATCGAATACAGGGTTCAGGGTCTTCCTATGAACTTTAGTCTGGTGTTTTGTTTTCCTGTCAGGAAGCAAGTAGATCTTGACATAAGGATCTGAAGTCCCAGAGAAGTCCTTGGCAGGTAAATTGACAGCTTTGTGGATCTTCACGATGAGCTGTTCCAAGTCGCAGTCATATTTTAAAATAAAGTTCAGTTTCCCGCAGGCTTTGCTGTTACTCCTTCTCCCATCATCATTGTCCAGTGACCTCTGCTTATACAACTCGGGTTTAATTCTACCAATCCCCGTCAACTGCTCCTGCCTCTGAAGCTGTTGGATATTAAAGTCCGGGTTGGACAGGTTGAGTTGTCTTCGAATTGAGTTATGCCTTAAATGAAGAGCAAGACACAGCAGAGTTATAACCTCATTAGCTATGGGTCTTTCAGAAATCTGTGCCTGGAACATCCATGCACTGCTGTATTTTGAGAAGAGCTTAGGTCTGTGGGTTCTTTCTTTCTTTTTCTTTTCAGTCCAAACTCAAAATGCTCATTGTGTGAGCAATGTGAATAAAGCTGCTACCTACTCTTGAGGCTTAAAACTGAGGCCTGGAATCAGGCAATGAACTTATGAACATGTGATCCAAGAGCTTTAAAGGTTTTTCACATACTTTCTAAATGGTCTATGTGCATTAAGGCCTCTCTGGCCGGTAAGGTATGGAGGTTTGCATGAACAAGCTCCTGTAAGAAGAAACATATTGATCATCTTACTCAGGGAATCTCATGAAAGAAGAGGGTGATAGAAACACCTGGAGGGGACTGGAGTGCCATAAAAAGAGTAACAGAACAGGGGTCTTTTCTGAGACTGATACTCCAACCAAGGACCATTCATGGAGATAACCTAGAACCCCTGCACAGATGTAGCCCATGGCACTTCAGGGTCCAAGTGGGTTCCCTAGTAATGGGAACAGGGACTGTCTCTGAAATGAAATCAGTGGCCTGCTCTTTGATCACCTTTACCTGAGAGGGGAGCAGCCTTACCAGGCCCCAGAGGATGACAATGCAGACAGTCCTGATGAGACCTGATAGGCTAGGGTCAGATGGAAGGGGAGGAGGACCTCTCCTATCAGTGGACTTGGGGTGGGGCATGGTTGGAGGAGAGAGAAAGAAAGTGGGATTGGGAGGGGACAAGGGAGAGCGACACAGCTGGGATGCAAAGTGAAATAAATTGTAATAAATAAAACAATTTTTTAAAAAGGAAAAAAGATAAAAAGGAAGAAACGTATTCACTTTTAGATAATATCCCCACACTGAAATAGTTGGTTATGTGTTGTGTTAGAGAAAATGCATCTTTCTCAATTTAGGTGTGGTGGCCAATGCCTATGAGAGGCAGAGATATAAAGATTACCACTGAGTTCAAAGCCAGCCTAGGTTGCAGGGTGAGACCCAGGCTCAAAAAACAAACCAAATAAATCTTTCTCTAAATTGCATAAAAATTTCTTTCACTGGCTTGCAGCTTTATAGAGATACAAATTATTACTGGTTCAGATAAAATTGTTTCATGATAAGAATACAGGTTTTACTACTGTAAATACTTATGGGACTAGGATATGTGTGCTTGCAAGGGATTGTGTTGGTTGTGGCTAGTGCCTGTATAAGCAAAGAGACTGGGATTTTTGCTGTTCTACCTGGATGGTCAACAACCAGGAGATTTCTTTCTAAAAATTTATATTTATTTGTGTGTGGGTATGCATGTGTGCGTGCACACATCCATGTCTAAGGGCGCCCAGAAAGCCAGAAGAAGAGGGCATCACATCCTCTGAGCTAGAGTTACAGGTTGCTGTGAGCTGCCCAGTATGGATGCTGGGAACCAGGTCTCTGAAAGAGCAAGTGCTCTTAACTGCCGATCCATCTCTCTAGGCCCATGAGGCATCACTTCTGAAATAAACATTGTTGACAAAAAAGAAATAAATTAAAGATGGGCTATTGTAATTAGAGAGAATAAATTAAGAGAGGGAAGATGCTGATAACAGCAAATTTTTAGACTTTGCTAATGGAGTCTAGTCTTCACCTATAAGCTTCGAGTTAGAACTTTCTCTAATGTTCTCTTTAAATCCTGTCACTTCTGAGTCAGTCCTCATAAGGAGAAAGAAGTGATGATTACACATGAGCCTGGTCATGTGTTTAACTGCTTCTTTATGTGGTGCTAGGAGATGAACTCAGGGCCTTCCACCTGCTATATAAATGTTCCAATAACTGAATTATAACATCCCTGCTTTCTTTTTATTTTTCACTTTGAGATAAGCTCTCATAAAACCTCCCTGTATGTCCTTAAACTCAGTCCATAGTCTACCAAGGCCATGAATTTGTGATCCTCCTGCATCAGCCTTTAGTACCCTCCAGGAGCTGGCGTTATAGGTCTGCACCAGCAGGCTGAGAATAAGGCTGTCCCAAAGGTTACTTTTTCTTCCTTTTAACTCAGAATGCACAGTATATATGCTAAATAGTCAGTTAATAACCTGAATTAAAATAGTGTCTCTGCTGGAAAGTGACAGGGACAGCTAAGTTGTCTCTGAGGGACTGGTGAATCATTGCAGAGGCAGAATAAATACGTGCATTTGCTTTCCTTTCCTTCCTTGAGACTATCTTATAAAATAATCATATGAAAATGGGCTTTACAGACCCCAAAACAGGTTTGAAACTATTCTGCTTTCTATAGCTCAAATGTTACCATGCTGAACATCCCTATTCATCCTAAAATAGCCTCCTGATCACTAATTCCCCATATATACCCCAAGACTGTCACATTCAACACAGCCCACACCAAGCAGATGTGGACACATACTTGGTACAAAAACTTCCAAATGTGCAAAGGCCATGCAGTCTGAAGGCAGCTGCTGCAGACTACATTTTCTTGCAGAGAAATTCACAGCACTAAAGTTTCTTTGTATCTAATGATTCAGGGGGCTCAGAAAGTCAGGAGATGCTTTTAAGTGACCAAACTAGCTGTCGGTAGCCAGGCTGTTTTCTAATCTAGAAGTGGGCTATCATGGAACTAGAACTGAGCTCTAAGCTTGCTCTGCTTGCCTCTGTGTGCAAGAGGGAATGACACAGAGAAGAAAGCACCTTGCCCTAGACAGAAACCAGAGGGGATGATAGTACCAGCTTCATCGCTCTCTGCTATTCATCTTTCTTTTCTTTTTGAGTTAGATCCAGAGATCCATACTTCAGTCAAGTCATTTTATGCCATTCTGACTAAGGGATAGTAGTAGGATTAACAAGTGGTCGTGTAGACCATTTGAGGTACTCTTCAGTTAATAGTACTGTTTATGAGACAAAAGTGCATCCTTTATAACAACTGGGTATAGCGTTGGGATGTGTTTAAGTTGCTAGAGTGCTTGCCTAATATGTACCAAGCAATGGGTTCAACTCTCAGCACAACCTAAATCTGGGTATGGTGGTACATGCCTGTCATCCTAACACTCAGGAGGTAGAGGTTAGAAAGCTCATAAATTCAAGATCACCCTTGGCTGCATGGCAAGTTGGAGGCCAGTGTGGAATACATGAGATCCCTTCTCAGACACAGCCACCGAGTGCTTCCACTCAGGACTTGATTCTGAGCAACAACCCGGTGTCCGCAGGCAGCACTGGGCCCAGTCATTGTGGCCACACTCTTCCTGGCACATGCTTCCTCTCTTCCTGGGTTTCCGCTAAGCAGACTCCCTGCGTAGAGCAGGTTGCCTTCGTGTTTTTACAGTTCTGGCTGTAGGTTGATCATAGCAAAATTTTGTCTACACCCTTATCTGCAAAGCTAACCTCTGGAGCACACTTTGATTTGAATTTAAAATAAACGGAATTAGCTACTTAGCAATGGAACATATGCTGCTTAACACATTCCCTTAGACGTGAAACCTGGAGAGATTTGTATTACATGTTCAGCTCTTCCTAACCACAAGGGATTCAGCAGGTAGGAGTGGGCCAGAAAGGCATTATGGAGAGAGCTATACTTCAAAGGTTGAAGCAAAATCTCATTCCCTGAGAATCTACCCGTGTAGGAAGCCCCTCACTCCAACACCTTCTTCAGGTATAAGCCTGCGTGTGGTGCAATGCATACACACATGCATACATACATACATACATACATAAAACATTCATACACATAAAATAAATAAAAAATTAAATTAAATTATAATTATAATTTATTTTTAAAAAATAAAAAAGAACTTTGGTTCAACCCCAAGAACCTCTTTCTTAAAAGTATTTTTATTTCATTTTTTATAACATATATAAAAAGCTGGATGTGGCAACACACACTTATGATCCCAGCCCTGGAAAGGTGGAGATGGGAGGATCCCTGGGGCTTACTAGCCAGGAAGCCTAGCTGCTTGGTGAGTTCCTGACCAAGGAGAGATCCTGTCTCATGAGAAAAGATTGTAGATAGTGCCTGAGGAACAATAGTTGAGGCTTTTCCCTGACCTCTGCAAATGCACGCGCACGCACACACGCACACACACGCACACACACACACACACACTAAGTACCATTCTAAAAATCAATCACAAATATGAGTACTACACAACAAATGTTTTATGTGTTAAATCATTCCTATTAAAATTTCTGTCCAGAATTACTAGTTGGAAAACAGTTGAATCTCACTGTAGGGTAGTGGATTAAAGTAGAAAGCACAGAACATAACTGGGTATGACAGCTCTTTTCTGCCTGGGACTTCTTCCAAGAGGCAGTGAAGGTTTATTGAAGTTGTATGTGTTTGTGTATTTGTGCGTGTGCAAGTGTGTCTGTATCTCTGTGTTGCACATATATTTCTGTTTCTCTCTGTGTGGTGTATAACTATGTTTATGTTTCTGTGTGTGCATGTGTGTTTGTGTGTATGTCTGTGTGTTCTTGTGTGTCTCTCTATCTGTGTGGCATATACATAGAACAGAGAAGTCCAAAATAGCCAGAGAACCAGTGTAACTCACAAGTTCCCTGTATAGCTGCTAGCACTCTGTGTGCTGAGAAATCAGAGCAGGAAGGCGCCCCGGGGACATGAAGGAGATGATGAGGTGGAGGGAATGAAAAATCAATATTCCATAGCTCTCGTGGTCTACTCAGAGGGAGACAGGAAGAAAAGGCAAGCAAAAGAGGAAAGACAGAACAGTGTTATGACCTGCACACCCTGCACATTGGGCATGATGGTTCTGAATGGTCTCCAGTGCGGAATACAAAGAGACTCCCCAGGGAGGGCCTGGAATTGTAGTGTCTTTGAGTGACATTGTGACAGCCAATGTCTGTGATAAGGAAGAATTTGTCTAAAACACAGTAGTCTACCTTCTGAGTAGATCTGGGGAGTCTAGCACTCTCAGGATTTAGTGCACACAATGAAGGAAAAGAGGCAAAGGGGAGCTGGAGAGATTGTACAGAGGTGAAAGCATTTGTTGCTCTTGCAGAGTATCCAGTAAAGTTCCTAGAACCCACATTGTACTTACAACCATCTGTAACTCCAGTTCTAGGGGACGCAACACCTAGTGTCTGTGGGTAGTACATTTGTGTACAGTGCACACAGATGCATAGTGGCAAGCACTTGTACACACAAAATAAAAAATAATCCAAAAATGACATGCACACGCACACACAGAGGGGCAAACACACAGGCACATGCACAGGGAGGAAAAAGGCAAGTTCCAAGGATGATGGGTGTAGAAATGGAGAGACAGCCTCCTCTGTAAATAAGCCATGCCCTAGTGCTGGCTCTGAGCAGCTGGCTCCCAGGATTGCAGTGCTCTGATTTCTCCAGCTTCTATTCTCTAGGGTCAGAAGATGCTGTTTCTTTTCATGGAGGAGGCAAGGACTTAAAGACTATCGTTGGCTACTCAGACCTGAGCTGAAACTGGAAGAAGTCTGGGTTCAAAGATACTTAACACAGTTTGTAGAGCAGTTTTCCCGTGATACACTTGCAAACACACTTTCATGTCTGAAGGCCTCTGACCCTTGGACTCACTTGCAGCCCAGGGGCAGGAAGGGAAGGACAGTAGGAGCACAGGGGCAAAGGGGCTTTTCTTCCTCCCCTTTCCTTTAAATTAACCAGTCCCAGCTCTAGGATTCATCCCTGATGTATCACGAACACCAATCATTTTCATTAGACCTTAAAAAAGGAGAGAGAACTTTACTGCTAGTTGACAGACAATGCGGACAAATAGCCAGGGGACTGAAAGGGACAAAGAAACCAAACAGTCCAGTCCAGGTCTTAAAGGTAACAACCCGCCCTGCAGGTGAAGACACAGTTCTCCAGGAGTTTTGACACACAGCAGGTGGGGATAGCACAGACAGAGTTCTAGAGTCCGCGTACAGAGAAAGAATAAAAAGGCTCTGGCTCAGGAAATTTTTATGGAGGGGATGAAAGTTGATCTGGCTTTGCCCCATCTGTATTCTCTTCTAAAACAAAGACTTCCATAAATGAAGAGAATGGAGATTTCAATAGGAAAACAACTGAATTTTCATCATGGTCCAAGCACTTTGAAGAACGTTAGCTCTCTGTCCCCAGCAGCTTTCGACAAAGCTCCCCGCTAAGCCTCCTGTGTCTAGCATCCAACGCTTAGGACCCTCAGCATGCCTTCCGTTTTGGGTTTCCTGTAGAACCATAGATGAGTACACACACTTCTAAGCTCCTTCACCTATGTACCATCTTCTGAGGGACAAAAGCTGATCTACTTTCCCACAGGCTTCAGGGGCCGAAGGGGACAAAAGAGAGGGAAACTGAACTTCAGTACTACCTTTGTGGACAGCAACACACGTAACTAAGTGGGATGGCTTTCCCACTCTCCCCAGAAGCTCCCTGTGATAGAGAAGAGACTTGGCTTGCTCTAAACCAGACAGACAAGGCATCTCCTGGACAGCGGGGGATGCATCAACACACTGCAAGGGAAGGAGGAAGCAGCAATCTGAGGCTTTGGGGGCTTCTCTCAAAAGTGAGATTATGGAGATGAAGGGATCTGCTTGGAACCAGTAGAGGAGTTAAGTATAACTAGCCACACAGACTATGGCTTTTTCCCTCCCACCCACTCCCAAATCACCCAGGCTGGAAACCTTGGTGCCACTTTCATATAAATTTACCCTTTTTACATGGCTCTCATCAACCATCACTTTCCATTCCTAATTGAAACCGGATTACACACACCTTCATCACTGCAGGCCATGCCTGGGCTTCATGGATGCAACAGATCTTATGCATTCCTACCAGATTATCCTCTAAGAACTTGAGTGTTTCTGCCTGTGCAATTGGTGCTCATCTTTGGGGCCTCTGAGGAGAGAGTTATTCTTCCTTTGCATGCTTAAAAGAAATGGTACCCACTATAGAATTTTCCATATAGCAGATGCTTAATATGCATGTTTAAAGTAAATACATCACTGCCACAGATGTAACAGCTTCCCATAATTAAATAGTAGTTGGGAAATACACATTTAAATATAGTTTCAGGGTTTCATGGGAATTTAGAGAGGTCTAGGCAACTTTCATTTTCAAGCTTGTCCACTTTTTAAAATCTAAAGAAATAACTGTAAGAGAAATAGAAACCCTTTTTGTTCTCAATTTAAAAAAAATCAGGGTTAACAGAAACATGCCACCTAGGGCTGGGGATACAACCCTATGACAGAGCATTTGCCTAGCATGAGTGAGACTCTAGGTTCTATCCCAGTCACACAAATAAGAATGCCACATGGAGTTTTGACAACATTAACCTCGGTATTCTTTTCTGGGGTTGTAGCCAATAACGGGATTCAAATGCAAAGGCTAACGGTTTTTTTCATCTTCAGCCTCTGTCAGTGCATTTCCATGACTCTATGGATTGCTTACTTCAGAGATAAGATCAAAGGTCTACATGGGAGGCTCTCAATAAATGCCGGGCCTGAGGTGAATGACTTTCCACAATCCTCACACCATTATAGGTCTAACATGGTCTATAATTCTGACCTTTTGCCATCCTTGTCAGAGAATAAGAGAAATGTGACCTGCTACTGACCAGTGTACTCTGTTGGCCATTCATAAAAATAATTCTGCTATTCACAGAGCTGCTATGAAAGAATGAAAACAAAAGGGTAAATGAAAATGGGAGGCACTAGAGTAGTGTTTCTTAACCTTCCTAATGCTACAACCATTTAATACAGTTCCTTATGTTGTAGTGACCCACAAACATAAAATCACTTCTTTGCTACATCATAATTAAAATTTCACTACTGTTATAAATCATAGCTGTAATGCAGGGTATTTTTAAATTTTTGAGGCTTATTTATTTATTTTTTATAATTTTTATTTTTTATATTAATCACAGGTTATTTACTTTGTATCCCAGCCATAGCCCCCTCCCACATTTCCTCCAAATCCCACCCTCCCTCCCTCAGCTCCTCCCTGTCCCTTTACAAGCCTACTGATAGAGGAGGTCCTCCTCCCCTTCCATCTGACCCTAGCTTATCAGGTATCTTCAGGACTGGCTGCAATGTCCTCCTCTGAGGCCTAGTGAGGCTGTTCCTCCCTGGGGGGGGGGGGAGTCAAAGAGCCCGCCATTGAGTTCATGTCAGAAATAGTCCCTGTTCCCCTTACTAGGGTACCCACTTGGATACTGAGCTACCATGGGCTACATCCAAGCAGAGGTTCTAGGTTATATCCATACATGATCCTTGGTTGGAAAAACAGTCTCATAAAAGACCCCTGTGCCCTGATATATTTGGTCCTTGTGGAGCTCCTATCCTCTCTAGGTCATATTAACTCCCCCTTCTTTCATATGATTCCCTGCACTCTGCCGAAGGTTTGGTTATGAGTCTTAGCATCTGCTTTGATACACTGCTAGGTAGAATCTTTCAGAGGCCCTCTGTGGTAGGCTCCTGTCCTGTTACTTGTTTTCTCCTACTTCCAATGCCCATCCCATTTGTCTTTCTAAGTGAGGATTGATCATCTTACCCTGGGTCCTCTTTTTTGTTTATCTTCTTTAGGTGTACAGATTTCATTATGTTTATCCTATCTTATAGGTCTAATACCCACTTATAATTGAGTATATACTGTGTGTGTCTTTTTGCTCCTGGGATACCTCACTTGGGGTGGTCTTTTCTAGATCCCACCATTTGCCTTAATGCAACCCCTGTGAAAGAGTCCTTTGACTTCAAATGGGTCACGACCCACAGGTTGAGAACATCTGCAGTAGAAGCTTAACTATATCCTTCAGATGGAACTCTGAGCTCCCTGAGCAGAGACAGTTAAACTAGGACATTAACACTGCGAAGGCACATAGTAAGGGTTAGGATAAAAGGAAAAGCATCCATGGCTGAGGGAATAGCCTGTGTTAGGATTCTAGGCAAGAACAGGCTCAGACACTGCAGGGAGCTGGGGAGGCAAGCATAGCTGAGTGTAGAGAGCTTGCTACTGAATCCAAGTTGAACAGTAACCTCTAGAGCTGTGTACCATGATAGCCCTGTCGTGCCAATAGATGCAGAGCTTTCACAGATCTGACAAGGAGTTGCAGTGTGATCAGTTCAGTTGTTACAAATGCAAAATATTAGGCAAGAAATTTGAGGCTTAAAAACGCTTGGACCGTCATCATCAGGCATGGTCAGGAAACAGAGTAGATAGCATTTTGAGTTCCTTCTACTTCATGGATCCAGGAAGCTTCATACAATCAAACTTTCTTAGAAAGCTCTGATCCTGAAAAATTCTAAGAAAAGTAAGATATCTACATTCCTAATATACTTCAAGAAAAGTCTTACTTTAATACTTCAAGAAGAGTCTTATGTACATGGGAAAAAATTAACAGGAATTTTGGGTTGTTGCAGCAGTAACTGAATTAGCTAGATGAAGAATTTTAATATGCTTGGCCTTGGGAGAATGGCAGAAGTCATGCTGACTAGAAACAGTCTTAGAACATAAAACATAGCTTCAATGGCAATGTTGTGAGCCCTAACTTCTCAGGACTAAGAAGCCAGGTGAAGTGGTGATTTTCCTTTGTAAACTCTGCGGCAGAAACTATGCCAACCATGGTGACAAGGAGAGTGCCCTGAACACTGAGGCTGTCTCATGTGCACTGGGCTTAGGAGCTTCCCTGGACACCATGGGACAAGATATAACAGTGGCAGGATGAAAGCAGCAAGACAGTGAAAAAGCAAAAGACAACAGGGGGATGAAGTCAGAAGGGGTACAAACAGGAAGGGAGGAAGGTTCTGGGCCATTTCAGTAAAGCCCACTCATACCCCCATAACCATGGAACTTAAATAGTGTTACAAATGATTTAAAAAGTTAAATGTAGCTCAGTAATAGGGCAATGCCTAGCACCTCTCAGTTCCTAGATTTGGACCCAAGAGCTATAAGAAAATAACAATTCTTTGAGTGAAAGAAGAAAATTTCATTCATTTTTCCATTTTGTCAGTAAAAAATAAGTGTATGCGTATGTGTACTGCCCTTTAAATGTATAAAGATATCTGTAGGCATAAGGCTACTGTAGAATTCAAATGCTGATTTCTATACCTTCCCCCCTCCCCATACCTGGTTGCAGTCCTTGTTCTGAGAATCTCCTGTCTCAATATTGTGTAAACACTGCTCCCCATTTGTCCCCTGGTATGCCAATAAGGCAGCTTACAGCTAGTTTTGATTAGGGGAGAGAATAGGGCTAGAGTTTCTGTCAGCCAGAGAAGGGGAAGTTAGAAGATTAAGGGGGGATTCAAAGACAGAAGAGGTCTAAGAGACATCAGGAGAAGAGGCTGGAGGAGGAAAGCCACAAAGCACAAGTATCTCTAGGATGTATGCTGGGAGGAAGCCACATTAGCTCAGAGGGTTAAGAATAGAGTAATATCTGATCCTAGTCTATCAGGTTTCATCAGGACTGGCTGCATTGTCTTCCTCTGTGGCCTGGTATGGCTGTCCACCTCCCCCCACGGGGAGGTTATCAGAGAGCCAGGGAGGAGGACCTTCCCTATTAGTGGACTCAGGGAGGAGCATGGAGGAGAAGAAGGAGGGAGGACAGGGTTGAGAGGGGATGAGGGAGGGGCTACAGCTGGGATACAAAGTGAAAAATTATAATAAATAAAACAATTTTTTAAAATGGAAAAGAAAGACTAGAGTAATAACTGATCAGTTATCATCTTGTGAAGCTTATTATTATTTGTGTGATAGCTGGTTTAAGATAGAAACTGAGAAACAAACACAGTTTTATAAAAATAACTGTAACAGACATCATCTTCATCAGAGCAGATGCAACTATTTGCAAAAGACCCCTAAAATCCAGCTTCTTGACTATTGGGGCTCCCTCATAGGAGAGAACAAGGTAGGTCACTGGACCTTTACCTGAGATTCCCCCTGCAACTTCTGTATACAATTCTAACCTAATTCCATGTGACTTCATGTCCTAGGAGGTATGAGAGAATACAGACTATGGAAGCTTAACTGAGGCAGTGGTGATGGGAATGACTGCTGCTGGCATGACTGCTCCCAGGTCACCCATGTTCCTGTAAGTAGTCCAATAAGCTCCTTGTTTCCCCAAGTTAGACAATGATGGAATTATATGTTGTTTTTGTTGGTGGTTTTGCATAAGAAGAGAGTTGGTTTATAATTTTTACCCCAAGGGAAAAAGCTCCCACAATACACACTCTCCCTCCAACCCCCTTTATGTGTGCACACATTCTTACAACACACTTGCTAATGAATTTGAGGATCGCTCTGTAATACACTGCTAGACACAGATGTGTATTTCCAGAAAGAACCCATGGAACTACGCCTGTAGTAATTTAGGTATGAATGTTTTAAATGCATAACAATGCAAATTGTTAATACTGGGTCAAATGCAGCTGAAAAGCATTTAAATTGCTAATGGCAGTCCAGCTGTTACTGAACCCAATTTTCACTGTTTGAAAGATAATTTAATTGCATAGCTTCAAAATTAAAATAATCTGAATATAAAATGTACTTTATGGAAATTAGTCCTGTATTTTTTTTTAATTTCTTCTAACTGAATTTCCACAAATCTACAGTGAAACTAACAATGGATTTTCTCTTTTAAACACATTTCTTTATATATAGGGTAACTAAATATTTTCTATAATAAATGCTGTGGTAATTACAGAAATTTCATTGATAGTTTGCTAGAGTTATAGGGAAGGGTACACAGATCAAACCTAATAAGAAGTTTTTTAAAAAGTCTTCTGTCATATATTATATACTGACTGCAGTTTCCTCTCTGTCCCCTTCCCCAAAGTCCCCACCACCTAAGTCACCTTCCCTCAGAAAAGAGCAGGCCTCCCGTGGACATTAATCAAGCACAGCATAACAAGCTACAGTAAGACAGGCACGTACCATCACATCAAGGCTGGACAAGGCCACCCAGTAGGGGTAAAGGGTCCCAGAAGTAGGCAAAAGAGTCAGGAACATCCCTGCCCTAATTGTTAGGATTTCTACAAGAACACCAAGCTACTCACTCAGTTATAAAATATTGTAGAGCAAGTGCAGGCCACACTAGTAAGAAAAGCAGGAGAGTAATAAGAACATTTGCATGACTCTGTACCCGAAAGAATACAGACAGGAGCAATAGGATGAGCACCAAATGTGAGACAATCTTGAGTAACAACCCACATGAAAAGAACTGGGTGTTGGGGACACTAAAAAGGCTGTACTACAAGTCCTACTGTGTGAACTCCATGGAGGCATCAACTCTATCTGAAGGAGAAATCTTTGTAATAAAATCTGAGGATTTCTTGTAAATCAAGTGATAAACAACCAGCCACTTCCTTCAGGAGGATTATTTTAAGTTTTGCTCTTTGATACAGAACTGGAAATAATGCTAAAATAAATTTCTGAGGAAAAAAAATAAACTATAAACTGTCATATTCCATCACACTTAATGTGAATGAGCACAGTCTCTAGGATAAACTTCATTACTATTCCTGTTTCTAGAGAATGGAAAGATCTTTTCAAAAATAACTTTTCCCCTAAAATCTCTTACCAAAAATTAAGTTTTCTATCCAGTGCTTAGAACTAGTTGTGTAGTTTCAGATTCAGCTCTGCACAACCTTGGTGCTTTGGAGATGTGCCTATACCTCAGCGTACAACCTCAGCATCTCAGGAGATGAAGGCTTCAATGACAGGGGCGATGAACACAGTGATGCAGAAGGCAAAAAGGCAGTGCTACTAGTGTAAATCTGTGTAAGTGTGTGTTACCATTTCATTCTCAAAACCACCCCTAAGTTGGTAGGTCGACTCTCCTCCTTCTCTTACGGAAGCTGAAATGGACACATATGGAGGTTAAGTAATTTGTTCAAGGCCACATATATAAATAAAGCAGTTCTTTACATCCGGAGCCCAAAGATTTTTAATAACTACACCATTACTCAACTACTACTTAAGAAAACACAACATCCAGACAATAGAAACCCCACTCCCAGTAGTCTGCAATTGTTACAAAGGCCTGAGGGTGGACAAAGACTTCCACTTATACTGTGCCATCTGAAAGACACTGGGATAGATCAGGGGCACAATGAGTCAATTGTATGGCTTTAGGGGGACACCATAAGAAAAGAAGCTAAAAGCTCAGATTCGTATCCAAATCCTGACCCAGATATATACTAATATTCATGCTTCTTAATCTCTAAATTTCTCCTACTATAAAATGAAAATAATAGTACCCATGTCAGGACATTAAACTATACAAAAATAATGAATATTATTCGGGGGGGGGGCAATGTTAACCATTACTTTTATGGACTACATGGAAACTAAGCAAAGCTTTGGAACTAGGTCCGGCAAAGAGCCACAGAGTTTCTCCATTTTTATGCTTCTGGGAATGAGTCATCTAGATGACTATCTGATCCTTAGCTAGTCAGTAATATCACTGGCAAGAAACAGGGATAGGCTGTCTCTGCCTTGCAGGGAAGGGGCATTACTGACCGAGCTGATGGTGTTGGCTCTGTGACTTGTCGCTGCACGCGGACGGCATGGGCACAGTTCTCTTGGCCACCTGGCTGGGTGGAGAGGGGAATGTCAGGGGAAGTGTGGCTGATCTTCATGGAGGAGTCGGGGCAGGGTGTGGGTGGGTCTAGGAAGTCCTCGCTGTTCTCCTGCTCATTCGTTTCTGTGTCTGTGTAGTTAAGAGGCTCTTGGTTGTTGTCTTTGCTACCAGAGAACAGGCCTCGCTCTCGCCATGGAACCCAGCACAGTTTCCAAGAAACGAAGAGAGAGACACCGAATAGGGCAAGACCACAGGCGGTAACCACAAGGGTTAGCAGGCTCACAGAGATATCTGCAAAGAAGAAAAAGGAGAAGTCAGTGTGGTGATGTCTCTCATGGCCACCCACTGTATGGTCCACACAGAAGGACCATCTTATCCACTCATTCTGAAGGACCTGACTCTGAAGACCAGGATGGAAGATGCTGCAGTGTTACCTGACAACAAAGATTCAGACATACACCAGAGGCTCCAAGAGCAAGGGGAAAAAAAAGATTGCATGCAAGTTGTAGAAACACAAAACACTGTGTATTTAAGGAGATTCTGAGTGCCCTGCAAGTCAAATGAGACTGTCCTTCAGGAGGCACCTATCATTCAAGTTTTCTGAGAAGGAAACTTTTGCCTGTCTTTTAAAATTACCCTGTCATCTCAAAGAGCCATAAATTTAGGAATTAAACCACATTTTCTTTCTGTTAAGTTTTTAAGGGTCTAAGATGATGTGTTTAGTAGGCTTTGTAGCATCAAGAATACCTACCATTTAGGTCTTCTGAAATCAGACAGACTGGCATAGTTTGAGTTTCCCCAGATCCTGGGGCATCTATTCAAGAACAAGAGGTTCTCTTAGAAGGTGAGGAAAAAACACAGACAGGAAAAGTTGGAGAAGTGCCAGTATGTGGTGGATCTTCAAGCCAGTTATCTCAGTAGGGGCTACAGGTTAAGCTGCTGGAAGGGAGCCATGTGCCTCAGAGCCATCCCACTTCACTGAAGAAGTGAAGGTCCTGGGCAACTCCACCCACTCCATTCCATCATGGACTTGAAGGCAGCTATAGAGAACATTTAATAGCAGCACTTCAGCATAAAGCATAGGAGGAAGAATGAGTTTCAGCTGATATTGAAAAATTCTACACTGAAGCCAATACTGGAGCTAGAGTGGAGGAGGTGTGCAGGCAGGCCATGAAGGGACGAGGGCTGGGGTACAGCAGGCAAAGATGGTGACTGTATGTGGACCATAGTATCATGGCCATGCAGTATTCCAATAGCTATGCTCATATCTGTCAAGGCAGAGTGCAGTCTCTGCCAAGTTCCTGCCTCAAAGCAGGGTCAGAGAGACCGAGGCATGGATCTGATCCCATCCCTGATACCACTACTCTAAAGGATGCCCCTACATGTCCGTTCTGTGTCCCAGGACCCCAAAAACTATACCCAGGTTTTGCCTCTTTTGGTCATTTTAAAAATCTGCACTGCTTCTCCTAGAATATCTCCATCATGTGACAGAAAATGTGCTAGGCTTTGGAGACACAGCAGGAGGGCAGACGTCATAACTTCATAGGTTCTTTTTCTGGAGAAATTAAAAAAAAAATCTGCACTCACAAGTGTACTGTGATTTGGAACAAGTCATATTCCTAGTAAATCACGTAGGACCTACACCACTTACCCACTGAATAAAGCTGCCCAACTACCAGTCACGTTTTCCACCACGACTTTGATTGTTCTTACAAAACGATAATCGTTTTGTCAGGAAAATTGTTCTTGAGAGGAGCCAGCTGCCATGCTGCTGATGGATCAAATGGATGCCCCCATGCCTCCCAGTCAATCTTTGCTGTGGTAAAACAATATAACATGTCTGCTTGTAACACAGGGATTCCTGTTTCAATGCTGCAATTGAGCTAAAATCTCACTGAAACAAGGTAATCAGTTTCCTATCAGGAATAGCATCATTCCAAAGTAACATGAAGGAATTTCTGGACATTGTTGTAGAAAAGCCAGTCAGTGTCAAATACTAACCAGTGAAGGGCACTAATCAAACCGAAAAAGTCCTAGCCACTGGGGATGTAACTTAGATGATAAAATGCTTGCCCAGTATGCAAGGTCCAGGACTAGATCCCCAGCACTGCAGGGATCATACACAGTGACACATGCTTGTAGTTCCTGAAACTGGGAAGCCAGAGACAGAGAATCAGGAGTTCAAAGCCATCCCTGCCTACATAGTGGGTTTAAGGATGATTAGGATGACTACCGCCTATGTCAACAAAACAAACAAAAACAACAACAAAAACAGGTAGAGAGGTGGGCTGGCACATGGCAGGGGGAAGGTTGTACTACTGGCGGAGGCAAAGTGAAGGAGTTAGGCATTTTGCTTTATAGATACCCAACATGGTTGGGGCAGTGAAGAACAAGGTGTGACCTCAGAATCCACTTGGCTATGACATCTCACATAGTGAGGTCTCCGCTGTTGCAGACTTCTACAACAGCTAGGGTTCACTGTACCTGGCATAGCAAACATTAATCCCCAGCCCCAAGACCACATAATAGAATCTGAACACAGACCAGGCTACACATGTGGGTCAATCTCTTAGCGCATTCTGCATTCCACACACAGGCAAAACTCATCAACTATTGTAGCTTTGTCCTGATAAACGCTACAAGGTGAGCGGCTGCACAGGCTGGAGGAGGAGCATGGTGGAAGACAGTGGGGTTAAGACTGTGATGGGGTCGGTGTGTATTACTTATTGATCATTCTCCCCTATCATAAGACATCGCTCCATGGAATCAGTTTAAACCAGAATTCTCTGTGTTGGTCTGGGACACTGACTAGTTCTGCCAACGGAAGCTGAGCCAATATAGATCATCTACCACAGACCAGACTCTTCAGCTTGGACATAGTGCACGAAAGTAAGAGCTTTCTCTATTGCTCATGTTAGGGCTCATCTTCAAGCCTGTATGCCCTAAGAAATGATTTAGGGCACAGCTCCAAGTCTAGAATAAGGAATAAATTTAACCCTGACTCACAGCCTGTGGCAGAGTTGCAAGTGAGATACAGGTTCATGAGCAAAACCTAAGGAGTTGGTATTTTGAGTCTATGATTTTAAAAGGATTTGTTGTCATGGCAAAAAAAAAAAAAAAAGTTGGCCAATATACGTGACCATAGACCTGGGATGCTTTAAAGAAAAACAAAGGACTGTATTATAATTACTAAACAGGGATAAGACCATTAACCCTGGGTTGTCCAGGGTAAACTAAGGCATAAGATTGTCTAGACTTAGGAATTTAATGTGGTGCTGGAGAAATGGCTCAATAATTAAAAATATTTGCTGTGCAATCATGAGGACAAAATGTTGGATCTCAAATACACACATAAAAAGCCAGGCATCCTGATCCAGTTTGGAGGGGGCCAGAAATAGGGGTGTCAATTGGGGCTTCCTCACTTGCTGACGAAACATGATGCCCAAGTTTGAAGAAAGATTGTCACAAAGGACCAGGGGAAGAGTAATAGAGAATACATGGCACTTTCTTCTGGTCTCTCTACACATGCACAGGTACATATGCATATATATATATATGTATATATGTATATATATGTGTGTATATATATATATACATACATACACGCACACACATGAGGGTATATACACACACATATACACACAGAAATAGAAAAAGAAAATAAAAAGGAATTCAACATGACAAGCCAGGGACAGTGACACATTCATCTACTTTCTGCACTCAGGGTGGCCGAAGAAAGAGGAACATCATAGTTACATACTAGCCTAGTCAACATGGCAGGCTTCAGGGCAGCCATGGCTACATAGTGAGATACAGCACATAAGCAAGCAAACAAAAAAATAAGTAAATCCCATATATGCCCTGAGCTCATTTGGCTTAGTACACTACCTCTCAGGGTTCCACTGGCAGACAACATGTCAAATAACACAAAGCCTGACCTACTTTTACTAGTAGTCATCAGGCCTCTGACCCAGTTCATAACAATTCCAGCTTGCTAAATGGCTTTTAGGCTATGCTTTCCAAAAATCAGCTTGCTCATAAGTGCAGTCATGGAGCAGGAAACATGAAAGGAGAGAGCTTGTCTCCTTAAACACCAAATGCCAAGCATTTCAAAGAATTCCTGGCACAGATAAGGCATTTGCTGCCGATGAAGCTCAGCTGGGGAGCTCTGCAGCCACTTGCTGTGTACACCCTGAACTGCGGAAGGGTAGGCTGTATAAACTCTGGAACTTGCTAGGATCTTATGGATTCACAGTTTTATAATGGTGTGTGTGTGTGTGTGTGTGTGTGTGTGTGTGTGCGCGCGCACACGCGCTGTCATTACAAACGGCAAGAGTAAGGTTTTCATATTTACACATGACACCAGGTGAGTTAGCAGTGCTTCAGAACACCTGGCAGGATGCCAGAGAGCAGTGGCCCACATGACCTCACCAGCTCCAGCTTAACCATCTGAGTGTCTGTTACCAACAGCTCAACGTGTCTCTAGTCACTGTGTTTGTACTTTTCTCTATTGCTAAAAAAGAAGGTTGAATCACTAAATCCACTCCCATCTTCTTGTAACTCGACCTCAACAGAGGGCTATGGCGATGGGAGAGTCAGCATAGAATCACAGAACATTTTTAAAGATACAATTTATATCTAAGTTAGGCAATTGGTACATGGTCATTTGCTTTATAAACTTTAAAATTACAAATATATTCATAACATATTCATTGGCATTTAGGCATATTTTAAAGATGAAAAATAATAGTGATAATAAAATATAATGAGAGGTATTTTTTAAAGAATAAGAACAGGGTAATTGGTCCTTTTGTCCATGGAACAAAAAATAATCAGATGATGGTTCAGGCCTTGAAAAAGGCAAATGCTACAGTTCTCTGAAGGCTGGTAGTGATTAGGGCCGGGGTCTGTATATGAAAGTGTAGTAGGATCGAGGTAGCATTTTCTCAAGGGTGGAGATGTGAAATGCAATGCCCTGCTACTAGGTCTTAATCAATGCTCATGATGTACTGTAATGGTATGTCCCTCCACACCACACAAAATGTTCTAACATAGCATCCCAGCAAACAAGTATAATTCTAAAGGACAGCTGCAAATTTTTAAAAGTGAAAAGTACTTTCGACCGATGAAAAAAGAGCCTGCACATCCACTAGTTGTGTATGGACTGAGGAACAGCAGCCATTGTGTTAGTTACTTTTCTATTGCTGGGATAAAACACCACAGCCAAGGCAATTTATTTTAAAAAACAAATAAAACAACAACAACAACAAAACATTTAACCCGGCTCATGGTTTTGTAGGATTAGAGTCCATGATGCAAAGGAATGACTGAGAACTTACATCTTGATCCCCACATAGGAAGAGGCAAAGAGAGAGACACTGGGAATGGTATAAATCTTCCGAAACCCAAAGCCTGTCACCATGTGACACACCCTCTCCAGTAAGGCCACACGTCCTAATCCTTCCCAAACAGCTCCACAAAGTAGGGAGCAAGTATTCAAACACATGATCTAATGGGGACCATTCTCATTTCAACGCCCACAGGCTAGACATAACAATGAATGGAACCAAACAGGAAGGTCAACAGCACAACAAACACCAGCCAACCTGAGGCATCAAAATAAATGGCCCATGACATTAGTCACATTAGAGCAAGGAACAATTCATTTCTATATTGAAATTTATGAAACAACAACGTAAATTAAAAAGCATGGATGAAGCAGTGCCTGGCAAAAAGGAACCTGGAGGTTCTGTCTGACCTGGGAATAAAAATATGGCAATTCCCCAAATACAAGTACAATTCAGAAACAGTACTGAAAGACTGAGACACAGAAAATGGGGGCAAAAATCAAAGGGGGAAAGTATTTAAGTTCCTTAAAACTGAAGGACAAGAGAGTAGAGTGCCTCTTAGCATCGGGAACACAATGCTATGATCTTAGATGCTTTTATTGTGAAATTTTAAAAATAAAGACAAGTGGAGATAAAAATAATAAAGACATAGGAGCTGGAGGGATGACTTGGTGAGCCAACTTTCTGATATGCACAAGGCACTGAGTACAGAACCCCAACATACATGTGAAAGGTAGATGTGGCCATGCACATCAGTAACCCTAACACTGAGGAGATGATGTGAAAAGAATCAGATCCTCAGAGCTTACTGGTCAGTGATCCAACTAGAATCAGTGAACTCCAGGTCAGGAGAGACCCTGCCTCAAAGCATAAGGTGAAGAGTTACAACAGAATACAACCATCAACCTATCGTCTCCAAACACACACACACACACACACACACACACACACACACACACACATATTAAAAGACTGAGAAACTAGACAACCACCATCAACCTATGTGCTACACACCACACACACACATAGACACACACACACAAATTAAAACACTAAGAAACTAGAACTATAATCAGACTTACCAGAAACTATATACAAGGAATACATGAACATTTCTGAAGGGGAAAAAAAAAGCTACATTTAACTTAAAATTTTCTACCCAAATATGCAATTAAGTGTGTAGGGCTTTTAAGAAACACCTTTAGAATTACATGGTGTCAAAGGAGCTACTTCCATGCATCCATCGTGGAGACCCCTTAAGGATGACTGTAAGAAATGAAAATGAAACATATATACAGAGAGATTTTCATTTAATGCAAGATACCTGAAAAGAAAACCACAGCACAGGACTTGGGCAACAGTTGAGTGAAGAGGCAGCCCTACCTGCAGCAGTGACCCAACCGAGCATATAGTATATTACCCAATAGTATATATATAGTATATATATACACTATATATATATATATATATATAGTATATTACTCAATTAGCAAACATGTGAAACACTGGCAACCTAACGATACTGGGGTTATTAGTAACTCTTAAGGATGATCCTCGTATTATGGTTATGTGTCAGAGGCACGCGTGGGAACCATTCTGGGTGATGCAAGGCCTGGAATTGGATTAAAATTTCAGATCAACAAACACTGGCTAGGATCTGACTACTGAGTTTTGATATGTGGACTTTACAATATTATCCTCTCTACTCTTGAATGTTTGACAAGTTCCTAAAGGAACATAAAAAAACGTAAAAATGCTTTGATGGAGGAAAATGTTCATCTATGACTTTAACCTTAGACATTCATATTTAATAAGTTTTGGATAAGGTCCAGAATCTGTATTTTTAACAAGCATCGCAAATCTCAGATGACTCTGATACACATGGCTTACTGATCATGATGAATGATTAACCCTACAAGTTAATTGCAGTGTGTGTGTGAGAGAGAGACAGACAGACAGACAGACAGAGAGAGAAATAGAGAGAGAGGCAGAGAGAGAGAGAGAAAGGTCTTAGAACACAAAATGCTTTCCTAACCCTAAAACAATTATTCTAGGGTATCTAATATAGATAACACACACACACACACACACACACACACACACACAATCTGTTTAGAAATTAGGCCATGAAGAACTTGAAGGCATAATATGGTGCCTTGCAGGGAAAGTGGTAACATAATTAGAGAGGGGAAATAGGCAAGACCACACAGCTTTGATGATGGGATGTTAACAGTTTCAGTGAACAAAACCAATGAGGACATTCTGAAGTAGAATGAACCTTTAGCATCATCCAGAATATTTAATGTGAGAATTTCTTTATCAACATCCCTTCATGTGACTACACTTAACACTTCATCATATATACATATGTGTGTGTGTGTGTGTGTTTGTGTGTGTGTTTATTTAAGACCATATAATGGACTTTTTTATACTGTTACAGTTTAAAGAGATAATATTGCTGTGAACCTAAAACTGTTCTCAAAGCAGTCTATTCCCAACATCAGTAAAGGGGAAACAAGAGAAGAAGGAGGGCGAGTGTTGCATTCAAACATTGCAGTCCTCTAGAGACATCCAGTGCAGAGGAACTCAGCTCCACACCTCAGCAGGCTCCAGGGCATCCAGCACACTGGAGAAGACACATGTAATGGATTCCAGGTTAAAATTAAATGCCTTGATATTAAAATGATTGAACTTGTCTAAGAAATGCAATCATGCAAAGATACTGCTGTGTAATTACATTGCAGGCACCACTGCACAGCAATTATGAGCAGAGCTTCAAGTCACGGTCCAGATTTGTGTCTCTAAAGTGGGTGTAATCCCAGCACTTGGGAAGCAGAGGCAGAAGAATTAGAAGTTCAAGGCCATCATCTACTATATAGCAAATTCTAGGGCAGTCTGAGCTACACAAGACCCGGACTCAAAGCAATAACAACAAAAATTATTTTCATCTCAGCATTGATTGTATAACCTTAGGTTAATTTCTCTATATCTTCATTTGCCATAGTAATATTATTGGTGAGTTGTCTGTAATGACTACACAAAAAATTCCTGGTGCTAAGGAGGGGGTAGTAGATCAGTGGATAAGAGTGCCTGCTATATAAGCAATGGAGCCTGAGTTAAAATCCCCAGCATCCATATAAAATATCTGGATATGCCTATACCTGGGAATATAGAACCCAGTATTAGGAAACAAAAATGTGGATCCCGGGAGCTCAGTGGCCAGCCAGTCTAGCCACAATGGTGAACTTCTGGTTCAGTGAGAGACCCTGTCTTAAAGGAAAGGCAGGGGTGATAAAGACACCTTGCTCTAGCCTCCAGATAGACATATACACACCCACCCACATACGTGAATGTGTACTCCATACACAAACCCAGCACACAATACATGCTGACATTCTTTTTTAGAAAAAATGAAAGCTAGAAACATAAGTATAAATTATTTTTAAATATGTGTCTCAGGATCAGGGTGCTTCAGTAAGGGCCTTCTAAGGTGGTCCAGTTGCAAACACACTGAGAATCCAGTCAGCAGCCAGCAGATTCAATTGCTGAGGACAACAGAAGGCACTTCCCTCACACAACTTATCTATGCTAATAACTAAACTAGAAGCTTAAAATAAAACCAGGCCTTACTTTTAAAAAAACTACTAGCCAGGAGAATTCCTGTAGTGCTAGTTCTTGTTCTAGGCACTCCCACATGCTGGAAATTGGGATATGGAACGAAACTTGGGATTCAGAGATGACTCCCCCAAACCCTAAGACAAAAGTTGGTATCTTTGGGATACCAACTGAGAAATGGGAATGCTGAGAAAGCAGCACTGGAACTGTGCAGCCAGTGGATCCTGCAGAGTTTTGACAAGAGTGCTTAGAATAATCTGTGAATGGGCTGTTAGGGTGACTCTGATGAGAACTGAGAAAGAAAAGAGAGCTTCTCAAAGGCTCTTCTTGCTGAATCCCTAGGTGACCATGAATAGACTGTTGGCAGACACATGGCAGTAAAGACTTTTCTGATGTCTCAGATGGCAATGAGGACAGTCCTTGTCTGGTGTAAAGAACCAGGGTGAGTTGTGCTCACATAAGGTGGTTTTGTGGAAGATAGAACTTGCAAACAACAAAATGAGCTACTTGGCTCTAGTTATTTCTAAGTAAAGTATTGAAGGTATGGCTCTTCCTGGCTAAAGGCTAAGAGAAAATTTAGAGAAATCACCTGAAGACAAATTTATTAAGGAAAGAGAAGCTAGAGCTTAGAGATTTGGAATATTCTTAAGATAATGTCTTTATTCTTTGAGAATTCCACTCAATGTATTTTGACTACATTCATCCTGTTCCCCCAACTTCTCCTCTACCTCTTTACCCACCCAACTTCATCTTTCTCACTCTTTCAGCACTTTCATTTTGTAAGGCCATCAAGTGCAGTCTGTGTTGGCCAACACTCCTCGGAGGGGCCTCTGCTTTGAAGTGTGGTTGATATACTGGGTGTCGCTCCATTGAAGAAAGCTCTTCTTTCTCCTAAAAGCACTCAATAGTTCCTCAGATAGGGTGGTACTTCATTGCCATGTACCTTCTTCCAATGCCGGGATTTTATCTGGCTTGAGCTTGTACAGGCCTGTGACTGCTATTACAATCACTGAGTTCACACACACATTGTGCTGCTCTGATATGTCTGGAGAACACTATTTCATTAAGCCATCAACCACCTCTGGTTTGGTCACCTTTTAACCCCTCATATTCCTAATGGTATACACATCCCATTTAGGAATGAGCACTCCAGTGTTTCTTATTCGCTGTATGCTGACCAGTTGTATGTGTCTGTGTTAATTACCATATACTGTGAGAAAAAGTTTCTTTGTTGAAGATTGAGAGGCAAGTTATCAGGGCTCATGTTATGCCTACTTAGCAGAATAATAGTAGCAGGTTTTTCTCCTAGGCCCAATGACATATTGAGACGCAGGTTCTTAGCCTCTTTCAGTGTCAGGCATAGATTCCATCTTGTGCAGGGACCTTAAATCACATGAAAAAGTAACTGGCTGTTCCCTTAACATTTGTGTCACTTTTGTACACAGTCATTGCCGGGACAGTAGTTCTTGCAGAACACGGTTCCCAGCTGGGTAAGGCAGGCGATAAGTCTTCTCTTCTGGCAGTGTGCATAGCACCTCCAGCACTCTGAGTGAACGATGGCCAGCAGGGTGAAGCTTAGATTCGGAAAATTCTTAAGTCTTTCTACATGGGAGAAAATAAGAAAGCATGTTGAGAACACAGTGGGTGTGGCAAAGCAAGCCATCAACAAAGAATTAATATAGGTGCGAACCACAGTTGAGCAGTGGCCCCAGCTGAAAAAGTGCCAGCCTAAAACAGAAGGGAGAAGAGATGGGAAGGAATTATGAAAAGCTGGCAGAGCTGTACTTTATGGGACAAGACCACAGAGTTAGTCTTCTGGGGTCAGGGAAGAATGACTCTGGAGAAAACAAAAATTACCATGACAAACCTCAGTTTTCAAGACTGATTATAACCTTGATTTTAATACCACAGACTGAATAGTTTTTCTTCTCAAAAACTCACATACCATCCCAGGTGGGGCATCGCAGGAAGCAGAAGATCAGGAATTCAAGGTCATCTTTGTTTATAAAGCGAAGTCAAGCCAGCTTGGGCCATGTGATGTTATCAGAGGATGTGGCCTTCGAAGGTGGTATGATTAGGCCCCTCATAACAAAAGACTCCCCACCTCTTTCTCCCACAGAATGGTCCTTCACCCCTTTCATCTATGAGACAGCCATTTGTGGACAAGGAAGCAGATGCGCACCAGATACCAAATCTGGTCTAGGGCTTCTGTGTCTAAGAACTGAGGAATATTGTGATATGTCATTAATAACCCACCAGTCTCTGGTTTTCTGTTACAGTAGTCTGGGCTAAGATCAATAAGCAAAATCCTACATATACCCATTTCTCATATAAGACCAAACCCTGGTCATCTGATTATGTTTTTAAAAGATCACCAGGAGAAAATAATGGCCAGAGGCTTTCCACTGTGGTTCTGTAGGTTGTATAGTGCCTTGGTTACTGTTCTATCGCTATGGAATGACACCACAAAACTGGCAAGTTATAAAGGAAATCATTTCATTGGGGATTTGCTTACAGTTTTAGAGGGTAAATCTATGATCATCATGGTAGGGACTATGGAGGCAGGCAGGCATGATGCTGAAGCAACAGCTAAGAGTTTACACCTGATCTATAAGCAGGAGGCAGAGAGCATGAGACTGGGCCTGGGGTGGGCTTTTGAAGCCTCAAAGCCCACCTCAGGTGACACACCTTCTCTAACAAGGCCACACCTCATAATCCTTCCTAAACAGTCTACCAACCGGGAACCAAGCACTCCAATACATGGGGGTCATTCTCACTCAAACCACGACACATTGGTCCCTCTCTATTCAAATGTATACAGTGGTTAGAAAAGAGCTTTCATATTTCAAGAGGCCTAGACCTGCCCTTGCACTATTTATGCACCATTGTGACACAGCTAAGTCTGCCTCACTATGGTCTTTTGCATCTGTCCTAAAGATCACAGACATGACACTCACACATTTTTGTGGCTCGTGCAAAACCTGACAAGTGACTTTGAGTTCACAGGACTGTCTTTATCTAGGGTTGAAGTCATAATAGTTCCCATTATAACCACAAGTCAGAGTGCTAACCAACTGGAGGCTACAATTTATAGCCATTCCTGCTTTTTATTCCTGTAGCAGACATGAGATTCTCTTAGCACTGGCTCATGGTGAAAATTGCAAGGATTAAGGAGCATTAACTCAGCCCTACAGAGGCCCATTATTAAGGTACTGAGCCAGGTAAACAGAACACACAGCTACTTTAACTCTAAGAAGCCCGGGAGTAAAATGACTTAGAACATGGACCCCAGCAAATAGCATCAACTGCATTTTTTTCTTCTGTTATTAATGCAGAGCATGGTGTATCTGTAACCAGACCGTGTCCACAGATTCGTTCCTTAGAAGGCTGCCCAAATGATTCTGCCTGCGTAACTAAGCAGCTGGTCTAAAATTAGCCTGGGGAGACATGTTCTTTTGCACCTTTAATTTGCAAAGTGTTGTTTCATGGGTGTGACCAGCTCTTCTTCACACTGACATTGCCACCTCTGCCTCAGCCAAAAGAGGCTACACATGGGCTGCAGCTGCAGCACCTGTGTTTGTAACCCCTCACTTACAAAGCCTTCTGTCCCACGATCCCACTGTCTGCATAACAGGAAGGTTCCGCCACCATGGTCTGTTTTACTCTTTTGCTTCCGCTCTCTTTGTACTTGCTCTAGAAATTATTTGACTGGGGGGGGATCTGCTTATAATATCCTACTCCTTCACCTAGTTGGAAGGAAATGCTTGTAGGATCTATAGTTTCTCTTTTGTGTTTTGCTAGTGACTAGATAAGTAGTTCTGGCTGGCATGGGACTATGGAGTTAGTCCATGTCACTGAACTCGCAAAATATCCTCCCACCTCTCCTGGCATTACAGACTTGTACCACCATGCTCAGCCCCTTTGTTTTGTGCACACTGAGATTCTGGCCCATGTGGAATAAACAGAAACGTTCATATGTGCTAGAATTATTGAAAAAGAATAGACGACTGATATCCAGATGATCTGAGACAGAAGGGGACATCTGCCTGAAGGCTGAAACATCTTGAAACACAATTTAAGAGCAGTGGTAGTGACAAAGGACAGGCTGAAAGGGTCAACAACCCTCCTTGGTGTGTCCATGGGAAGGCACAGCCCCACCCTGCCCACCATATGCAGCTGTTACTCAGCAACTGTTGGCTGCCTCCAGTAGCTTATATTTCATTCCTCACCTCTGCCCCTGGGAGGCATCTCTCTTCGCCTGCCAGCACACATGCCCCTGTACAACAGTTCACCACAGTGTTTCCATTCTGTTTCCTGACATTTCTTTGAAGCTGGGGCCTTTTGCATTGGCCCAATAATTCACACCTCCCACAGGACCCCTTTCCAAGCTTTTTCAGCCAGAATCCTCTGTTAGGCCGGATCTGTTCTCGCTTTGATCCAATTTTTGTTCAAATCTCTCATCTACACTGGGAAACAAGATCAAAAGGTTGCTGACAAGCACCGTTCCGAACTAGTGTTTAGAAGCATCTCATAAACCAATGTCTGCTTGGGAATGCTTTTTTTTCCATTTGGATCAGCATAAGGACTGATGTTTCCCTAAATGATCAGGCTTTTACCACTCAGCCAGTAGGAGAACTGCTTGATTAGGAAGCCGAGACTTAGTCCTGTCTCCAGCTTCTATCTGGCATCTGCCCACCTGCACAGTGCACTGTGTGATACTGTGATGCTTGGTTTGGTTTCAGATTCCAGAATTAAGCATTCTTTCCCTTCAGGTCCTTCTGCAGACACCTTCAGAGCATGGACTTGCCTCGAGGCACCTGGCCTGGCTGAAAGTAGACTATGTACTTGTTTTCTGCTGGCTGGGTCGACGCTGGTGTGGCTGGAGGACTCAGTTTCTACTGGTATGAATAGAATGATATGGGGTAGAGAGTTAGGAAGAAACAACCTACAGATTGCGTGAAGGCTTGACTTAAGCACAAGCTATTCCTTTAGAGTCTTCTAATTCTTGAGAAAGCACAGCACTTGAGAGATCAGGAACCAATGGATTTTATGTCTAAGTATCTGAAAGCTTTTGAGGCTCTAGCTACCTCACAGTTCTAGTCCCAAAGTACTGTGTTCTTTCAAATTAGAGACTTAAAAACACATCCTATAATCATGTAACTTCTCAATTGTACATGACGTTCTCTATAGTCAAAGGCCTTCTTTTAACACCTGCTTATGAAATGCTAACAGGAGACACTGGAAATTCTACCCTCGCAAATACACTGACATTTACTCTCTAAACTGCTTTCAGCCATTCTAGCCTGACCCTTCTGAATTCTATCCCAGGTTTCCCATGCCTCTTGCTCCAGTTGACTTTAGCCAATAGGAAGTCTTAATGGAAATCTAGATGGCAGGGGAAAGAGGCAAGCTAAGGTATTTACTCTCTCAGCTGCCTTCTTGTTGCTATCATGACAGGTGTGTTCTGCTACAAGGGCCACGGCTTTTGTAGGTTCTTCTCTACTTGCAGGTGTGGCAGTTCCCTTCTGCCACTAGCTCTGGAGGATGCATCATCCCTCAATGGTTCCCTTGGATCCTGACCTTAACACTGTAGTTAGTCCTCATACTAAACTTCCTCAAATTACCCAACTTGATCACTCTGCCAACTTCCACTAAGACCCAGACTTGTTCCCTATAGAACTGGTTATTTTCTATCCTAGGCCCGAGCTCTAGCTACCTAGATAATGTCAAGGGAGTTGTACTCTTATCTTGAGATTCCTGATATATAAAATAAAGACATACTCAGCTGGGAGAGCCTTCCAGATATCATCTTCTCAGACAAGAGTGAAAATTTCCATTTCTAACATATCTCAACACCCCAGCATGGCATCAGTTCACAAGGCATACTCTTGTTTGATAAGTGAAAAAATTAAAAGCTATGTATCATTTTTCCTTTGTATCTTTTTTACTCCACTAAAAATGTGCTTAAGGAAAAGAAACTTCTAAAAACTCTATTCAAGTTTGAGTATATGTAGAGAGAACCACCATTAAGATCACTTGTTCAGGTTGGGCATAGTGATATGTGCCTGAAACCCCATAGTCAGGAGGCAAAGAGAGTTAGATAGAGAGTTTGAGGATAGCCAAGACTTTGTAGCAAGTTCATGTCCAGCCTAGGCTATATGAGACTCTATCTAAAACAACAACAAAAAAATTTACTCATGATTGAAAATGATACCATAATTTACTCTTTCCTGGATGTCTAATGTTTCATGTAGCATATAACTGAAGGAACATGGGTCATGGAAATGGACATAATTTCTTTAACTTTACAACACACTATGCGAATCATCTCTCAGGAAGATACTGCTACCAAGGTACTGTGACATCTTCAGAAGAAGCTGTTAGGAACAGCAGATATCTTCAAACAGCCTTGCTTCTGTGGTCAAGACTAAACTTGGAAGAACTTGCCCTTAGAGATTTCCCAGAGTCTAAGTACAGGAGATTCCCTTCACATTCCTCTCTACTTTTGCAGACAACATTCCAACCTATGCCCCTTACCAGTGTGGCCTCCACACCCTACATGCAAACACACTCCTAGGTTACCAAGCTGCCTGTGCCCAGGTCAGACTTGGACTACTAGTACCTGGTTAAAAGCTCTGTATTGATTTCCTTTCCTCCACAAATTGTATAATTTGAAATCAATTTCCCTTTAGCCATATTTAGCTATTGAAATGCAGGCATTATCTTTTCAATCACTCATTTTCCTACCAGCATTATTAACTGAATGACCAAGATAAGACAAAAAAATTATAGCAATTGTTCTAAGGAGCAAAAGAAGGAAAAGAAGAAATGGTTAGAATTTCTTTCTTTTTTTTAATTTTATTTTTCTCATTAGTTACATTTTGTTAATTCTGTGTCCCAGCTGTATCCCTCATTCCCTCCCCAATCCCACCCTCCCTCCCTCGTCTCCCCCTGCCCCTTTCCAAGTCCACTGATAGGGGAGGACCTCCTCCCCTTTCATATGACTCCGTTTTGTCAGGTATTTTCAAGACTGGCTGCAAAGTCCTCTTCTGTGGCCTAACAGTACTGCTCCTCCCTTGGGAGGTGGGGAGGTCAAAGAGCCAGTCATTGAGTTCCTGTTAGAAATAGTCCTTGTTCCCCTACTATGGGAAACCAATTGATTACTGAGCTATCACGGGTCACATCTGAGCAGAGGTTCTACGTTTTATACTCTCATGGTCTTTGGTTGAGTGTCCATCTCAGAAAAGACCCTGTTCCCAGATATGTTTGGTCCTTGTGGGGCTCCTATCCTTTCCGCATCAAACTTCTCTTCTTTCATATGATTCCCTGCACTCTGCCCAAGGTTTGGTTATGAGTCTTAGCATCTACTTTGGAACACTGCTAGGTAGAGTCTTTCAGATGCTTTCTGCGGTAGACTCCTGTCATACGTTCAATGCATATCCCATTTGTCTTTCTAAATGATCATCATACCCCGTGTCTGCTTTCTTGATTATCTTCTTTAGGTGTATAGATTTCATTATGTTTATCATATCTTTTAGGTCTATATAAGCGAGTATATTCCATGTTTGTCTTTCTCCTTCTGGGATACTTCACTCAGAATGATCTTTTCTAGATCCCACCATTTGCCTGCAAATTTCATGATTTCCTCTTTTTTGATTGCTGAGTAGTATTCCATTGTGTAAATATACCACAATTTCTGTACCCATTCCTCCATTGATGGACATCTGGGTTGTTTCCAGGTTCTGGCTATTACAAATAAAGCTGCTACAAACATGGTTGAGCAAATGTGTACTTGAGCAAATTTTGGGTATATGCCTAGCAGTGGTATAGCTGGGTCTTGAGGAAGCACTATTCCTAGTTGTCTGAGAAAATGCCAGATTGACTTCCAAAGTGGTTGTACCAGTTTACATTCCCACCAGCAATGGAGGAGGGTTCCCCTTTCTCCACAACCTCTCCAGCATGTGTTGTCACTTGAGTTTTTCATCTTGGCCATTCTGATGGGTGTAAGGTGAAATCTCAGGGTCGTTTTGATTTGCATTTCTCTGATGGCTAATGATGTTGAGCATTTCTTTAAGTGTTTCTCTGCCATTCTATATTCCTCTACAGAGAATTCTCTGTTTAGCTCTGTTCCCCATTTTTTAAGTGGATTACTTGATTTGTTGCTTTTCAGCTTCTTTAGTTCTTTATATATACTGGATATTAGCCCTCTGTCAGATAAAGGGTTGGTGAAGATTCTTTCCCAATCTGTAGGCAGTCGTTTTGTTTCGATGATGGTGTCCTTTGCTTTACAGAAGCTTTTCAGAATTTCAATACTGTTCTTGACACTCATAGGAAGGTACAAGGACAGCAGCCTTCTCCACCATGCTCTCACAAGGTCTGTGCTCCACAAGGTGCAGGCAATCCACATAACAGGCAGTGGGCAGAACTTTAGCAGTAAGCAGACAATGACAGCTTCACCTGAGACATTCCATACACTCATCTCCTTTTATACCAGGTAATATTTTCTATACTTAAAAATTATAATAAAATACACATAACATTCAACATTGCATCTAAACATCTTAAAACACACAGTTCAGTGGCATTACATTCACTGCTATTTCTGGAACTCTTTTGTCAACCTACACTGGACCTCAGCACTCAGTAACCCCTCACTAAGCTCCTGTAAGCAATGCCCACTTTATGTCTATGATGAACTGAGTGTTGTGTACCATTTGAATGAAAGCTAGTCACCAGACAAGAGCTTAACTTTTCAAAAGGGCACAAAAAATAGCTGGATCCATAGAGCATAGGCAAGACAGCTGGGCACCCAGGCAGGGGTGCAGGGAGAACAGCAAGGTGCCCAGGCAGGAGGCACAATTGGGATGGCAGAAGGCTGCACAAACACTAAGTAAAGAAGAGACTCTGGGGGCACAACCCAAATCATGCTCTGGAAAATGAGGTGATTAAGGGTGTATGAAATACAAACAGGTCATGTCTAATAGTCTCCGAATCCTCTAACCCTGGATGTAAATACGCTCTACTTGGGGGTTTAAGCAGACGCACACTCTTGTGGGTAGTCACGAGTACCCTATATCATGAGAGATCCAAACAGTTATGAACATGAGATGCTATCTAAAGACTGGCTTGAGTGTGAAGTGCTCTCTACATACCAGAAATGTGAACACTGTAGTCTGAAGTAATGAGGACTCCCTACAGCATCAGAAGAGGGCATGGTTCTTACAACTTAAGGACTGGAAGAAACTAAGGCCATATCGCTGGTGGCCAGTCAGAGAGAAAAAACAGGCTTGAGCAAGAAGTCAACATGAGGGAAGCAGAAGAAACATCAGTGAAAATAAAAACCAATGGCTGTATAGATGAGAAAGTATTGAGAAATAAAAGGTATTGAAAAAGTTGGAAAAGATTAGATATTATCATAAAAATATGTAAGGATAACCTAGCTAGTGACAGCTGATGGACAGATATCTTTGACAAAAATGTACATCTTTAGGTTTACCAAATACCAGTAATGTCTATATAAAAAGTCCCTCTTAAGCCCCCTGCCAGAGTACTACTTAAGGCATCTCCTTACCTAATTGCCGATATCTGAAGCCTCCAAGGGTTTACCAGGCCCTTGGCAAACACCTACTTATTTTTTACTGTTGTGACTCAGAGTACATGTCAGAAGGCCCTTGGCCAACACTGGAAAATTAACTGTAAAGAGAAGCTCTCTCTAGCTCTTGCCATGGTACCCCTCGATTTTTACATTTCTGTAATTTTATTATTACTCTTTAAACTTTTACTTTTGAGAGTGTGATTAAAACATTTCTCTTTTTTCCCCTTCCTCCAAAACTTCCCATATAACCTTCCTCAGTCTTCTTTAAATTCATGGCCTCTTTTTTTCACTAATTATTATTTCATATATATATATATATATATATATATATATACATATATACACACATATATACATTATATACATATATATATATACATAACCTGTTCACTCTACATAATGTTACTTGTATGGCTGACCATTTGGCACTGGACAACCACTTGGTGTGCTCTTCCCTGGGGAAGACCATTTCTCCTGCTCCCAGCTTTCCTCAGTTTCCCGTAGTTCTCTGTGTAAAAGGCCTTATGGGTTTTTCCTTGTTCCATTTAGCATGCCCTTTGGTGTTATCCTTGTTCAGCTCATGTTTGGGCAGTCATGCTGGTGTGACTCTATGGGTGTAACTTCTGATATTACCAGAAGACACAATGTCCCCACAAACTCCCTGATCCTCTGACTCTTTTTTTTAAATTTTTTATTAATTACACTTTATTCATTTTGTATCCCCCCATAAGCCCCTCCCTCCTCCCCTCCCGATCCCACCCTCCCTCCCCTTTCTGCATGCA
>NW_026596356.1:1491017-1536251 GCF_907164565.1 Psammomys obesus | reverse complement strand
CATCAGAAGAAAAAGAAAATAGGAAACAACCTCGGAACCTGCTACAGAGGGCCTCTGAAAGCCAGAAGAAAACAGGAAACAACCTTGAAACCTGCCACAGAGGGCCTCTGAAAGCCTCTGCAGTATAGACTGTCAAAGCAGATGCTGAGCCTGATGGCCAACTGATGGGCAGAGTAAATGGAATTTTATGTAAGAAGTGGGAAATAGTAAAAGCTGGAGGGGACAGGAACTCCACAAGCAGAGCAACAGAACAAGATAATTTGAACCTCTGACTCTTATAGTCAGTCTTTCCTCCCCCTCTTCCAGAATGTTCCCTGGGAGTAAGCATGGGAATGTTTTGTACATGTATCCATTGGGAGTGGAAGCCATTTGAAATAAAGGAAATACATAGACTTGTTTGTTTGCAAAATACTGGAATAGAATATATCAATGAGAGTTTAAGAAACATAAGATTCTTTTATTGCCACAAATAGAAGCCACAGCCAAAGACAAAGTCGATGTAATCATGGCAATATGTTCAACTCTAGAGAGCATATAACTAAAGACTTTGGATGCAAATTCTTCAACTGGCACAAGAGTAAGGATATAAACTGTTTCCATTTCTGAGGGTTCAACACACTTCATGGCTTGATAAGGAATAGCTTTTTACAAAATTGCAACATTGTGAAGAGACACATTAGCTCAGACTCTACCTGAATGGGAAAATTCCTCATCATGTGTGTATATGTACATAGTTTAGTGATAGTGCACACAATCTGGAGTATATTCTTTATATCATGGAGGAAATTAGCAGGAAGCTAAAATTAGGCAAAGGTAAATAAATATGGTTGCTTTGTGAAGACGCACAGGCGTGAACTAAAGCCTGCATATGTATTAAACTGTGCATATGTATTACTTGGACTATTATGATTAAATTTGTAAATAAATATACAGAGATTAAAAATATACAGACAGCATGCTTTAAAACAGGAAGTCGAACCATTGCAAATTCTGACAACTAAGAATCACTAAGTGTCTAGAGGGGCTCTGTCTTGGGATAATGAAGCCAAAAGTGTAATGGAACTTTTGATTTCTTCGTAAACTCAGTTATGTTATGTAAGTATATTTTTATTTAATCCCAAGTATGGAATTTTTGTTTGAGCTTTAGTTTGTCCATAGCTGATAACTATCTCGTGCGGGGTGTGGTTCTTGCCAGCTGGTAACAGCTTGACTAATGCAACAGCGGAGACAGGTGTGGTCTAGGACACCGAGGGATGTAAATAGGGAGAGCCCAAAGAGAGAAAGTGTGGCATGCGGTGTTAGCATGTGGTGAGTGGCAATTCGGAGAGACCAAAGATGGACGATGTGGCGTCTTGGAGACAGAGAGAAATGTTTCAACACAGTGGCTTGGAAGAGACTGCTTGCTGCTTTTGCTGTTGAGGGAAAACTGGTAGAGCCCTAAAAGAACCCATACACCCTAAACAGCTGGGAGAAGTAAAGGGGTCTGAGCTCCCTCTCCCTACTAGCTTTCTCTCTCCTACCTTGGGTTAAAGGGTTGGTAAAAGGGAGATAAAAGCCAAAACTCCCCAAATTAAAAAAGAGTTTAAAAATGAGTGCAACAAGAAAGTATAGAAAAGTACCTGTGAAGTCTGCTCTTAGAAATTTCTGCCCATCCTTGTCACAGACTGCCATAGGATAGATCATCCAGATGGCCTGGGAAGGGTCTCTGAGTCCATGAAGGTGCACAGAATCCAGGAAGGTATGCTGCACTGAGGAACTGTGATTAAGCACCACTTACCAAAGAGCACCATGAAGCCTGTGGTACATAGCTTGACATCTGTCTACATGTGAGCATCTGTGAACACACACTTCCTTTCTACTTGGCCACAGAATGTTTAGTGGAAGCCCTTGATTGTGGTCTCAGTTTTTAACCCTGATCCAGAAACATGGAATCAGCTCCATCAAACACAAATATTCCACTTGCAGCCAGTGTTGCTTGGAGAGAAAGATGGAAAAATGGCATCAGAAATACTCACAAATGGCTTCCTCATCTTCTCTAGCCACAAGGTTGGTTTGTTTCCTATGATATTTAAAAAGTTGCTTTTTCTCACTTTGTAGTGCAAATGCTTATTAAAAAATTAAAAGAGAATCTTCTTTACTGCAATTAAGAACCAGTAGACCTCAGAGCAATTTTTACTTGAGGTAATATTCAAGGGCCTGAAGCAGGAGAACTTACACGGTTGAACTAGAGCCAAGTTGCTGGGTCATAGCCAATGTCCACAGCAGGAAAGAACAATTAGCAACTTGAAGCAATTTTGTGTTTATAGTCATTCAGCAAGTATAGTTCTGTGTAAATAGGCCCTCATTCCATAATTACAGAGATCAGTTCAGAAAATATTGATAGAGGCCAGATACCTACCATGGGACATTCAAGCACACTTCAGAAAATGCTCTCAGGGAGAATAAAGTTATTTAGCAGTTTGCATGCAAGCAGAACAGCAAGAAAACATGATAAGACTAAGTGTATAAATGCTGTATTGCCCATCCTGTGGCTATCTGAACTTCTTTCAAAAAAAATATTCCACAGCACTACTTTAAATGAGAACTTTCATAAAGATTGTGGCTCATATCCTAAGATTCTTACATTTGGTAGAGAGCTTTAAAGTTTTAACTCCTGAATATTAACTTTAGTTCTATATACAGCTTTCACGAAGAGCTCCAGTTTGTAGCCACAGCAGCTTACAACACCATCAAATTTTAATTGCAAGCTAAATGTCCTTTTATAGAACAGGTACAGAAGTGGAAAAGTAAAAAACAAACAATATCATTCTATTGCTGTATTCAGAAGAGCTTGTGGGGTGACTAAAGACATCAAAAACAGTTTGGCTGAAATCAGTAGTAGAGAGAGAGGTATCTTTCTATGTGGGACTATCTACTGATACAAAACAGAGCTGACAAATTTTTAAATCAAAAATAGTCTCCCAGACATAGCAGAGGACACTTCTCTTTTGCATCCAACTTACCTATTTAGGAATTCCTCTCGACTCTGGTTCCCGAGATAGGGGCACCTTTCTTACTTACCAGATAGCTGCATTTTGTGAAAATATACTTGATTATCTATTTGTGTTCCTGCCTAATAGCAGGGTCATAACTCTGTCACATATCTGTGAGTTCAGAAAACTTGTTTCTATTCAGTTAATGTGCTATAGTCAGCCCACATAAGCTCTTAAGGGCCAATTATCAAATTTTCAAAAATTTGAAAGGCTGGTTATTAAACACAGGCATTGCTAAAGAAAAGTGACATAAGGTTCTAGTTAAATAAACAATATTAGAAAGAAAGATAATAAATACCTCCAGAATGATCATTTCCTAGTATTTCTTACTACAGATTCCTTTTATCTATGGAGAGTACTTATCTCTGTGGTGGAAATATTAGCTCTCTTCATATAATCAGGCATATCTTTGAACCCTACCTTCTGCACCCAACCTCACCTTCAGCGATACCATTTTAAGTAGCTTGAAACAGCCAGGACAGGAGCATTGATACCAGTGGATGCCAACCACCAAAGCCAAGATTTGATTTATTGTTCTGATGATAGCTCATGACAGACATCTTACTAAAGTCTTAGAAAAGAGACTGGAGATTTCAGTGTCACAGAAAAAAAACTATGCCATGCCTATAGACATCACACTGGGAATGCACAAAAATTTAAGGATATTTTCTTCTAGGATTAAAAAAAAAGTAATCTGTTTCAACAAACAAGTTGCTTACATCGATGGCCAGCAAGTGAGGTTTTGACACATGGTGGTGTTTCACTTTGGTTTTAACACAAACTAAGCTACTAACCAATACATACACACAGTGGTTGGTGGTCCTGCTCTCCTTGGTCCGTTGCAATCAAATGTTGCTATGGAAACAGAAGTTTGACAAAAATGAAGGAAAGCTTTCTGTGTGGTTGTAGTTACTGCATTATCGATTGTAATATAATTGATAAGTGGAGTGTGTATTTTAGTATGCGTTGTCTTGCATATTTTTTCTATGGGTGACATTTACCAGGAACTTGTGCGCATAGATAGTTGTTATACAGGTACTAGCATGTCACCCTTCCCAATCCAGGAGGTGGAGAGTCTGACTTGTCTACAGAGTCACATGCAACTATGTGTCTTCTCATGCCTCTACTGCTCTTTAAATCTTCAAGTCTTTAATGAAAATAAAAAAACCAAACCAGTTTCAGCACTCACATGACTTGCCTCTGTGGTGTTACTTTTGCAGCATCAGTGACTGTCACCAGATGGCAGCAGGGCTAGGTATGACCCTGCGCAGTTAGATGTAGAGGAGAATCAGAAACTTCTGAGCCATTATCATGGGCAACAAACAAACATGAATCTGCTCATGAGACAACTTTTCTATCTAGGTAACTTTCTTCACAGCAAATAATTTCATCTTTGAAGTAGAAATTACAAATCTGCATGTGCTTGATGGTTGCCTCAAAAGCTTGTTAAAAGTCAGAGCTAAGCTTCCAGAGATCCTGATACTTGGTGAGGCTCAGGAATCCACATTTTAAATAAACGCCCCCAAGTCGCTCCGAAGGCAGGGGTGGCTTGGGTTCACAGTAGGAAAGGTGGTTTTATGGCACACTCAACATAAATATGGCAGTTTATCCATGTTCCCTTCTGCCCTCTCCTGAGCCCACTCTGGTTCCATCAACTTAGCCATAAGAAGTCCTCTCTCTATTTGTGGAGATGACCTAGAACCCCTGCACAGATGTAGCCCATGGCAGTTCAGTGTCCAAGTGGGTTACATAGTAATGGGAAGAGGGACTGCCTCTGACATAATCTGATTGGCCTGCTCTTTGATCACCTCCCCCTGAGGGGGGAGCAGCCTTACCAGGCCACAGTAGAGGACAATGCAGCCCCTCCTGATGAGATCTGATAGACTAAGATCAGAAGGAAGGAGAGGAGACCTCCCTATCAGTGGACTTGGGGAGGGGCACGTATAAAGAAAGGGCAGGAAAGTGTGATTAGGAGGGGAGGAGGTAGGGGTTTATGGGGGGATACAAAGTGAATAAAGTGTAATTAATAAAAGTTAAAAAAATGGTCACAAAAATAAATAAAAGATGTATGTTGGTTATCATAAACAGTCTTATGACAAAATCTCCCCAGTCAAGAGGGACAGCACCAGAAGTAAAGGAGGTTCCCCATGACTTGGTTTGAGTCTGTAACACCTTTTTCAAATGCTCATGAGCCATCTGCTAAGTTGGCTTAAGACTTCGCCAGCGATGGACACTGAGCTGACAATTTTCCATTTCTAGGTTCCGCGTATCCTCCACTGTGGGGACTGGGCTTGTGCCCAACTCTATCTGTTGGTGAAGCCTCCTCTATTGGACGTCTTCTAGCATCTGTCACCATTATTCTCTCTCCCCAGGCAGGGAGATATCTTCTTTTTCTGTTTGAACATAAAGTAAAATAACAATATTTCTGATTATTCTTTGGGTGTTTCCAAAACTCCAATTAATTCTATTGGAATTTTTGAAAGCACCTCCATAACATATGCTTGCTGAAAGTTCCTAGATGTATATTAGCCGGGTCCTTTCATTTGTGTGCCTTGAGCATTTTAATTTGTACTCATTGCTATGTAAAAGTTGCCAAGATAGTGTGGTATCCCAAAATCTGCTTATAAGAGGAAGGATAGAACAATATGAAAGTTTTAAAAAATATTTCGTTCTTTTTATTTTGAATCTAACCACATAAAATGTATCTTTTATTCACTTAAAAACTATGTCAAATTTTTTAGATAAGAAAACTAAGCCATGCACATGCCTGTAATTCCAGCACTTGGGGAGGCAGAGGCAAGCAGATCTCTGTGAGTTTGAGGCCAGCCTGTCTACAAAGCAAGTCCAGGACAGCCAAGGCTACACAGAGAAACCCTATCTGAAAAACAAACAAACAAACAAACAAAAAAACTAAAACCAAAAAGTATGCCTTTGATTAATTCATTTATATTTTAGAACATAAATTGAGCTATATCTACCCAGCCAAATCAAGAAAACTAATAGTAATTGAAATATGATGAAGAGTCATTTTCTGGGGGTCAGAGGTATATAGTTTAATTGGTACAGTGCTTGTTTACCGTGGACAATGCCCCAGGTTTAATCCCAGAACTGCATACACTAGGCATGGTGGCACATGCGTGTGATCCCAGCACTCAGGAGAAGGGGGTCATTGTCAGCTATATATCAAGTTCTTTTCTGGGATGCAAAGGCTCTCACAAACCCTGTCTCTGAAAGGGAAAAAGAACCCCTTTTCTATGACCTGCATTCTGCTGTTACTGTGGGTACACCAGGGAAAAGCACAGCTTCAGCCCCATAGGGACTTAGGTAACCCCAAGACAATCCTGCAAAACCCATGACTCAGTGAAACAAGAGTTTTAAAACCACTGCAGTGATACAAATGCTCAGCACTTACTTCAGCTTAGAACCTACATTTCTCTGCCATCTAAGTAACTTGCCATGTTCCTGGCTTTTAACATGTCTCCAGCAGCCTTGGCACGCTGCCCTTCATAGTAAGTCTTTGCATACCACCATGACGGAATTGTTCAACTGAAAATATGCTGAGCATGATTTCCAGGAAGTTGGTGATAAAGTACTGCAACCAAAGCATGTATTTCAACACTGAAAACTGGAATGTAGCATGCAGTCTGGGGGAAGAGGCATCAACTTTCAACTAAACACATGGGATGCTTAAGGAACTGTCTACCAGACCATACTGTCCTGAGCTTAGCATAGTACATACAATGGTAACAGCAAAGTTACTTTAGTACTGAAAATGCCTCTTTAAGAACACCCTTCAGATTTATAACAATAGACACAGTCTTTCAATGGTCTCTCTTCACCATCTCATTCGTTATTCTTCAGCTATCATTGACTTCTGATGAGGAAGGTAAGACAGGAACACCTTCTGAGAAATGTAAATGTACTTTTCTATAGCACACAACACACAGAAAATTCTCATTTTGCAAATCTCTTATATCTTTTGGATTTGGAAAATGCGATTCTATGCTCTAACTTGATGACAATGACCAGAAGTTGGCCAAAAACAAATATCTATTCAGACAATCCACTCTTCTTCCATCTATTCAAACATTTATCAGGCACCTGTTATGCTTTGAGCACTGGGTAAATCAGGGGAAGAAAATGATGCACGTATGCATCACATTCCTTCAGCAAACCCCAGGTTAAAGAAGAAAGCAGAGAAGCAGGAGGTGGTGGTACAGGTCTTTAATTCCAGCACCCCAGAGGCAGAAACAGGTGGATTTCTGAGTTTGAGGTCAGCCTGGCCTACAGAGTAAGTTATAGAACAGTCAGGCCTACATATAGAAACCCTTACTTGAAGAATAAAACCAAAACCACCAGCAGCAACAACCAGAAGGAAGCAAATAACAGATAGAGGGGCAGACGAGCTGATACAAGAATAGGAAAACTGGGTGAACAGAGAATTCAGAGGACTCTGAACCAGAGGATTAAGAAACGAGCAAGAAAAATAAATGAGAAAGGAAAAGAGGGAGGGTCAGGAGAACCAGTCTGGGCCGAGAGTCAGTTTAAGAGTGAAGAAAATGCAGCCAACTCAGCATAAAATGAGGATGTCACATAATGCAACCTGACTAGCCTAACATGTACCACATAGAGCACCTTGGTCTTGGTCCTGCCGCTCACTGGAGTCACTGAGAGTTTTATAAAGGAAAGCAGTGAGCCATATCTAGTTTCCAGAATGCCTACTCTTGCCTCCATGAGGGTAGATTTTGACAATAAAAGACATATGTAGGAAGCAGGTAGGGACTTCCACAGCTCAGGGAATGGTCTGATGGTGTAAAATTGGGTGACAGTCATAAGAATGGAGATGGGAGACAGAGATAAGGAAGAACTATGAGATAAAACTAGCAGGCATAGTGGTGTAGATGGGAATAGCTGTGGTGGTTATGACGCTTCTGAAATGACTACTCCCACTTTATGATCTCAGTATCACCCACTGAGATGAGAAAAATGTAGAATTGGAAGAATGCCTTATCCATTTACTTAATATTTGAATATCACAAGTTGTCTAGGTATTGTGAGCACACTGAAGAAGATAAATGCAGTTTATATACCAGTGGATGAAGCCACACACTAAACAAACAGATAATACTGTGTAAATGCTGATATATGTTCTTTGAAGAAAAGAAATCCAAGGAAAGAAAGGGCCCATGAGTCCTTTCTAGGAAGTTACTTATTGAGCAATGAGGCTAATTAAAGAGCAGGGAGGCACGTGGGACCTGTGAGGCTGAGGTCATGTGAATTGCAGGTCATTCTGTTCAAGTGGAGATCTGAAGTTCAGGAGAATCCAAGCTGGAATGTAGATTTGAAATTATCATTATATCAGAGTCTCCTGAGTTGTGAGATGGGAGAGAACAACTTGGGAGATAAACCAAAGTGAAGAGGAGATAGTGGGACAAGCTTACAAGGGCAAAATACTAACATTCATGGGGCTAGTAGAAGAAAAGACACCAAGGACAGAAGAGAAGAAGAACGCGATTCGCTGTTACACAGCTTTCGAGGCTACAATGCAGCACTCCCATTTTAAATGCAGCAGCCTCCTGATGACTAAAACGTGCACCCCACCCTGGGGGTGAGCAATTGGCAGGCCACTGGTGACTATAGCTAGTGCAGCCTCAGGAAGGGTGGGTGTGCGAACTGAACTGCAGTGCTGTAAAGGCGAAGGAGGAGACTCAGCCAGTGGAAGACACCTTGTGAGTTGTGGGAGAGCAGGGAGAATGAACAGAAGCCATGCTTTCTGACAAAGTCGGTGTAACAGGGCGTGATCATTGTTCCTGCTAATCATGCACAGCACTGGCTCCTGAGAACCGAGTCCAACCAATGACTCCAATTAGAGCCAGCCAGAATGATAAGGCTGAAACACCTATCGTTTCTTCCTCAGGTGCATTTGTAAGAGTTTTCAGGAAACTATCCCCAAACCTGTATGTGGGATCACATGTAATGGGAGATGTTGCAGCCACAAAATAGCATAGAGGAGCTTTTCCATGGCAAAGGGCCTGGAACCTATTGCTAAATTTCTCAAATAGGTGGCTTTTCATCTGGGTGTTGTATCCTGTAAAATAAAACTCATTCCTCTATCCATTAAGAAAGCCTGGCCTTGGAAATTCAAGGTCATGTTCGGTTGCTTGTATCAAGTGGGGTAAAGGAAAAGAAATCCTAACAAGTGATGGAGAGGAGGGCCCAGTAAACAGAGAAAGACTAACCAAGAACAGTAATAATATAAAATTAGACAAACTAACAGAGGGCAAAAACGAGGCATTCATGGCAGGGGTGACTAACAGAAACATGTACTTGTGAATGAAAGTTCCTAGAAAGATACTGTGACTACAGAGGTTGACTGACTGATTAGCACCTCAGTGATACAGAAGTGTTGGAATGGTGCAAACCCAGACACAAATTATCCTGTGCCATATTCAGCTTGGTAGTAGCCATTTACTGCTCATCTCTGTCTATGTGACCTACCATCTTTGTGGTGCTGGGTAGATTTTAGAGTTCAGGAACAGATCCATAGCTTTCACTGACCCAAAGGCTACAAGTGTTGTCAGATAGCATCTGAGGTCTAAAGCAGAGATGTCTTCCACTTTGACATTCCCACCTACCTGATCTTCTCACCAATGTAGAAGTGCCTTGACTTATGTATGATTCTCTTTGTTTCATTACATTTCATTTCAAAAACTTCATGAAACTTTCATCATTTTAGAGAATGGAATTTGGGCCACCTGATTCTGTGTTCTTGCTCCCTGGTCACTCATATTTGGCTCCAGAATAAACTAGCTATTATCTCCTTTGAGGAGAAAGCTGTTTCTTATACCTACAGTCTAAACAACAAACCTTGAAATATCAGAATAAGGGACTTCACTGAAGCAAAAGAGAAATAAAGCCTGGGCTAATCAAAAGCAGTTTTACATTACACAGCAGGCAATGAACATATCACAGGACTTTATCTCAAAGGGCAGCAATAAAAATAGACTCTGAGGGTTTTTTAGATGGATCCACAAAGAGAGCAAAACCATGTCTATTTCTGAAATTAGGTAATGTAGGCAGCCCTGTAATCTTAGAAACTGAGTCCTCTTAGGGTAAGACTTGATCACTCTCTCTATAGCCCCATTCACACACTTCTCTGACACCACCATCATGTCTAAGATTTGCCGAGAATGGCACTTCTGTTTCTTGAAAGATGCCAACCTCTGAGTTCCAGTGAGCAACTCCTGGGCACTGCAGGCTAAACATATCCTGTGTTACTCTTCACAGAACATGCACGCCGGGCTCCTTCTTCCACCCCCACTCTGCTCTTGTACTTTGACCTTTTCTGGAGCATATAATTGAGCCAGGACAACTATACACATAGAAATGTGAGGGAGTGTAGAAGCACCAGAATCATGTTTTAAAAGGAAAAGGCTGCAATAAATGTAATTATTATTATAATTTTAAAATAATACTTGACAGAACTCCTTCATTTTAGACTTACCTCTAAAAGTCCTACATACTTCAAACCCATATTTCTGAAACTCAACCCAATCTCTGTCCCCCATCCCAGTCCTGTCCCTGCATTATGTATGGCCCGGATGCCTAACTAATAAGCCCCACAATGTCTTTATACCTTTCACCTATTCTATCCCATGCCACGTGGATTTGATCACAGAATGGACTACTTTTAACATTACCCTACAATTCAAATCCTAATGTGGCCCACAATGCATGGCTTTCTGAGCTGTTTGCAGCATGTAAGCAGGACACTGTCTAACTTCCCAGTCTGACTCTGTCAACCTTAAACTTGATCAAAATAGTTTGCCTGATAATTCCCAACACTTCAAGACTGATTTATTTCTTCCTTTTTTTTTTCTTTTTACACCACTCCTTCCATGTTTGGGTTAAGCGCCTCCTATCACACCATACTTCCTTTTACTGTAATCGACAGCGATGTTTGTTACCCATATTGTCCAGGACAGACACCATGTTCTGGTCGCAGTAGCTCCAGCACCACGGACAGTGCCAAGGGTGCTTCCTGCTACACTGGATGACTACTGCTTTCATGACATTGCACTTGGGAAAAAGAGAAAATGCTGGCAGTGGTGGTGCACACCTGTTATCCCAACACATACATAGGAGGGTCACCACATTTCCAGGCCAGCCTGAGGTAGTCATCTGTTTTAAGAAACAAACAGAAAAGCAACAAAAAACAGTCAACAAGTTTGGAGGATAGAGTAAAGCAAGAGTAGGGTTAAGGAGAAGAAAGGAAGTCAAATGATTGGCCAGAAACTAAAAGGATAAGTGGAAGATAATAAAAAATAATAATAAAGTCAAAGACAGAAAGAGTGAAGGGTGTGCTTGGAAGAGTGAAGGGTGTGCTGTGTGGACCTTTGGGAAGCAAGAGGGGTAATGACAGAACATGAAGTGATCTCCGAGTGCCTCACCCTATCCCAAATACCCAATCTTCCGCATGACTCTGTTCTCCCCTAGATGCTACTCTCATCTTACAGAAAAGAATGCTGAGTCACCCTGATGTCAGATAACTCTCCTCACACAGTGCAGCAGTATCAGAACCTAAGTTATACACACTGCCTAGCACATGTGCTCTTTATTGGAAGCATTTATCTGGGAAGTGTTTACATTTAGAACAAAGGCAGATCTGACAGTAAAACTTTCCACACTCAGTATTATACTTGAACATGTGACTTCCCGTATTTCAGTCCTCCCAGCTCCTCCAGGGTAATTTGTAGAACATGAACCTAGACTGGGGACTGACGGCATATCTGTACTGTGTGTTCTCATTGCCCTGCACTGCAGATCTGGACGGGAATGGGAGCACAGCTGCTCATAGCACAGACCAGTAACCTGCACCACATGGTTCAACTCTGACCTTTCTCATTTTAGGAATACTGTCAAAATGTTAACTTCTAGGAGAGCAGGGTGTGCAGTAGATACGGCCCTCAAGCAAGGCACCTATCAGGACCAAAGGGAAATTCTTCTTCAGTTGGCCTTTCAGGTGGGTCTGGAGCTACAATATATATTGCATCATTTTACACTGAGAAAAAAATGTGTTCTCTAGTCATTCCTAAACTTCTGTAACAGCAAAAGAGCTTTGTCATGACAGTCAGCAGATGTAGGAAAGGAAGGTCCCTCCTCCAGCTGAACAAAAGCTCATACCGTGGCTATTAAGCCTCGGGTTCCTGCATTTATGTGAGTCTTCCCTCTCCAAACAGAAGCCAAGTACTTCGAGGCACAGCCCTTTGCAACCTTCCCTTAACGTCCCTACTCTGTACCTGGCTTTTGTCAGGAGGCTTTGCGAATTTCATCTATGATAGCCACCATATCTGATGGCTCTGCACATACGTGTGTATGCATATGTACTTCTTGGGCATGCAAACATCAAAGTCAGTACCCTTTGATGAAGGCAGAATTTTTTTTTGCAAGAAATTAATTTTAACTGATTCAATTCACCATCTAACAGTGGTTACCAAGGATACCAAATAGCCAGAATCACTTGGCTCCAAACTTGCTTGTTAAATCAGAAGATGTTAACAAAAAACTGCAAAGAATTATTATTGTCTAAATAATCTGGCCAGAAATAGTGCCCCCTCCCAATGTTCCCAAGTCCTGAACTCTGTTAAAAACATTCCAATCTATAATAATTATCAAGAATGTACAAACATTTTTTTCTAGGATTTGAAGTTGAGTGATTAATAGGTAAGAAAATGACCACTAATGATTTCACTTTCATTCACTCCTAATAAAGCACTACACAGAGAATGGCCACTGATTTGATCTTTTTATCTAACTCAAAGCAGATGATTCTTAAACCATGGCAGTTAATTGAGCATACAGGTAATCTCACTGAGTCTGCCCTCACTCAAACAGCCCATACCTATGTGTTTAGTAATATGGGCAATCATTTAACAGATGAGCCTAGAACATGCCTCTGAGGGCAGAGAATTAAAATAAAAACACTCAAAACAACCAAAAAGAAAAAAAAAAAGCACACAAAAGACTAGGAGCTGTCTACCCAGTGACACTGCAAAGAGGAATCAAATTTCAGCATTTTCTTTCCAAAAGACACAGTTATACTAATAAGTGCATTTCTGTACATTTAAGAATGTGGGTTCTCTGTCATTCAGTGCTAGTACCATGTCTTACGTGGTGGAATGCTTTCATTTTGTTTATAGTATATTCTCCCAAAATGGCTTTGTTGTTATAGCTGTCAGAATCTGCCAACTTCCAATTTTATAGTTGTTAGTTCTGAGGGTCATGCAAAGGCACCTTAAATGTGACAGAAATGGGTAGCCAGTCTGTTTCTCCAGTTTTCCAAAAGGACAAACATTATTTATATCTGAAATTGCACCTCTCAAGCCAAAAGACTTCACCTTTCCACTTTCCCATACCTTTTCCATACCAAAGCAGGTAGGGCCATATGACTGAATCTGATCAATGAGATGACAGCAGAAGACTGAGTGGAACATTCAAGAAAGTTTTTGCTGTTGTTGTTGTTTTGTTTTGTTTTTTTTCCCCAAGAGAGTAGGCTAGGGCCTGGAGAGATGGATCAGCAGTTAAGAACACTTGCTTCTATGTAAAGGATCCTGGTTCAGTTCCTAGCATCCACATGGCAGGTCACAACCAGCCTTAACACTAGACCCACCTCAACACTGCTACATCAGTGATTATGTAAAAGATTCGATGCAGTGCATGGTGCTAAGTCCTAGCAAGTGTCACTGTTATTGTTATAATTGTTGCTATCAGCAGCACCCTTATCACATTCAGATACTGGCTTTGTTTCAGAATGTATTTTCAGAAATGTTGGGTTTTATCACTTGCTTTCTTGGCACCACCTGATATGACAGTATTTGTTTCTCCAAAAACTTAGCTACTGTGAATGAGATAGCTTTTCACATCCACTGTAACAACTGTAATAAAAAGGACAGGTAATGACAAATGTTGACAAGGCTTTGTCAAAATGAGAATCCTTATACATTATTGGTGGGAATATAAAATACTGAAGTCATCTTGGAGAACAGTTTGGCAGTTCATCAAAATGTTGAGTGTAGATTTACAGTATGACCCAGAAAAATCCTATTTCTAGGTACACAGCTACAAGAAATGAAGAAATACATCTATAGAAAAGCCTTGTACCTACGAAAGTGGGAAGAAGATTCAGTTAGTAAGTTGTTTGCCCCACAAGCACAATGAGCTGAATATAGATCCCCTATACCCACGGAAAAGACAGGCATAATGGCACACACCTGTAACAATGCCAGGGCAGTGGAAAGGGGGACATGGTAGTTTGAAAGAGAATGGCTCATAGACTCATATTTGAGTATTTGGTCCCCAGTTGGTAGAATTGTTTGGGAAGGAGTGGGAGGTGTGGCCTTGTTGGAGCTGGTGGAATTGTTTGGGAAGGAGTTGGGGGTGTGGCCTTTTTGGAGAGTTACATCACTGGGCATGCGCTCTGAGCTTTCAAAATCCCACATTTATATTTCTAGTTAGTGCTCTAGTCTCATGCCTGTGGATTAGGTGCATGATCTCTCAAATACCGCTCTAGCACCATGCCTGCCTGCCTGCCTGTTGTCATGCTGGAAATGGACTCACTCTCTGAAACTGTAGCACCCATTAAATTTTTTCTTCTACAGGTTTCCTGGGTCATGGTATGTTATCATTACAACAGAAAAGTAACTAAGACAAGGAGGATACATGGGGCTTTCTGGCCAACTTGTCTAGCTGAATCAAGCTATAGTTCAGCGAGAGACTTTGTCTCAAAAAAAAAACAAAAACAAAAACCCAAGGTGGAGAACAACAGGAAAAGATATCTGAAACTTCCCTCTAGTCTGCACATGTACCTGTAGGTATGTACCCCATGCATATTTACGCAACAATGAATTACTAAGGTTCCCTTGCACTTGAATGTTCTAAACAGCATTATCGGTAATACCAAGATAGAAAAATATCAACGACTGGTAATAGATAAGTAGATAAATGAAACACAGTACAACCAAGCCCAGTGTGGTGGCACATGCCTCCCAGCACTTGGGGAGGCAGAGGCAGGTGGATCTCTGTGAGTTCAAGGCCAGCCTGTCTACAAGGTAAGATCATGACAGCTAGGACTACCCAGAGAAACCCTGTCTTGAAAACAATAACAACAACAAAACAGAACCATATGATGGAATATTGCCAGCAATAAAAAGAACCAATAATACAGAAAACATGGTTGGATCTCAAAATTATGCTCCCTCAAAGAGCCCTGCCACAACAAGCTCTCATGTAATAATATCTATAATATCCAGAAGAAGTAAATTTAGAAATGAAAAGTTCCTCAGTGGTCTCCTGAGGTGGGGATTAGCAGCGCACACACATGAGGAACCTTTCTGGGGTGATGAGAATTTTCTAGAACTGGTGTATGGCGATGCTTGAACAGCTAAAGATTTATGGGAAAGAACTACCTTTTGTACTTAAAAGGGATGAAGTACATGATGTGGAAAATATGCCCTAACATTTTTTGTTTGTTTGTTTGAGACAGGATTTTACTGTGTAGTCAAGCTGGCTTTGAACTCATCAAAATCCTCTTGCCTTAGCCTTTTAACTACTGTGATTATAAGCTCGTGCCAGCATGCTCAGTTGCACATATACATATAAACTGTGAAGTTTGTGTTTCCTTTATATGATCTGGCAATGTACTTACCAGTTTTTAAAATATTTCCTGACATTACTTTTCTCTTGGTGGGTAGAAACTTCCAAAAGCATGTCTACCTCTACTTATTTATTTTGTTTGTTGGACATACTAGTGAAGAAGTTCCCCGATTCCAATTTTCTTAGGTTAGAAAGTCTTAGGAAACTCAGTTTTACACATTGGATTGTTTTTCCACTAATTAAAAGTTTATGGTTGCTAAGTCTTAATTGTTTATTATATTGCTTATGAATAATAAACAGGTTTCATGTGATGGCAGTCTTTGCATACAGTTTGTTATAGGAATGATAATTCAAATATCATGAAGCTTTGTCAAAAGAATAATGACAACATAAAATCCACACATAAATATATTTTACTTATTAATTTAATGTAGTTAATGAAACGATCTTCTGAACACTGAGTCAGGCACTAATTCTCTTTGACAACTTTCCATGCATTATGGCATTGTGAAGGCCACTACTTGTCACTCACTTCTGTCCTGGAGTCTTTTTAGATCTAATCTGCTGACAGTCCACCATCTACACCCCAAAGTCCTAAGACGTCAGTGCCTAAGTGCAATGGTGCTGCCAATGTAACTTCCCAGTTCCTATAGACTAAAGCACTGGAAAGACAGCTATGATTAGGTTACTAAAACACAAAACCATAAAAATTAAAAATTGAAAAATATAATGGAACAGAGTTATGACTTTAATCTTCATCAGTGGATTTACGGGGGGATCCTTTCAATTTGAACCTGTGGGGATTAGATTACCCCCAGAGAAGACTCCAATAATCCACATACAAATGGCTTTAAAGTAGTGTGGGTTAGAATCAATGGGTGTTTTTACCAACAACATTTGGAGAGAAACACTTTGAGTCATTTTCTGGATCTCTTTGTAGACTCTCCACAATTTGATGAATTTTAGCTACCGCAAAATTAAAGCAATACCCAAAAAGGACTTTTAAAGTCCTGGAATCAAGACCTATAAATTCTAGATATTACAGTAACATGAGCTCCAAAGCCACAGTTCAGGAAGAAGAGACTGAAGAAAGGCTGGCAGCCTGTTTCCTCATGCCCTCACAAATAATCTGCGGAGCCTTTAGAGCAAGCTCAGCTATGCCAGCATCTGACATCCATAGTTCTTGAAAAAAAATTTAAAAATATGTTTAGCCTGGGATTCTCTGAATCACTTTATTTACTCAGTAAAATATTAAAAGTGGTCCTCATGTGGCTTCCTCACTCCAATCAAATCCATTGTCTGTTCCAGGAATATTTCTGGCAAGGAGAAAATCCATTCCAAGATGATTTATAGATGACAAAACTCAAGCAACCGTGCTCTCCTCTAACCTCGACAGCCAGAGTTCTTGCAACCATATCTACAATGTGGTTATCCCAAGGGATGAACAGATGTTAATCTCATTACATGCTTAGTTACAGAGAAGACCAGGTTCTCTTTATTGCTGGGATATTACAGCTACATCTGAAAACAAAATTTTCTACAGAATTTATCATTCATGTTGCCAACAGAGTTGTACTTCATAATCTAAAGTTAACTCCCAGTGTGTTATTTAAATTATCAATTGGGATGTCTGTATTTCCTTTCCCAATATTTTACAGAAGATTTTTTTATAGATGGTTTGATCATATTTTTCTTTTACAATTGGGCTCAAAAGTCATTTCAACTCATGAAGGCCACTAATGCATGCCATTTGCAACACTGATAGTTCACCAGACTCAGGAACACAAATAACTTAGGTTTCATCCTGAAGATTTCGACTAAGTCAATGAGGGCTTCACCTGTATCTTCAAAGATTCCCTGGTTCCGATGGTTAACCCAAACAGAGAACCACTCCACAAAACCTTTAGATCGTGAAGGACTTTGGAATTCATTGCTATTATAACTTCTTTCACTGGCCCTAAATGCCTGCAGAAGGTGCCATATACATCCTTGAACTTGATGTATTTAAAATTAATATCATTTCTATTTTTTCACAGACTATTCCCAACTTCCTGTAGTAAGCCCGAGATATCACATAACCACCTTTCAAGGTAAAGCCACCAAACATTAGGAGCCCTCTGTTTTATATGCACTGGCTATTTCACCTCTGAAATATTTTCTAGGGTATATGTCCACTGCCTTAAAAGGTCCCTTCAACACTTATACCTGATAAGACCTAACTTGCTGACGTTTTCTCTAAAATCTCCCAGCTTTAGACCTGCCACTGTATGACTGACCTCACCACTGCTTCACAACTGCTCATCCTTGTCCCAGTGGTCTACCTTTTTTTAGGCTGCCTCCCCCACTCCTGACACAGCTCACTCGCTGGCTTACTGTTACACTCCCTAAAACCACTTTCACCGTAATTCCTGATTAATTCTCTATCTTTGTACTCATAATACTTCCAAAACCCTAGGGCAATGGTTCTCAACCTTCTTAATGCTGGGGCTCTTTAATACTCATGTTGTGGTAACCACAACCATTCAAATTATTTTTGTTGCTACTTCATGACTATTATTTTGCTAGTCTTATGAACCATAATGTAAATATCTGGTATACAGGATATCTGATATATGTTCCCATAAGATGGTTGCTTGAATTCTCAGAGGGGTTGTGACCCACAGGTTGAGAACGACTGTCCTAGACTCAGTTCTTTGAGCTATTCTCTTTCAATACCTTGCCCTCCATCCTCTCTTAGACACTTATATGGAAAAAAAAACCCAGATCCTGGTCTCACCAAAGGGCAGTATTTCCATCACCCTGATAATTAAAACTTCACCCTCTCACCCTCTTTAATACATTCTTAATATCCATTCCCTGCCAGAGCCTAAGATTGTTTAATCTTCCTGATCTTTAATTCCTCCTCTTTTATTTTTTTAATAGCATCTTCCATAAACTCTACATGTGGGGATAACTTTGAATTGATTCTCCTGCCTTCACCTCCCAGATACTGAGGTTCCAGGCTTTGTGCCCTCTGCCTGGTCTTACACAGTGCTGAGCATCATGCAAGACTTCGTGCACACTCGGCAAGGACTCTAGTGATCGAGCTGCATCCCCAGCCCAACCTTGCTCCTCTCATATGCGCACTTCCCCTCCTTATTCTAATGAAGTTTCAGCCACTCTAATTGCTGCATGCTATGAACTATCAACATTTTTGCTTTCATTTTTCTGCATCGTCCCAATCCCTGTTAAACACAAACATCGGGGCAACAAGATGGCTCAGAGTAGAGGAGCTTGCTGCCAAGCCTGATGACCTAAGTTTGATCCCAGGGCCCATACAGAGGAGGGAGAGGGTCAACTCCCGGAAGGTGTCCCTGGATGTCACATGAACATTGTAGCACACACGTAAAATTTGGTCACACATATACCCACACAAAATAAAAACGTAAGGAAAGTGAACACAATCTCTTCCTTGCATATACAAAAACAGCTGAATGCAGTAGGAGAGTAACACACACCCAGACAAATACATTTCACTAAAGCCCAGGATCACCAACTCAAGGCAAGACCTCAGCACTGGCCAGCACTCACTGTATCCATTCATGCTCCCATTCTCCTGGGTACTTACTATTGCATGCCTGTGTTCAAACCGCCACCACTTCTGACCCTCTCAGAAGCTTCGCTCCCTTGATCACCAGGAAGGAAAGAACAATCACAAGACAAACACTCACGGAATCCCTTCCCCACATCCATCCACTGTGCCCGCAGATTCTGCCTTGACTCCCTGACAAAGAGTGAACTGCCAGGAAGCATGTCTCCCACCCAGCATGGCACTCCTCTTTATTTGTTTTTCCTTCTCTCAAGCATACAAATGATTCTTTTCCTTTAAAAGTCATCTTTTGAATCTTTACTTCTTTCCTGTTACAAAATTTGCTTTTTTTCTTTAATTTTTTTCTCTTCTCTTTTTTCAAGAGACTACATAAACATTCTCCAGCTCTGTTTTTCCTTCCAAAGCACTTAGTTCAAAGTCACCAGTGAGCCTCCACATCGTTCATTGTGATGGGCAGCCTGGTCCCTACCTGGATTGGCCCACTTGCTGTATTTCATGCAGAAGATTACTCCCAGCCCCCCTCAATCTTTTTTCACTTTTAGGCACATGTTCCTATTTCCTGCTTCCTCCCCCCTCCACTTGCTGGTCCTCCTCAGTCTCCTTGTTGGTAGCTCCTCATCTCTGATAAGTTGTGTGAGGTGTATCTTCATTTGCTCTTTGGCCAGTGCTGTGATCTGAATGTTCACTCATGTCCTGTCCCCAAATTCACATGTTGAAAGCTAGTTACCAGGTGACAACATTAAGGGGTGAGGACTTTTAGGAGATGATAAGGATGAAGGACTGGCAGTTCAGTTCAGTGAAAGAGTGCTTGCCTAGTATGCATGAGGCCATGGGTTAGTTCCCAGTATTGCTGAATATAAAAATGAAGGCAGAACACACAGGGATGGGATTAGAGCCATTTTTTTAGGATATCTTTTTTTTTTAATTTTTTATTAATTGCACTTTATTCATTTTGTATCCCCCCATAAGCCCCTCCCTCCTCCCCTCCCGATCCCACCCTCCCTCTCCTTTCTGCATGCATGTCCCTCCCCAAGTCCACTGATAGGGGAGGTTCTCCTCTCCTTTCTGATCTTAGTCTATCAGTTCTCATCAAAAGTGGCTGCATTGTCCTCTACTGTGGCCTGGTAAGGCTGCTCCCCCCTCAGGGGGAGGTGATCAAAAAGCAGACCAATCAGATTATGTCAGAGGCAGTCCCTCTTCTCATTACTAGGTAACCCACTTGGACACTGAACTGCCATGGGCTGCATCTGTGCAGGGGTTCTAGGTTATCTCCACGAATAGTCCTTGGTTGGAGTATGAAGAGACCCATGACAAACTGGGCATGGTAACACAAGCCTATAATTTCAGCACTTAGTAAGCAGAGGCAGGAGAATTAAGAGTCAAAGTCATCCTTGTCTATAATAGCAAAGTTGAGGCCAGACTAGGCCACATAAGACTCTCGATCAATGGATCAATCAGCCAATCAATCAAGGCCTGAGAGAATGTAAGGCCCCTTCCACCATGTGAGTACAAAGAGAGGAAGTCTTTATGAGGAACAGGACTGTAGGTGACATTGACTCCATAAAACCTTGAAGTTGGATTTCCTGGCTTCTAGAAATAAAAAAGTAAGCATTTGGTGTTTATCCGTCTTTCTCCCCCATCTAGAGTAATTCTGTTATGAAAGGATGATAGATTAATACGGTACACCTAACTAATCACTAGGCTTTAAATTTTGCCCATGTGTCTTAGGTACCTAAATATATTTCTACTGTTGAGACCTCTTCCCTAAGCCCCTGGAGCGTGCATACAACTGGCAACTTAAGGACATCAATCCAGCAGTCCTCTATTCTTTGTCTGGCATCAAGAACTGTTATTCACTATCCTAGTTATTCCTATCTCCTAAAACATATAAACATCTCTCAAGTCTCGCACCAGCAGCTATTTCTTCATTTATCTATTCCTTTACTCAGAAAGGGTCTTGTGTATCCCATTCCAGCCCTGAATTTGTTATACACCTGAGGATGACCCTGAACTTCAGATCCTTCTGGTTTTACCACTGAAGTGCTAGGATCATAGGCACACATTACTTTACCTAGTTTATGAAGTACCAGGAATCCCCAGAGCTTCATGAGCCTTCTATCAACTGAGCTATACACTCAGCCCATTATGATGGTCGGTTCCTAGACCCTACAATATGCCTGCCATGATCTTTCTGCCCTCACTCACTGCTGCCCTCCTCCTTGCCTACTTTACTATAACCCCACTGACCCCTGGCTGACACCTAGGCATACCAGGCATGCTCCTCCACTGGGACTTTGTACCTGCCATTCCCTACCTAAATGTTCTTCTCCTTCATGCTTGTGTCTTACTCCTACATCTCCTTCTGACCCAGACTCATAAGCAACTTATACTCTTTCCATTTTTTATATTTCCTTAGCACATAGTAATACCTAACATACCCTGTAATTAATTTTGGTACAATACTCTCCCCACCCAACATGCATATTCCATGAGGGAAAGCTGTTTGTTTTGTGTCTATACACTATTACTGTATATGCAACTGCACAGATCAATGTCAAGTACTCTAAACATCTAGCCATTGTATGTGGTCATAAGGTTATATGACATGTTGGCCAATAACTGACTACATATATGATAGTATAGTATTATTATAATGAAGAGAAAATCTTGTCGCTTGACTGCATAAAAAGGCTGTGGTAAAAGACTGTCTATACTATCAGACTTAAACAAGTGTTTCCAAAACAATGAAACTGCCCATGCACTTCTCAAGCCATATCCCCATCATTGACACGTGACTGTACCTACAACAGAGCCTGACACACAGCAGATGCTCAATAAACGTGATTCAGAAATGGATGACACCCTTAATAACCTGTGCACTCAACCTTCATCCTGATTCCAGAATAGTCTAATTAAATAGTGAATCTGAGCTGAGCATGGCAGTGCATGAGGTAAATAAAACAAGATTGAAATGAGTTTAGAGCTAGCATGGGATACACAGTTCCAGGCCTGCTTTGGCTACAGTGTAAGAGCCTGTCTCAAACACAAAACAAGACGGGACAAAAAGAAGTAGATCTTCTCATGTCAGTCTTTAGATGAAAGCCCTTCAGTGGTTCTGACTGCTATGATGATGCAAACTGAAATGTCTTCTGAAGGTAGGCATATCCTGTAAGCATCAAAAGCAAAGTGTGAGTGAAGAGTGCAGATAGGACCTATGGGCATTCAGCTCAAATATTAAAAAAGAACAGTGTCTATTACTTGGTAGTTCCCATAGAGAGAGAAAAAAGTCATCTCCACAGCATGGCTTTGAGAGCTCTGGGCAGATCTCCCATGCTTACTCCCTCCTGGATTCTGTTGACACAGAGAAGACAGACTGTGTGTGTGTTCATGGACCACTTGACTGCAGCACGACTGAACTTTTCATTGTTGAATAACCAGGCAAGGTAGCAAAATGTTACCATTGGTACTGTCGGAAATTATATCTGGAACCCAGATGTTGGAACCAGATGTCAAAGCTTGCTAACAGCAGTTTGTACAACTATATGAAGTAATTATACTTGAGTTTCAGAGTGACATGACTGGGAATCTAAAATTGGAATCATTTAAAAGAAGATTTCCTATCTGTCAGGATCTTACCTTGGACAGGAAGAGACTGCCAACCGGAACATGTTCTCAAGAGGACACAGAAGACATGAGAAGCTGCACTAGAAATTATCCTGCTGAAAATTTCCTGCCTCATACTGCCAAGAATGTATCGTTTTCACTCACAGTAAGTTGGAGTACTCACAGGTTTCCTGTCAGTGCCCAAGCCCACTTACTCAGCCCCTTGGCCTCCCTAGACTCTGACAATGGCCCCCAAGGACGTCCATGATAGACCAGTGCTAACTACAATAGTCTCATCTCTCAGGCTTCCCAGCATGCAGTGCACTTACTATTGCAGAGGGTCCATTCTCTCCTCTTTTATGTTCTTTGAAATTTCCTAGAATGCCCACCCCCCCCCCCACAAACACACTTCTCTAGGAGGCCTTTAAAGACCCACTCATGCCAGCTAATTGCTTTTCTTTCCTGCACTATATCTGGTGTATGGCTCCCTTCCTGCCTTTATTTTATTAATTGCAGTTATCATTTTATCTCAGTTCCATGGGGGCAGTAAGCTTGTCTAATGGGTCTTTCAATTGCTCATGCCTAACCTGATACATGGCACTTAGGAAGCACTCAATGAGTGTTTCTGAACTTAATTTTCACTATGAAAAAGTGATCATATCAGTATGGCTAACATAAAGGCGATATGGTATAAGGGTGAAATGCGGTGAAGTCACAGATGAATTATATAATTCTGTTATATTCATATAAATACAAGCATTACTTATCATTGGAAGAGAGTGTTACAATGGCGGCCAGAGGATGGAGAGCATAAGGTCATTCTCAGTAATATGGTACCTTCAGGGCCAGCTTGGCCTGGATGATACCCTGCCCCTCTCCCAAACAGAAAAGGGCCTGGGGAGGTAGCTCAGTAGATAAAAAACTTGCCATGAAATCATGAAGACCTGAGTTCAAATCCCCAGAGTCTTTGTAAAGCCATATGTAGGAGTATGTGTCTGTTAAATGTAAAGAGTGAACAAAAGACCCTGTTTCAAACAAGGTGGGAGGCGAGAACAGACATTAAGGTTATGCAAGGTTTTATATATGTATATATGTGTATGTGTGTGTATGTGTGTGTATATGTCACATGCATGTGCACAGTCATGCACACAAGGAGAATAAATTAAGATGCACAGTACAATGAATTTTGTCAGACAACTGAGTTAACTAAGTCACTATACAGTGCTCCAACTATGAGCTAATTTGATAGAACTTTTGCATTTTAATAAATGCCCATTTGTAAGAAAAGCATCAAGATTCTAAGACAAAACAAAACCCAACAACACACAAATGCACATTGGCAATAATAAAGAAAAAATTCATCTGGGAGAAATTGCTTAACTAGGCATAACATAGTCAAAATACTCAATTCTGTCAACGACAAACTACAAATTATAATCACCAGGTAGTTACTTCAAGCCCGTTGAATCGATAGCCTTCTGCTCATGTTGTATCTCCCACGGAGAGAGAATATACTGCTGATATGTAAGAGGACTAAATGACATAGGTCCACTAGAAATCAATTTAAACTCGTTATTATTTCAAAAACTCCTCAAATAAAAGCAGGGGAGTACAGACAGAAATTATTATCACACTAGAAGAAACACAGAAGTACCACTAGGTATGGTGACATACATCCATAATTGCAGCATCCTGGAGGGGAGGCAGGAGGATTGCCATGAGTTAAAGGCTAGTCTGAGCTACAGAGCAAGTTTTAGGGTAGCCTAAGCTACATAGAGAGACCTGTCTCAAAAGACAAAGAAGGAAGGAAGGAAGGAAGGAAGGAAGGAAGGAAGGAGAAACAGAAAAGTTAATAGATAAAATATCTTTTAAAAATGACAAAAATGTTATTTCATTCTTTGGAACATATATAGAAATCATAACAACAACAATAATTATAACTTTACTGATCGAGGTATCAAAGCAGAGGCTGAGACTCATAGCCAAACTTTGGGCAGAATGCATGGAATTTTATGAAAGAAGAGGGGGAGACAGAAGAATCTGGAGGGGACAGGAGCTCCAAAAGGAGACCAACAGAGCCATAAAAAACTGAGCCCTGGGGGCCCTAAAGAGACTGATACCCCAATCAAGGACAATGCATGAAAAGGACCTAAATCCCTGATTCAGATGTAGCCCATAGACTCAGTATCCAAGTGGGGGCCCTAGTAAGGGGAGCAGGGACTTTCTATGACATGAACTCAGTGACACGCTCTTTGAGCACCTCCCCCTGAGGGATGCAGCTTTGACAGGCCACAGAGGAAGACAATGCAACTAGTCCTGATTAGACCTGAGAGGCTAGTGTCAAATAGAAGGGGAGGAGGACCTCCCCTATCAGTGACTAGGGGAAGGGCATAGGGGAAAAAGAAGGAGGGAGGGTGAGATTGAGAGGAGATGAGGGAGGGGGCCACAGCCAGGATACAAATTGAATAAATTATAATAAATGATAATAATAAAAAGAGGTATACATTAAAATACTCTAAATTTAAGAATAAATTTATGAGGCTTTTATATAAAGGACATTTTATTTTTCCTACAGAATTATGTTTGTAAAAACACTGAATGCATAAATACATATGTATGTATTTCATTCAAAACTAAATATTTTACATACACATGGATTTTTCTTTAGTTCAAGCTTTTTCCCATTATTTTTCTTCTTAGAAATGTTTGTCATGGTAACAATGTATATTTTGTTGTGTTGGTTATTACTTTTATGTTTTTGTATTAACTCTTCAAAATAATTTGCAATAGAGAAAAAAATGACAAAAAGTTATTTCATTCTTTGGAACATATATAACAATCATAACAATAATAATAATCATAACTGTACAATAATCATAGAAATCATGGTTAACAGTTACTCAGTATTTATTAGATATGAATTTGATATACTGAGTTTTCTTGACAACTTATTCAAATGAAAATATAGGATGCCCAGTTCGAACTGAATTACAGAAACAACAGGTAAGTACTGTGTCTAAGTATGTCCCATGTAATATTGCATGTTGTTATCTCAAATTTAAACTGAGCTGGCGTCTAGCACTTTACCTGGATCCTGTAATAGTAACCCAGATACCAGCAATCCATTTTAAGATGAGAAAACAAGAATAAAGAGGGAGGTGAAGAAACTTAGAGCTTAAAAACAAACAACAAACAGCAGTGAGAAAATGCTGTATCTACAAAAAAGTAGAAATACTGCCTGCACGTGGTTTCAAATAGGAAAAACAACAACAACCAAGCCAAAACCCATTGTGTAACCACAGACCACCACTGAAAGGGAAACAGGCAGGAAAACTACAACCTGTGGTAGCTCCTACTCATCATACAGATACCTAAGCACGAAGCTGTCTTAACAGACCACTCTCACTTTATCAATGAATATCCAGTGAAATCTTCTGCTCAAGGTCACTAAATTAACAAGTGTAAGATCAGATTCTGAATCTAAAGCTCTTGCCTAGTCTACTTTATGGTACAGGTTTCCTTGAGTGTGTGGTCTCTTCGTTTGTTTTGTTTTCTTTTCTTCTCCATTTTGGCTTTGCGTTTAAGACAGCTTACTGCTCTTGCAAAAGACCCAACACCTACATGACCACTCACATCTGCCTGTAACTCCGGTTCCAGGGCATCCCACATTCTTCTGGCATCCAAGGATTCTTGCATGCATGCACTAAACATAAATTCATGTAGACACACACACACACACACACACACACAGTGTGGGGAGAAAGGGAAGAAGAAAGGGAGAGAGAAATTATTAATAAAGAAGTGTTTTCTTAAAAGTTGTCCCTACCAGTGTTTATATACAACTGTTTAGTAAAGGCATAGCGACATATACTTTAATATCAGTACTTTGGAAGCTAAAGCAGGAGGCTCAATTTAGGCTTGAGGACAGCTTCAACTATGGACTGGATGAATTGCCAGGCAGGCTGCATTAGAGGTCAAGACTCTTAAACACAAACAAATAAAGCTGGTCCTGGTGGCACAGGCCTTTAATCCCATCACTCAGGAGGCAGAGCTAGGCAGATCTCTGAGAGTTCAAGACCAGTCTGGTCTACAAATTCAGATCCATGACAGCCAGAACTATACAGTGACACCCTGTCTCAAAAATCACCAAACACACACACACACACACACACAAATAGAAATATTTTTGTGCAGATAAAGCTCTGTTTCTCAGTTTCCCAACAGTTTGTCTTCAAGGCATGAGGTCCTGATTCCATTTCCACTCACAACACATTCATGTGATAAAATCTAGGCACTGGCATGTATGAAGGTTTCAAACATTTGAAACACGTCTTCAAAGCTGTTCCTCTGAGTTTGCTTCGGCCTAGAGTCATATTCCTAGTCAACTAATGAAATATTTTAAAACAGAGGTGGAAACATAAAGGTGCTTCCTTGTAATCCCATCACCCAGGAGGTGGAGCCAAAGGATGGCTCAGGAATTCAAGGTCAGCCTCAGCTACACATTGAGTTTAAGACCAGTGTGGCCTACAGGAGACCATCATTCAGTCATGATACACAGTGAGAGCTCTCAGGATCAATTTCCACTGGGAAAACTGCATAATTCAAGTTGTGACTTCATTCAGAACTCAAAAATACACACTCCATACCCAGCCTCTCACAATGAGATTGCTCTCCTGACTTAGCCACCTTTCACGCCCCTGACTTCTGAACTTGTCAGCTGATGAACAAATGGGTGTGTATTTTTTCTAAGGCAACCACATGGGAACCACACCTGTCCACACCCAGAACTGCCAGCACGTCTTCTGTGCCACACAGGGGAGTTCCCTCCACCTTCAGCTTCATTCTTCCTTGAGACTCTGGCCCACATCAAACAGTCTGGGCCTTTGATTGTTTATTCTGAAAGAGGCAGCTGGCAGGGGCCTGCCTTTGGTACTTTCACCAGGCTCTGCTTTTGTTTTTCTCTCTCTGGATAATTACCTCCTGACTAAACCACTCACTGGTCCATGTAGAAGGATCCTACTGAGATGAAAACACACTTGTTTAAATAAAATATTTATGAAGAAACCCTAAAATGTCACTGAAGTAAATGCAAATTAGACCTTCACATACTGTACATCCCATATGCCACTCATTCCTTGGAAGAATATTTCCCCATTGCAATTAACATTAATTCTTAAAAAGTAGCCCCACTGTACCTAATTACACCAATGACTATTCCTAAGAATTTAGTATATTATATTAAGAATGACTCTTTTTATCATATTGGAAAGTTTGACTTAAGGGTAGGTAATGTTTAATCACAATGGTTATGAAGATTTTCCCTAAAAAAACATATTTAATTATTATTTCCCACACATACGTCCTGATAAGAGAGTTCATGATCATTCAATATGAGGTTTTGCAGCGAAGGTCTTATATTCTGGTCCTTTAATAAAATATTATTCAGATAAGGTTTTTCTCAATTTTTTTTTTTTGTCTGTTTCTCTAATCCTGAGATAGGGTCTCATGCAGCCCAGGCTGGCATCAAACTCACTATGTAGCTGAGGCTGACCTTGAGCTGGTGTCTCTATCAACCAGGAGCTAGGATTACTAATACATGATGTACGTCACTGTATTCAACTTTTGTTTGTTTGTTTGGTTAGCTTTGGTTTTTGGCTTTTTGAGACAGGGTTTCTCTGTGTAACTTTGTCTATATTGGACTGGCTTTGTAGACCAGGCTGCCCTCGAACTCAAAGAGATCTGTCTGCCTCTGCCTCCCCGGAGTGATGGGATTACAGGCATGAGCCACTGCAACAGGCCACATTCAACTTTTAATGTTTTTTTTTCCCCCTTAAAAGTGGATGAACACAATGAAGTCTTATGATGCTTATTAAAAGTCTTCAAAACAAAAACTTGGCAAAATATTGTTAAAAGGAAGTTTGGAATCAACTGATATGGGTACTAGCTATACAAAAGCAACAGCCCAATTCCCCTGAGTTTTTAAACCATTTCTTCATACTTTTAGAGTAAGGAAATGTGAGCTGAGCTGAGAAGAGTTAGGTGGATTCTGCCTTCACCTGTGGTCTGTTCTCTACCTTATCATAAATTAGAACCAACCAAGACATGTAAGGAATATATTGACCCAGGGACTTTGGTTTAACTGGTCTAGGAAACAGCACACTCACTGTTAGGTTTTTGTTGCTACTTTCTTTCTGCTAGAGTCCTTAAGTAATTCTAACATGCAGCCAAAGCTGAAGACCATAGACTTGGAGCTTTCCATAACAGAGTAGTGTTTAGCTGAAAGGAAGAGTCACTGATGATGTGACATTAAAGCTCTGCTTCACGCCTGAGCTGATAAACATTTTCTAGGCCTTTCTTTAGTACAGACGATGAAAATATGCAGAAAAACCTCCAGAACATAACAGTGGACCATAAATGGGAATTAACACTGGATAGAGAATTCATAACCAAAATACCAACATGACTCTAACTACACACGATTTAACCTATACTTGGAGGATTCAATCCACTGCACACATTAGAACAGAGAAAGCAGGTAAAAGGATGGCTGTGAATATATCTGGGCACAGGGGTCTTGTCTGAGACTGTTTCTCCAACCAAGGACCATGCATGGATATAACCTAGAACCCCTGCTTGGATGTAGCCCATGGCAGCTCAGTATCCAAGTGAGTTCTCTAGTTAGGGGAACAGGAACTGTCTCTGACATGAACTCAACAGCTGGCTGTATGACCCCCCTCCCCCACCCAAGGGAGAAGTAGACTTGCTAGGCCACAGAGGAGGACATTGCAGCCAGTCCTGAAGAGAGCTGATAAGCTAGGATCAGATGGAAGGGGGGAAGGGGAAGAGGACCTCCCCCATCAGTGGACTTAGAGAGGGGCAGGGAGGAGATGAGGGAGGGAGGGATTGGGAGGGAATGAAGGAGGGGGCTACAGCTGGGATACAAAGTGAATAAACTGTAACTAATACAAAAAAATAAAAACTTAATAAAAAAAGTATTTAAGAACTCTCCACTGACAATGACTTTTGAGTCAGCTCTTTGTGTCAAAGGCCTCCACGTTCATGGAGTTAAACAACTGTAGATCAAAAACGTTCAGGGGAAAAAATATGTCTGTATTGACCACAGGCAACCTTTTTTTCTTCCAGTGGTCTGTAAATAATACAATAACAGGTGGCATGTCGTTTACATGGTATCAAAACCAACAGATTAGTAACGGTGCACGGGAGGGTGAACATAGGTTGTACAGGAACATTCAATCCTTTTGTATGAAAGGCTGATCATCCTCAGATTTCTTGAATTGTGGAATCCCTGAACCAGTGTCCTTCAGATACTGAGGAACAACTGTCAATGTGACTTGACTGAATAACATGCCACTTTGACTTAAGCCCAACTCTCTGTGTAAGTGGAAAATGCGTCCACAGGCTAACTTAAGTTTGCCTTTCACTTTCCCAGGATGTGCCAATCATTGCAACCACGCTTCTTGAACTTGAACGCGCCAGTGCCTCACTTGAGGGTCCCGCAAGAGGAAAGGTGCAGATTCAGCAAGTGTGGAGCAGGCTTGGGATCTTACCTATATACCTAACACTTGTTCCCAGCTGCTGCTGGCGCAGGACAAAGGCTTTGAGCTGCAGTATCTCAGAAGACTGTTAAGAATGAACCCAGTGAACTGACCTGCAGGAGGCATCCATGCAGTCCCTTCAGTATCCCACAATACAAAGAGAATAATAAAACACATTTAAAACTAGGAAGTGCATCCCAACATCCATTCTTTCCTAGGTGTAGAAACTTTGGGCACAGAGTTCTGATTCTTCCCTCCTAACAGCCACAAATGTAGAATTAAGGAAAGGAATGAGACAGTCAAGATCAGTGAAGGCTGGGGGTGTAGCTCAGTGATGGAACAAGAGGCTGTGGGTTCAATCCCTAGTGTGAGAGCTTTCAATTTCCCAGAAGGAAAAACACTCACAACAGGAAATGTACCTCACAACTAGACGGCCTCTTGACTGTCTCCAGTTACAGACTGAACATGGACCAATGGTACTGTGAGGGACCACTCAGCTGTAGGACAGCTGGCTAACTACCGAGGCATGTCACACTCAGTTATGTACAAAAAAACTAGACACACAAAAAGAACCTTCCTGCTTTCCCACCTTACTCTTCCTGAAACCTGCTGCTCAGTCAATGGAGCAGCTTAGGTCAGAAGGCTGAGAATAACCCCCAGCTCTTTCTACCCTCTTGAGATCTCCTGTCAACAAATATTATGGTGGTACCATCAAAGTGGTCCATAATCGTTATCTCTCGGCATCTCCATTAGGACCATGCTGAGTTTGCACCCCTTCCTGGACAGATCACGAACACATCTGTCTGTCCTTACCCTTGCTCTTCTACAGTATTTTCTCAGCACAGCAGTCTGGCTCACACTTCTCTAACAACTTCTAATGTTTGTATCTCATTCAGAGTAAAAAAGCAAAGTCCTTCTACTAGTTTACAAGACCCCACATGACCTGTCCCATCCAACCCTCGATCAGATTTCCTACCCTACATGCTCCTCCTCCAGCCACCCTTGAAGTGTTTCTTAAATCACAGCAATGATGCTTCTGCCTCAGAGACTTCCCATGTGCTCTTCCTGTTGCCTCAAGTACACTGGCTTGTGAACCAGCCTCACCCCATCTCTGAAAAGGGGGAAAACGATTGTAGATGCAATGTCATTCTGCTGGGAATTACTTGTTTTCTCCTACAGCTACCATGGGGGTAGCCATGGACAGAGACACAGGAGGCTGGAACATGCCATTCCTGACTCTTTCACAGAAAAGAGAGTCACCCATTTACAAAGAGGACTCTCTGGGGACCCATCCAGGCAGCTGTGCACCACTGTTCTGGGTCCCACTATCCAACAGCAGGGGACACTGCTCACTTAGCTTTGGGTGGTTGCAGCCTCTTCAGCTTTAGGGCACTCTTAGTGGGACAAACAGCTTCAGAGGAATGGACACAAATTCATGTGATGTTGTAAGAATTACTGTGAGCAAGGTGAAGAAGGGAGGGACTCGGGGAGATGTGGACTGAGAGGTTGCCCTGAAGGAGAGGGTGGCATGTTGGATGCCATCTTCGGCTGCATTTCCTCCCATCTTTTACTTTCAGGGCTCTTCTCCTGCTCGTGCTCAGGCTACTTCCTGACACAACAAAAAGAGCCAGAGGGACAGGAGCTACCTCAAAACCATGTGCCCTAGTTTAAGCAGAACAAGGCTTTGAGGAAGTCAGGGAACAGCAAGACAGTCTCTCATCTAAAGCGATTTCCCAGCCTGCCGCCAGAGTTCCTCTTACGAGGATTATTCCTTGGGCCTCTTCCTCCAGGCCCAGCCAGTGTGGGAATTGGGCACAGGGGAAGCAGCCCCTGCATTAAAGGGAAGAGGGAGAGAATTGACGAGAAAGATGTGGCATGTTAAAGTCCAATTCAGAGCTAGGCTGCACCCTCCTTCTCTTGTAAGGCTGAAGATGACAGCTTGTCTGAGATAACAAGGAAAACCTGCCACACAGGGGCAGGAGCACAGAGAGAGGTTTCAGCACTAACACAGGAATAGCGTGTTAATAACGGGTTTGATCCTGATATGTAATCACAGAACACCCCACACGTGAGGCATCTTGGACCCCTGTCGGTGAGGTGGGGTACTCCCATTCATATCTGTGGGTCTATGAGACACACTCTCATCCAGCAAGGAGCCACACACAGGCTGGACAACCAAGCCTCCTGGGAAATCACTGCAATCAGCGTTTCTCCACTTAATCCTCCCCTTTGGAGTAAAACATTAGCGACCATTTGAGAAACGTATTAATGTAGCCACAGACATAAAAAAGACCAGAGCCTTTGAGTACAGAAAAATGTGACAAACTTTTAACACCTGCCTTCACCACACACATTTTAGAAGAGCCTATTAAAGATAGGCTAGTCAAGTCAGCTCGCTCCTCTTTGACAGTCAGGTAATTCTCTATCCTTTGGAAATGTATTTTTATATAATGAACTGGTCTAAAATGAGAAATACATGTACTTAGTAGTTCACACAGCAATAGCTTGTCGCCAATGTTTACACGCAGGAACATCAAGGCAAAGGCCCTTTCTTCGTCGCATTTTTAACCAACCAACCATGATATGCCTTTTAAAAATTAAAAAACAAAACAAAACTACTTAGATTGGAAAAAAAATATTCGAGAATAAGAGTCCTCCAACTGAGAAGGCGCCCAGGAAACATCCGAAAGGAATGCATTTTCTAGTGACCAGTGATGAGTAAGAAGACAGCGGGATCCACGACAGTTGGACAAAGCAACGAGCTCAAATAAAACGCCTTCTTCTGACCTTAACTGGTCAGATGCCTAAGCAAATGAACTTTCGAAAGTTAAGAGCCTCACAGCTTTCACTAGGACAACTGCCAGCTGCATGACACTACCAGCAAGCCCACCACTCTAGTGTGCTGTGCTGGACTGCCACGGCGGGACAAATTGGGAGCCAAGGCCTCAGAGCCTGCACACCTTGAGAAAGGGTTCAGGCCCAGCTGCCCTAGACGTGTGGCTCCAGGGCCCAGCCCCATGCAAGACCTTCTCTGGCCCTTCTCACCCTAGAGCCTGGAGAGAAAACTGGGAACTCAGACTGAGCAGCTATGGATGGGAATCAGCTGCAGTCCGGTTGTCCCAAACTCCCAACTTCCCAGAGTTTCCTTGGCGTTCTGAACCCCCCTCTCAGCTCCGAGGCCTCCGCGGCCTCCCCTGGCGCCAGTGGGTGAAGTGGCGGGCGCAGCTTGGAGCTCAGGAGCCGCCCCCAGGTGGCGGGTGTGGTTCCTCCAAACCTGCCCCAGCCTACCCTGGCTCGGCCTCCGCACAGCAGCCTCCGCCCGAGTTCTCTGCCCGGTTCCGGTATCAGGCCGTGGTGAGCCGCTTTTGGAGACCAATTTGGGCTCAATGGTCACCCCCCTGCCCTCCTCCAGCCTGCGACGCTCTCCAGCCTCAGGCCCTGGCTCGGCCCCCAAGTCCTCATCTCAGGGCCCTCGGGTCGCGCCCGGCGGAGGCGGCGGCAGCGCTTACCTGGGTCGCGGAGCCGGGGTCTGGCACGGTCCCGCAGGTGGTAGATGAAATCTTGGCAGCTGTCGTGCTCCAGGGCCCCTCGGGCACAGAGCTCGGCCAGCAGCTGCAGCGCCTGGTGACAGAGCGCGTCCCTGGCCCCGGGCATCGCCCCCCCGCATCCTCGGACCGCACCGGGCAGGCGGGCGCGGGAGAAAGCCCTCCGCCTGCCAGCTCAGAGCCCCCGCCGCCGCCGCCGCCGCCGCCGCCGGCCGGTCCGCGCTCCCCGCCCGAGCCGCAGCACCAGCCGGGCCGGCCTCCCACCGGTTGCATGCAGCTCTCCGCCAGCGGCTCGCTCCGGCTTTCTCCGTCTCCCGCGCGGCCCCTCGCCCCTCCCCCGGCGCGGAGGGGAGGCGGCGCCGCACAGCCTCGCGCGCCTCTCCGCGCTCCGCCCGCTACTCGCGGCCGCCGGGGGCGGGGCCGGGTCAGAGGTGCGAGCTGCGGGCGGGGGCTCGCCCGGGCGCCGGGCAGGCGAGCCCACGGGGCATCTAGGTCCGGGGTCTCTCCCGCTGCAGAGGGAGCACCTGATTTCGCTCCGGAGCCCCGCGTTCCGAGCGGCCGCGCCCAGGATCAGGAAGTGCGAGCCGGTGCGCGTGTCAGGTGCTCTTAGCACCCCATTTCTCCGCCCGGATGCAAACCTAGCATCCCTCTGGCCTCTGGAGCCCCGGGTGGGTCCAAGGCGCGTTCTCGGTTGTACGGAGCGAAGGCTGGACGGTAGATCACACCTGTGGGGAGGTATCAGTACCTTCTTCGAACTTGGAAAGCGCGGTCTGAGCAGAAACCGCGGGCCTAGGGATGTCAGGCGCCCAAAAGCGGCGTTTGGAGTCAAGATTTGCCAACAAAGCACGGTGGTGATTTGGAGAAGGTGGAGAGGCTCTGATAAGAAACCAGAGCAGATGCATGGCCCTCAGGAAAGATGCCTGGGCTCACCTGGAGTTTCAAAGGACCGGATTGGTTTTCTAAGAAGCTGATTGGAAATGCTGGGGTTGCCAGCATTTCCCTTGACAGGAGGCAGAGGATCCAGAATTTGTGGATGTTTGGAAGACCTCAGTCACCTCTCATCTACCCATCTCTTCAGTTTTTTTAGGCTCTAAGCCCAGAAATAACCACAAATTATTGAGCTTGTTTGTGTGTTCAAGGCACTGAGCCACAGCCTTTTGTATAATTTCATTTACTTCTCTAGATAGCCGTGTGTGTGTGTGTGTGTGTGTGTGTGTGTGTGTGTGTGTGTGTAATCCCACGCTGCCATTGAAAAAGCAGACTGAGAATGGTACGTGTTCAAGTTCATATGGGACTGGTCGCTGTCTCTTCTCTCTCTCTCTCTGCTTCTCTCTCCCCCTCCCCTCCCTCTCTCTCCCACTTCCTCCTCTTCTTTCTGTCCATCTTTCCCCCCTCACTCCTCTTACACATTTATATAATCCCATGTCACACTTCACCGTAGAACAGTTACCTAGCACTCTTAGCTATAAGGTTGCGCTGTTTAAGAGTGTCTCACAGGAGATCATATTGCTCAACAGACAAACTCTGAAGCACAGTGGTGAGTGGCTCTGGGCTTGATGGAATTTGTACTGGAGTAATAGAGAATGGACAGCTGTAGTTATAAAGGTAACTCCAAAGAGCTGTGAAAAGGCACATGAACTCTTTTCTATTTTTCCTACTTTCTATTCTTACTTTATTTTTTTCCCACTTTTTAAACTTTTTCGTTAAAAATTAAGGCATAGGATTGGGATGCAGATTAATTGGTACAGTGCTTCCCCACCATACTCAAGGCCCTGGATTGCATCCCTAGTACCAAATAAACCCAGCATAGGAGCACATGCCTATAATCCCAGCACCCAGGAGGTAGAAGCAGGAGCACCAGAAGTTCAAGGTCATCCTTGACTACATAACAGTTCCAAAGTAGCCTGGGATATGGTCTCAAACAAAAACATCTAAGACAGAACCACACATTGTGAGAGAGGAAACTAGCTGAGGAGCCCTGTGGGAGACTGAGCAGGTCTTCCAAAGGAGGGGACAGTTGGGGGGATTGGTATGCTTGGTATGCAACAATGGAGGTGACACAGAGGAGGAGGTTGGATGAAGAGGGTTGCATGAAAAGGGGAGGTGCATGTTAAAGCGGTAGCAATGTTAACTCTCATGCCAAGGTGTCAGAAAGCAGCTGAAGGCTGTAGATTTAGTTGAGTAATAACTTAGATCAAGATCTGGTGACAGCCTAGACCAGTCTAGAGCAACGGCTGGTTCCAGAAACACTCAAATTTGAAAGGCATTTCAAATAGCCAGACGAATCTGAAAGAAACCAAGGCATATATGTTTTAAGAGCAGAGCTGGGTTCTGTAGCCCAAATTTGTAATCCCAGTCCTCAAAAAGATAGAAGCTGGATGATTCATCCAAGTTCAAAGCCAGCCAGGTCTACACAGCAAGTTTCAAGCTAGCCAGGGCATCACAGTAAGACTCAAAATATACCCTTAAACTAGAAAACAAACAAACAACAACAACAACTCCTTCAAATATCCCAAAGTTTCAGGCAGGTGTTCACGGTGGTGCATGCTTTTAATCTCAACACTTGGGAGGCAGAGGCGGGTGGATCTCTGTGAGTTCAAGGCCAGCCTGGTCTACAAAGCAAGTCTAGGACAGCCAGAGATCTGTTACACAAAGAAACCCTGTTTCAAACAAACAAACCCCCAAGTTTCAAAAGAAGTCTGTCAGTAATGCAAAGGAGAAACTGAGTTGTTACATTGAAGGCTACACCCAGATAAAGCTGCATAGGAAATAATTCAGCCTTTAAATGGGTGACTCAACAAGAAGATTGAAAAGTGGCAATTAAAAAAATTAGAAGGAAATTTACAGAAGTCCAAGGAGGAGTGTTTGATAGACGTGACTGACAACTGTCAGTTGTAGAGTTTAAAGGTACAGAGGAAACTCAGATGTGTCCCTTTAGAGCTAGGCATCTTGATGCATGCCTGATGCATAAAAATTATTTTCATTGAACTTGTTTTAATGAGTCTCAGGATTCTCTGACAGATTTTCAATCAAGTTGTTTACCTTTAATCAAGCTGTAACGAACATCTCTATTTGGATTTAACACCCACTCAGCAAGAGTGATACCAATGCCTACTACTGGAAACCCAGCTAAGCACTTAGTGCTAGTGAAAACAATGTGTAAACATTTGTCTTCACCCCTCACAAGGAAACTTCTCTTTGCAACAGACAGAAACAACTACAGAAAACCACAAGCAATCAAAACTCAGAGTTGTGGAATCCAGTCCCAACTGATACTTCTACAAAACACTCCTGTACCTAAGGTTTGGGGAACATTACAGATGAGAGGCAGAAAGACTGTAAGAGCCAAAGGATCAGGGATTTGGTGTGAGATCATGTTTCCTAGTCACATTAGAAGATATGCTCCTAAAGTCTTACCAATACGACCTCCCACATGTGAGTTGGACAAGGATGACACCAATGGACATGCCAGACGGAATGGGGAAAAGCCCACTAGACCTCAAAATTACACAAAGAACTACAGGGAACTGAGTAAGACAGGGAGCAGGAGAGGTGGTCTTCCCTAGGGAAGAGCTCACCAACTGGTGGTCTAGTGTCAAGTAGTCAGGCCTGAAAACATATGTTCAAGTAATAGTATATGGACTTGGGAGGTTATAGTTAGGAGTGTGTGTGTGTATGTGTGTGTGTGCACGCACGCGCACGTGCACACTCATATGCATGCACTAACAATTAGTGAAAAAGAGGTCGTGAATTTGAAGGAGAATGGGAGAGATATATGTGGAAGGGCTTGGTGGGAGGAAAGGGAAGGGAGAAATATAATTAAATTATAATCTCAAGAACAAAAAAAAAGTTCTGTTTTAAAAACTAATAACTTAAAACTGCACACACGGTCACAAATAGGCATCAAACCAATCTCCTTTTCCTCCGAAGGTTTTACAGTGCATTGCAATCATTAACTAGCCTTCTACTATCACTTAAATGGCTGATTTAAGTTAATAGTTCTGAGACCATTCCTCCACCATTGATAAAGATGGGAATGGCCAGTGTTAAAGATGATATTCACTTAGCCTTATGACCTTTCTGGGCAGTTCGATTACTTGCCAGCTCCAGCAGCCTTCTTGTCCAGAGCTTTGATACCACCCATAGCAACTGTCTGTTTCATGGCACAAACAGCAAAACGACCCAGGGGAAGATAGTCAAAGAAACTTTTGGTGCACATGGGCTTGCCTGAGATCATGTCAATAATGGCTGCATAGATCAGGGTCTGAGACTGTAGGGCCATTTTCAGCAAATGGAGATCAATCTTTTTTCTAAGCTCAGGAAATTCGTATGCTCTGTGAGCTATGTGACAACCCAGTGCTAATTTTGCCTGAAAGGATCAATCACCTGCTTCCATCGGTGGGTCACTATTGCTATTACCAGCAACATTGTCATGTCTAACGTCTTTGACAGACATGTTCTTTAATTGAAGCCCACATTGTACCCAGGAAGAGCTTCACTCAAAGGCTCATGGTTCATTTCAACAGACTTTACTTCAGTAGTGTGACACTGACTGGCAAAGGTAACCAACCACCATGCCAGGTTTGAGAACACCAGTCTTCACTTGGCCCACAAATATAAGTACCACCGATTTTACAGACATCCTGGAAGGGCAGCTGCAGACACATCAGTGGATGAGCTGGTGGCAGGAGTTAACACAAAGCTCCTAGCAGTATGGCTCTATTCGCACCACCATCTTTAGGAGTGACTTTCCATCCCTTGAACCAAGGCTTATCAGCATTTGGATCCAGCATGCTGTCACCATTCCAGCTAGAAACTAGCACAAATGCTATTGTGTTAGTGGTATGGCCAAGTTTCTTGACATAGGTGCTGCTGACTTCTGCCTGCAGGGTAGCTCCATGGACTCCACTCTGTTGACACCTAGCTATTCCACACAGTGTGCAAGCCAGAGTGGCATGCTCACAGGTTTGTCCATTCTTGAAAACACCAGCATCAAGTTCACCAACACCAGCAGTAATTATGCTGGTGTAATTATGTGTCCCATGGCATCAGTGATAGTCACGTAATATTTGCTGGTCTCAATTTCTACAGGGATATGTCAATAGGGTTACCAAGTTCATGTTCAGATTTCAGTTTGTCCAAGACCCAGACACACTTAAAAGGGACTTTTCCCATCTCAGTGCCCTGTTTCTCAAACTTTTCAGTTGTTCCTTTGTAAGCCCACCTCATTTGCAGATCAGAATCCTAGAAGTGGAGGACTAGCCCGAATCTACGTGTGCAGTTACAAGAATGCTGATGTGTTTTCTTTTCCCATTTTGATTTCAAGTTAGCATTGGTTTCTCATTCTGATAGTAACCTCTTCACAAAGCAGAGCAATTTTTAAAATAAAATAATAAAGTAAAATAGAAATAAGCATCATTAGGATCAAATACTAAGACATAGAAGAAGTAGAATAGTTACTAAGCAACCACCAACTGGAAAGTTAAATGTTTATACCTGGAGCTTATCAGATAATACTAATATGTGCACAACTGAATTATTTAGATTACCCACAGCAATACATTTAAATCCCTTAATATACAACTAAATGCATTTTGAACTGTGCTGTTAACTATGATGGTGTGTGTGTATATACATATACACTTATGCATAGATAGACAGACAGACAGACAGATAGAAGTAGATAGAATCTATCTGATAGTCTTAGATAGCCCAGGCTAACCTTGAACTCACTATGTAACTAAGAATGACTTTGAGCCTGTCATCTTTCTGCATCCACCTATAGAGTTACTGGTGTGTTTCACCATGCTCAGTCTTATATATTTTTCTGTTGCTGTTTTATGTCTACTGTACTATACTTGGTACAAAACACATTTCTTAATCTGTTAGTCAGAGCATACCACACTGGGAGATGTCATGAGCTAGATAACATTTTCATTCAAGAATAGACTATAATGAAACAGAAAAATTCCTATCACTCAAGTGATGTCTTAGCTATAAACATGCTACATCCGACTGTGTTGCTTATCTTGGCAATGTTGGCATAAACAAACCTACTTGTATTGCTTGTTACATAAAAGTATAGGGTGCACAATTATGTATAGCACATAATACTTACCAATTATAAAAATAGCTGTTACTAAGAAATGAGTATTGAAAATTTTATATCATTTAGGGCTTAAATACTTCTACTTATTAAAACAGTTAACTGTCTATAGTCTTGTGGTGGGCCCTTCAGTAAAATTCCAGAAGAATGTATTGTTAGGATTGGTATGACAACCCATACCTGTTATTGTTCTAAATATCTTCCAATAGAATGAGGGAAAAGCTAGAAGCCATGATATTGACGACCGTGACCTTGTGCATTTTGGATAAATTGTGCTTCTGTGTGTCTTTGATTTTCATAATAGGTTCCATGCCAGCCTGACTCAACAAGAAAATTCAATTAAAAATATAATAATATTTTCTGGGGAAGAAAGCTATCAATGGTATTACCCAGATGCTAATCTTGACTATCAAACTATCAGGCGGGATGTGCCCATTGGTGCACTAGTGACATGACTGTTACGGGGGCAACCACCTACTTTCAGATTAGATTTGAGACCAGCACTCCACAGGAGGAATTCCTGCCTGGTTCTGTAAAGTCACAGGCCCTAGGAAAAGCATAAAGCTTGTGTTGTGAGGTGTCAAACTGCCTACTAAGCATTTGTGTTTACAGCCACAGGTTAGTGTTGTTCCTGTTGGTCAGAGAAACTTCTGATTACAATGAGCAATGGCTAATGCAGAAACTCACAACTTGCCAAAGTGCTCATACCTAAGAAGGACATCTGTATCAGCCCCTCCAAAGGTCAGCAAACATCATGAAAGAGAGGGAAGAAAGAATCTTAGAGCCAGAGGATGGGAAGGCATGCCATGAAATGCTATCCTCTGATATGACCTAGCAGTTGTACCCATAAACTCGTAACAACTATAGCTACTCAAGTAGTGTTTACACAAGACTGGACCCATTAACACTCCATCATGGATGGGAGAGGGGCTCATGAGACCCCATCTTTTCCTAAGGAATTATAAGAAGTTAATTGTTGCTAGGGAGAGAGGAGTCATATTCCCAAGGGGTGTAGCCACTGATAAGTAGCCCTTCCTCAGGTAAATATCTACACACCCACATTTATGTAAGCAACATTAATTAAAAGCAGTCTCTATTTCTCTCTCTCTCTCTCACATGCACAGAGAGAGAGAGAAAGAGATAGAAATAGAAGAAAAAGTTCTTGGGAAGAAAAAAGTTTCAGTAGGAAAGAAGAAAGGTAAGAGAGGCTAGATGACAGGAACAACACAATTAATATGCATATAGCTATGAAATTATAGAAGAATACATAAATACATATAAAAAATAATTCTGCTTTCTGAGATTCATGCTGGCCTACAAAGTTATTTCTTTAAAAGTACCCAAACTCACACTGAGATTTACTTCTCACTGCAACAGTGTTACAGGGTGGGACAACAGAGAGGCGATCAGGTTCAGAGGTCTCAGGGATGAGTTTGGCTCTTTTATTTCTCTGTCTTTTCACCTTTTTTTTTTCTCATGTCATAACAACATGGAGGCCCTTTCCTTCCTCTTGAACTCCCCAGTCTCCAGAATAGTGAGACTGCCATTAATTAGAAATAACTTGGTTTTACCACATGTAATGGCACATGTCTGTAATCTGTGCAGGAAGGCTGAGGTCATCTCGGGCCACTGGGACTCTGTAGTGAGCCGGTAAGTAAAGAATAAACTTTCTGTCTCAGGTCTACTGTCACAGCGGCAGCACACAGACCAAACCAGGGGCACCGTTGCTGCAAATAATTCTGAAGATGAACTAAAACACTTTTAGTTTGCATGCAGAGGAAAAGCACCTTTGAAAAAAGACAGTTGATGGCAGCTATGGCCTCCTCTGGATGATGTCATTATAGCTGATAGTTCTTGAGCATTTGCTATATACCATGTGCTCTACACATCACTGCATTTGACCTACACTACGTTAGCCCTCCATTTTATAGATGAGGAAATAAACACAAAAAGATCTAGTAGCTCCTCCACATAGCTTAGTCCTCACAGCCAAGACTGAAATTGAAGTCTTTCTGGCCCCAGAGCCTGTTTTGTTTTGGGGGTGTTGTTATTCATTTTTGATTTTATGATAGTGTCTTCTGTAGCTGAGGCTGGCCTCAGCCTGATTCTTCTTCCTTTGCTTCCTGAGTGCTGGTATTTTAAGAGTAAGCCACCCACTCAGATAGAACCTGTTTTCAATGCCACACTGTTGTTTACCTCGAAGGTCAAAGAACCCAGTACCTTCACTTGAGACTGTGAATGTCTCTTATTAACTTGTCCCTTGCCTACGACATGTAAGTAACTCATTAACTCAAAACCCTTTCTGAAAAGTGCTTCCTAAGTTGAACCCAGCATGCCAATGTCATTCAGCATTTCTGGTGTCATCTGGCATGTGGTGTTCTGCCTCCTGCCTCTGCCTCCTCCTGCCTCCTGCCTCCTGCCTCCTGCCTTTTTTGAACTCAAGCTTCTACTGTGTTTTGTAGTAAGGCTTTTTGGCTACTTTATTGGGTTCTTTTCCTACCACTCTACACCACCCATATCCTTCCAACCGCCAATAAGTAGGTGGGAGAGAAAGAAGGTTAGAGGGAAAAGGGGGCATCAATATCCTTGGACTACCTCCTGCTGATTAGGGGCACTGAGTTCCTGGGGCAAGTTTGATCTCCATTTGTTAGGATATCTCCAAACAGCAACCAGCAATTCAGCAAAGAGCAACACCACAACAAGCAACAGCAGTAGAAGTAGCAGGAGCAGCAGGAGCAGCAGTGTGGGGAGCAGCAGCTACCCGCACCTCTCTGGGTTCTGTGACTTATCTACCCTCTGAAGAGTCCCCAGAATTCCAAATGTAAGCTATCTTTAGCTGGCAAAATCACACCCCTGCTGGAGCACAAGGCAAATCATTGTCATCTGCTGTGGACAATCTGAAGCAGCCCATCTCCCACATCTGGGATTAATCACACAGCTGGGATTAAAACAAAAACACACTCACGTAACATTTCTATGTTTTTTTAAAAATTTTTATTAATTACACTTTATTCATTTTGTATCCCCCCATAAGCCCCTCCCTCCTCCCTTCCCGATCCCACCCTCCCTCCCCTTTCTGCATGCATGCCATTCCCCAAGTCCACTGATAGGGGAGGTTCTCCTCTTCTTTCTGATCTTAGTCTATCAGTTCTCATCAAAAGTGGCTGCATTGTCCTCTACTGTGGCCTGGTAAGGCTGCTCCCCCCTCAGGGGGAAGTGATCAACGAGCAGGCCAATCAGATTATGTCACAGGCAGTCCCTCTTCCCATTACTATGGAACCCACTTGGACACTGAACTGCCATGGGCTACACCTGTGCAGGGGTTCCAGGTCATCTCCACGAATAGTCCTTGGTTGGAGTATGAGTCTCTGGGAAGTTCCCTGTGTTCAAATTATCTTGTTCTGTTGCTCTCCTTGTGGAGTTCCCGTCCCCTCCAGCTCTTACTATTTCCCACTTCTTACATAAAATTCCATTCACTCTGCCCATCAGTTGGCCATCAGGCTCAGCATCTGCTTTGACAGTCTATACTGCAGAAGCTTTCAGAGGCCCTCTGTGGCAGGTTCCAAGGTTGTTTCCTGTTTTCTTCTGGCTTTCAGAGGCCCTCTGTAGCGGGTTCCGAGGTTGTTTCCTATTTTCGTTTTCTTCTGATGTACATCCTCTTTGCCTTTCAGGATGGGGATTGAACATTTTAGTTAGGGTCCTCTCTTTTGCTTAGTTTGTTTAGATGTACAGATTTTAGTGGGTTTATTCTATGTTGTATGTTTACATGAAAAAACAACAATTCTCACTACATTGCTTGGATGGCTGTACCTTGGATGCAGCACAGGAAACCCTGAGAGTCCCATGCATCTTTCATGCAGCTCATTGACCACATCCTGTTATCCAGGATGAAGACCCTTAAAACCAAAGATGTGTTGCCATGGATGAGCTCTCGAGACTCAGACTCCATTCTGGAGGAGTGGTTTGGGTGCCAATGGCAGAAGTTACATCAATCATAATTTCTGCTGGTTCAGTTCTTTGCCAAATAGTTGCTTTATTCAAAAGGAAATGAGAGACAGTGCTATCTTCAAATGACTAGCCCTGCTGTGAAGTACTCACAAACCTCCTCTTGAATTTATTCTCACACTTGCCTCTGGGCTTGACATACAGCTCACCTTGACCAAGAGCTTTGCAATGACTTGCAGCTCCTGTTCTGTGACAAGTGCTTTCTCATTTTGGTCATTAGTTTACTTTGAAAGCTGTTAGCTTCATCCTTTACTGTTTTGGCAAATTTTTCTTGAGATGAAATGGAAGCAAGTGGGAACTTGGAGCGACCACTTCATCCATTTGAGTGTTCTCATTAACTAACTCTGAGTAGTGGATTGTTCTGCTATGTTCAAAATCCTTATTCCTCTTGCTGGGCTGTGTAATTTTCTTCTTGGTTTGATACTTGATGACTCTGAAGTTGTAACTAGTAACTATCATTTCTTTCAATTTAGAGAAAGCAGAGTCTTACTAACGTTATCATTTAGAAGCCACACCACAGTAGAAATAAATGTAAAACGCCTGAAGGCAAAGCACTGGGCCCCAGGCCTGGAGCTCCTTTGCTGTGTCTTCTCTATGGTCACATATGTTTGTATTAGTTCATTTGTTCATAATGAGACCAGTAGAGAGAGCAGGGTCAGATTTCTGGACTTCATCTCCCTCTACCATCACGTTAAAAAAAAGGGGGGGGGGTTGAGATAGAGTCTTATGCAGTCCAGGTTGGCCTCAAATTCATTATGTACCAGAAGATGACCTTGCATTTCTGATGCACCTGCCTCCTACTGCTAGGATTACAGTCTTGTAATTTGTTTCTGCTTTATTCTGTGCTGGTAAACTAACTCAGGACATCCTGCATCCTAGGAAAGAGCCCTACCATGCTTCTACCTCCAGATAGATATTTTTTAAAAATTCTGTGTATATGTGTGTGTGTGTGTGTGTGTGTGTATGTGTTTTAAAACAGTGCTTATGTAGCTCAAGTTGGCCCTAAACTTACTATGTAACTAAGGATGATCTCCTGCCTCTATAACCCAAGTTCTGAGATTACAGGCATGTTCTACTATGTCTAGTTTTTCCTATCACTTTTTCTTTCTTTCTTTCTTTCTTTCTTTCTTTCTTTCTTTCTTTCTTT